>NC_041735.1:54831972-55159472 GCF_004115215.2 Ornithorhynchus anatinus | reverse complement strand
GGTCCCAGGAAAATGAGCGCCCAGCCCTCTCCCTCTGCCGGGTGCTGGACTGGCTAGGGCCGGAAAGAGTTCCGGGGGGAGAAGAGGGAGAGGAAGGGAGAGAGAGGATGGGCCCAACGAGGAGATCGCGCTCGGGAGCGGCTCCTCAGCCCCCCAGCAGAGCGCGGCCGAGAGCTCGGGCCCGAGCCTCCGCCTGCGCGCAGACCGCCCTCCTTCTCCACTCCCCCTTCCACCCTGTGATTTCCCTGCGACCCAACTGGATCCGTTTGCACAAGAGGTTCCCTCCGCCACCCCGAGCCCCGCGGTGGAGAGAGAGAGGGAGGCAGAGACAGAGAGAAAGGGGGAATGAGACCGGGAGGGAATGGGGCCGAGCTGGGCCGAGCGCCGTGCTCCCTGCGGCTGTGGGACTGGGATTGGGCCTGAGGTTGGGCCTGGACCTAGGCCTGGGGCTGCGGCGGCGGCCGCAGCTGCGGCTGTTCGGGCAGCGGAGAGCGTTGCAGCTCGGGGCACCGAGGGTCAAGTCACTGGCGTCTGGATGGTGAGATCATGAACTCCGGCCGCTCGCCGATTCCCGATGCTTTCTTTAATCGCCCCCAAGGCCAAGGCAAATCGTAACCCAGCTCGTCAAACGCAGCGGAGGAAGACTAATCACGCTCATTTAGGCTGTAACTGGCCGAGGCAACGGTCCACTGCAGAAGGACGGAGCCCCGGGCCCAAGATGGGACTGGGGCAGGGGGGCTGAGAGGCATCCCCCATGCTCAGACCACCAGCCAGGGCGTCTCGGACCTCGGTGGTCAGAGCAGAAACATTCAGGGCGGCTCAGGATAGCGGCACGGGGACAAGCAGAATTATTGAGTCCCACTGGCCAGTCTGAAAGTTTGGGGGCGGGGGAGGAGAAGGGATTGAGGCCTACTCTCCCCTATACGGAATATGGTTGTTTTTGAGTGAAACCAAAGTTTCGGATAGAGAGCAAACCGAGCAGCCCCGAACTCCTTACCTATTTGAGCAATTAAATGCCACAGTTTAAAACTGATCCGTTTTCTCCAATTCACTAATTTAATCCCCGGACGAGTTGAAGGGTTTTTTTTCCACTTTTAGAGCAGCTCTTCTGTTATTTTATGCTAATACAAAGTGTGTGTCTGTATATGCGTGTGTGAGTGAGGGCGCGCGCGCTCTTTACCTTCACTTGGCCAATTACCGTTAGAAAAAAACAAAACCATCTAAGGGATCTTAATCTCCATGGGGAGCTCAACCTGGGTAAGGAGCCCGCGGGCGAGCAGCCGTCCGGCCAGGCAAAACATAGGGAGAAAATCCATTCCGGCCTTTTCGATTTCAGCCGGTTTCGCAAAATGAATACACTCGTTGCGGCCCTATTTAAATCGCCTTGTCAGTTGTCAAAATCTTGCGAAGGAGCCAAATGGGTTTTCGGTCTGGATCAGATCCAAAATAGGCGGCTTTCCATCAGCCGTTTTAGGAACGCTGACTGTGCCAACAAAGGTGACAAATGACAACCTCGCTAATTTTTATCTTTACTAGAAATCCTTTCACGCTGGAGCAGCGGCAGGGATAAAGCACGGCCTGGCCCGAGGCAGCGGGGAATTCCCTGGAAGCAGTGGAGGCAGTTTAATTGTCCCTTCAACATTCTGGAAGTCTTTAGTCCATCGGAATGGCTTTATACCTTGTGGGTGGCGTCTCTGATTGCAATAAATTGAGATTTTTCTCTCGTTCTCCATATATCCAGTGCCCACCGACATACCACCATACGCGGTCCAGTTGACTGGAATCCCACGGGGCACGTTTGGAAATGCAGCCCGGCGGGATTCCGGTATAGTAGAAGCTCAAGTTAAACGCCATCCTCTGATCTATTTGCCCTTCGCTCCCTGCCCCCGATGCCGCAGGCGGACCAGCGGAAAGCTGCCCGTCTGGGCTCTGCCCCAAAGCCAGCTCAGCCTCGAAGCGGTAGGGAAGTAGAGGGGTTACTTTCACTCAAATATTCCGCGTCTTGAGCTTTCCTTTCCTAGCTAAGATTCTTACCCGGAGACTGGGCAGGGACGGTAAATAAAAACGCGGGGCTCTACCTCCTGGCTATCTTTCCTCCTCTTTTTTTTTCTAAAAGACTTCTTTGACTTAAAATGCTCGCTTCCTAGGGTACCTCTGCCTCAAACAGTGCCTCCGTTACGGCATCGCTACGGTAAAACCTAATGTCGCCTCTGTCTCCCCGATTTTCCCAAATCTGCAGCACTATCAGGACCGGTTGAAGCACAACCTTCCAGGCGAGGATATGAACTCATACCGCTTACCGGCGTTTCTACCGCAATCTCAACAGCTCTGGTGCACTGCCTTCATTCTCCCTCTTCCAAAATGGTCCCTTCCCGATAATGAGAAATAATAAACCGTTATCATAAGAAACGAGTTTGTTTGTTTGTTTGTTTTTTAACTGGGTCCCATGCCCGAAAGATCCGGTAAACACTGTGTAACCAGAGGGCGTTTTAGCTGCTGTTTAGGGCTTCTTGAAGTATTGGGATGGGAGCTTGGGACCGGAGAAAATAAATATTTCATCCATTTTTCTGGGTCCAACCTAGTCCATGTAAACTAAAAGGAAATCCACAACTTCGCCGTCCTCTCCCATCCCTGTTAAGAAGGAGTTTTCGTAAGCAGTGATGTTCTTTCTCGTTTATGTTTGTAAAAAGTCAACGTGCCCAAGGAGATATTCATTTCAAAGCTTTAAAACGATCCGAGTCAGATTTCGCCTCCCCAAATCTATTTTAAAATGTCTACCCCAACGCCCAAGTCAGCACCTTTCCCTGAGTTTCGTGGATTGTAATGTCTTCATTCCACACAATACCACCCTCGAGTTTAAACCGAGACTACCATCGGCGTTCAAACCAACGTCCCGCTCGAGTGAGCAAGGCGCACAGGGTCAGAGCTGGGTCTCACTACAGCCACCAATACTCGGCCAATTCTGAACCCCAGCGTCAACAAAGAATTGGGGCCCGAGTACTGAGCAGCACTGGGTACTGCAAATTCCGTTATCTGGGCTCATAATGGAGTTAGAGCTGGAGAAACCGAGGCCCTTTTTTATCTTAGAAATGTAAAGGATGGCGAACGGGAAATGGGAAAAAAAATAATTAAGGAGAAGAAAGAAAAAACATGGATAGCATGGAAAGAATTTAAGAAAGAAACAGGGTAGGAAATTTGGCCCAGAGCATATAAATAGTGAGTTATGTCCATTTAAATCTAGCTGGACGAAAAGACTGATTTGGAGATTACTTGAGCCGAGTTCAAGCCTAGTGCAAGCTCTGGAAAATACCTATTTACAAAGAGCGGCTTCCAAGAGCAGTTGCAGAAATAAAACGTGTTTGCTCCCAAATGGCCTTTTCTCGAACAAAGAGTCCCAGGAGTACGGACTGGAGACTTTGAACCAGAAAACAGTATGAAAACTTGACGCTCCAGTACAATGTGCAAAGCAAAATAGTCCGCCCTATAGTAGGTTTAGCAAAGGATTTATTTCTCTCTCTCTCTCTCTTTCTAACCGAAAACTCAGATAGAGATCATTTCTAGCCACTGCATTTGACCAGTAACCCTGCGAAATGACCTTACTTTCTTAAAACTTTCACCCCGCCTTCAGAATAATACAGAATGTCTTGTATAACTCGATATAGACATTAAGTATTCATTTAGTTGAATTTTCAACTTTAGAACTGTTTCTTTCTCTTCCCCGCCAAGTGAGGAGCTTCTCGAGTGGAGTAAATACAAAACACTACCCGTAGCCTCGGAGAAACTCTGTGAAAACACTGAATTAGACTTGAATTTTTAAACTTGAGGGCACTTACCTTGACGCATTTCCTAAATCACTGCCAAGAAGGATTTCACTTCACCTCGCAGGAACGCCCTTCCCAGCCTCGCACATATGTTTTTTTCTAAAAAAAAAAAAATAATCTTTCGAGGACACTTTTTCGAATGGTAGCGTGGAAAGTGGAATTATTTAACGTGCTTCTCCTAGGATCTGTAGTGAACAAAGGCCAAGATTCTTGCAGCGGTTCGCTTCTCCCCCGGCGGCATTGACATTGATCTGAAGCACGCCATCTCGTGGTAGCAGAGATCCTAAGGAGGAGAGACTAATGAATTCAAACTCGGGATTCTAATAAAGGGATGCCGGAGAGGGTGCCCAGACCACTGCTATTCAGATCTAATTTTTACATCTAAGAAATTGCTGCAAAACCTCAGCTGGGTTTATAGCAGCGCATTCCAATATGCAAATGGGCCCGTCTCGGACGGGTTTTATGACCACATTGTCACAGCAGCCTAGAGGATGTGCTTTTATTGGGCTAGGAAATCATACCCCAACCAGAGAGCAACGCTATGACTCAACTGTCTCTAGCAACTTGCAGAGAATCTCAGTTAATTTTTAACCAGCAAAGGAAGCCCCGGCCTATGCACCGGCCCCTCGATTTGTCTGTCTGTCTGCTTCCACATCCATCTCTCTCTGTCTGTCCGTTTCCCTTTTCAGCTTGCATTCCATCCGATCGTGCCAGGGGGACAAACAAACAAACACATGTAGAACCCCCTCCCTCCACCCCCTCACCAATTCTTTTCCAATTTTGTCCATTTCCCCGGTGCCAGACGCTGTCCCACTGGGTGGGGGGTGGGGGGGGGAAGGGGTGATCAACAAAAGGTACAGCCGGTTCGCCCTTCCTCTCAAGGTTATGGGTGATGTCCAAAGCAAGAGAGAAGTTCAAAGCCAGCAAAGAGGGAGAAAACACGAGGTTCTTTCTTTTGCCCGAAAAGAGTGGAAGGAAAACCCGAGTCGAAAGCTCCCTTCGGAGGCCCAGCGGACTCTCATCCCACTAGAAGAGATCCCAGGTCCCCATCATTTTCCCAATTCCAGGCCCACTCCCCGACTCTCAGTTTTTCTCTTGGCCAGGGTCCGCATCCTCTCGTTGCTCACAAGTTGGTTGGGACTCAGATGTGCTTTTGGGGGTCCCCCCTCGAGCCGGGGCTCTGCTCCCCAAGCATCGCTAGGAGGGGGAAATGGGACGCCAAGGTTCTCAGGGTTCACCGTGGCCGGGGGAAAGGCGAGGAAAAGGGTGTTGGCCGAATGGGCATGACCAGCGAGGTTCTGTCCTTCCCTCTGGTCTTGGAACGACAGAGTCTCCTTGTTGGGCCCCCAAAATCCGGCCACGGCATAAAGTGGCCAGAGAAGACCTCCGCTTGCCCAGACCGCAGACCAGTTCTCCTTGGACACCCTAATTCCCACCCATTTCCTCTGCCTCATGGATTGTCTTAAGAAAAGAACTCAACTCCCTCCATCTCGGGATCCGCCGGTTTCTTTTTGGCTCGTGGATTGGTTTACCAGCATTAGACGGAGAAGAGCAATCAGGGAGAGGAAGACACCACCAAGATAAAAAATAAATTTTCCACTTTTTTATTTTCCTTGTGCCCTGTTGCAATGAATACATGCAGCCCAATTCGTTCGCGTATGAAAAGAACACTGTACATACATAGAGATGATACATTTCTTAAAACAGTGATGGGATATAAAGATATTGCCTTTCGTGAACCGTGTGAAGGAAACTACATCCATTTGATAAACTGGTTGTTCCCAAATTCCTTTATCGCCATTCAAGTGTAGCACAAGTTTAAAAAAAAAAGGCCATCCCCTAATCCCCTCCCTCCAGTCCCCAAAAGTAAACAAAAAAAATGTAAAAAAGTATTCAAACAAAATAGGTTATGGTTTTATTTATTTACAAGTCTTGTAAAACACTGTTCCTGTATGAAACATACATTCAAATATTCTTAACAGTAAATGACCCTAACCATAGAACATCATTTCCTTTGTAAACAGATATAGATTTTTAAATATTTTCCTCTTCTCTTTTTCCTTTTTTTTTTAAATTGCATTTTTATCGCTTTGGTTCCGGCAGGGAAATATATATATATTTATTATATATATATTTATATATATCTTTTAAAATAACTCCAAACTAATCTCCATTCTTTGTGGATGCCGACTGAAGTCATCAAGTAGAGCTTTTATGACATCTAAAGTAGACACAACAACATATGAAAACAGAATGACCATATTTACATTGTTTTGGCCCCTGCGCACGTTGCTAAATTCCTCTCTCTCTGCCTTCTAAAACTCGACCCGATGAAAGTTATTTTAATGATCCGATGTTAGTGCATTGCACAAATCCAAGTTTCAATTAAGTGTTGTGTGGTATTTGCCAAACTGTCGCTCTCCACAGGTATTTCCTGAAGAAAGCTTGCGAGCCAGAAGCTTGGAAGTTAGTTGCTTTTCTTTCTCCCCTTTCCAATTGGAGAGTAAGTCCCCTCAGACCATTTTCGTTCAGGGATTTAACATACGCATCATGATTTGTCTCCGAACATTAGCCCACATGGACTGTTGATAGAAATTGAACGGGAGGGTAAACTCTGGGGCTACCATACTGGTTATGGGTTCGCTTTTGTTTTCAAAGGGATCGGGCACATCTTTACCTGAATGAAATCCATTTCAAGGGTTTCATTATGGTCATTTTCTCCTTCTTCTCGATAGAAAAGGTAATATCAGTAACTAAATCCGTACACATTCTCCACCTTGGCCTTCTGAAAGAATTCGTGTTTGTTTTTTCTTCAGTCATTGGGGGGGGGGGGGTGAGGGGAGGGGGTAAACGGGGCACTGCTCTAAGACAGGAATTTCCCCTTCCCTGTCCCCTTTTTCCGTCCAAAGATTATCTCTCCTCCCCGCCCCCCCAGTTGAATTTTGCAGTGGTCCTCCACGTGTACGCTGGAGCTGAGGGGTTCACGTACACAGGCCATTCCTCTCTCTGGAACGAGGGACAGGAGAACTGGATAGCTAAGTATGTTCTGACTGGCTTTATCCGCCCTTTAGAAACCTTCTCAGTTTAAGACTGCAGTGTCTATCAAAGTAAGAGGTATGAACCGGGTTCTGAGAGCGGTAGAGGGGCTGGCCTGCTGGAAATGGAAGCCACGAGGGCCAAAATCCAATGGATCCAGTTGATATGTAAATATCAAGACAACAATAATAACAATAGCAAACCCAGTCCCCAGCTGATGCTCTGCGACGGGAACTTTGGTTCCCAGCGTCCCGGCCAGTTACACACCTTTTTAAAAATAACCCTGTGTCTCGACAGTGTCAAGGGCGAAATATGAATTTAATCTCATCTCCAAAAAAAAAAAACCCAAACAAACCTGGAGAACGAGCTTTTTTGTTTTAGAGTAGTGGGTTCGCAGAGTAATATTGTAATCGGTCTCTGTTAATTTTTTTTTCTTTCATTCTTCTGTTTTGAAACCATATTTTGACTTGACGGTCGGTCAGGTTGAGCATTCGGGAGAGCTGCAGGCGTTTCTCTTTGTTAATATAGACACTGAAGAAGAATTCTCTCTCTAACTCTCTAATCTGATATTTGGTGTAGGGGCAGCGCTTTTTACGGGTGCGTTGTCCACCTGTGGAATGGAAAAAGGCAGAAACTACTGAGATTCGCAGCACATGGCCGGGAGTCCACAACAGCCCCGGGCCCGGCCAGGCGGAAAGGCCAGCAGGAAAGGGTCTGGGCTCCCGCCGGCCGGCCATGGACGGTCTTCCTCCCCCCCACCCCACCCCAACAACTCCCCTCACCTCCTCCCCCACCCCCTCCCACCTCCACTGACCTCCTGCTATCAGGCAAGCCCGTTCCTGGCGGGCTCGGACCCAGCAGCCCAGCCAGACAAACTCAGATGAAAGCCAGCCCGGAATCGGATGGAGGCAGCCCCCCACCCCACCCCCTCCCCACCCCCAGGCCCCGTCAGAAACGCCTGTTCTCCAAGCAACAGGCTGAGCCCCTGCAGTTTTCCAAGCCAGACAGGGGCTTTTGTGCCTTGTGCCCCTCCTGCCCTGAGACACTACACAAACACCCTCTCGCTGAAATTTCACCCTCAATCACCTGGCCCAACCCGGCCGAGGGCCTGTTATCAGGGGCAGTAAACACAGCTCAATCCCAGTCTGTCCCCGTGGCCATGGCCATTGATTTCAATTTTGCAAACATCTAGTGCTTTCCTCTTCCATGAGCTCCTTCCCCTCCTTTGTCAGGGCGAATGACACCGCGGTCTAGACTTGCGAGTCAGTCATCACAGCCCCAGCTAAACTGCTGGTCGGAAATAGAGAGAAAGCTCCTTTTTCCTCCCTAAGAAAAACAGGCTCCGGTTCTCCACTCTGGCCTGGAACTTTTTCCTCGCCAAAAAGAATAAGAAGAATAAGAAGCAGGAAAAAACCCCAAAACACAACACCTAACCCCAAACTTCTTCCCCTTCCCCGAAGAAGCCTTTTTTAAACCCGTTCCTTAGCAGGTAGGGTGGGGAGAAGAGGTGTTGGTCAAAGCTGCATGCACGCTTTGCCCTTTTTTTAAGGAAAAAAACCCCACCAGACATAAAAAATCGGACTTTGACAGATTGAATAACAATTGTAAGTAACACGCTGTTGGACAGAAGGCAGCACGTAATTGCCATAGTGCCTTAGGAAAATGGCTTCCTTTAGACAAAAAGGCCAGCTTTGGGTTAATTTGTTTCTTTTAATATATTGCTACAGTTCAGCCGGCTACTTTATCTGTTAAACACGGATCTCGTGCAATCGTTAAACAGCGATGGCTTTGAATCCAGCCCCTAACTAGACTCCAGGCTCAACACATGGCTTTTATAAAAATCGCTGGATTACCTTGATATCAAAGGCTCGCGATCCCTTTCGGGGTGAGTTTACAGGCACCCCACGGCCGCTCCTCTCCTTCCGAGGGCTGACCCCGGGAGCTGGGGTTTCGGGGGGAGGGGAGAGGGTGGGTGGAGAGAGAGAGAGAGACTGGTTTGGGGTTTCTTTTTTTCCTTCTTTCTTTTTTTTTTTTGGTCGTTGTTTCCCAAAAAAAAAAGGGGGGAGAAAAGAGTTTGGGGGGCTTTTAAAGCATCCATTGGCCGGTGGGTATTTCACGGCCAATTTCTGGGCTCGCCACGTGATCCGGCCTTTTATAACAAAGTTTTGTTGGGGGAAATCTAAAGGCCCTTCATAAACCTTATATGCTTATAAAACAGCATATAAAAATTTAACAGCGGTGGTGCGCGAGATTTCAAACTCCCCTTTCATAAAGCGCTGGGCGCTGGCTTTATACGTACTGGAGCCGCTGGATTTGTCCTCATTGTTGCCGGAAGATGACTCGGGGCTGCTGCTGCTCTCGGTCCTTCTCCGCCGGTCCTTCTCCTCGGCCGCCGCCACCGAGGCCGCCGAGGCCGCCGCTGAGGCCGCCGCCGAGGCCGCCGAGGCCGCCGCCGCCGCCGCCGCCGCCGAAGCCACCGCGTCCCTGCCGCAGCCGCCGTCCGAACTTGAAGTTGTGGCGGCGGCCGCGGTCGCCGCCGGAGGCATTTTCTCTCCGGGCTTGTCGCCCGGGTAGTCCGAGGAGCTGAGGTTTTCCGGGGCGCCGTAAGCCGTCTCGAAAAACTGGTCGAAAGCCTGGGGCAAGACGCCGTTCCGGCCCACCGTGCTATAGAAATTGGAGGAGACGGTGGAGGTGGGGTGGTGGTAGACGTTGGCCGAGTTCTTGGCGAGCATGTCGCCCACGCTGGCCGTGTTGGTAGCCGGCAGGCAGTCTCTGTGCATGATCTCCTCCGCTGAGTAGCAGTGGGGCAGATTGCTCCGGGGATGCCATTTACTGGAGGGATCAATGGCGTACTCCCTGAAGGTAACTTCTCTCACAGGTTGGACCTGGGGCAGGTTGGAGGAGTAGGAATATGTCATAGGGCGAGAAGACGGGGTCTGGGGTAGAAAAGAAGGGAGGCTGGAGAAATCAGGACCCGAGACGTAGTAAGTACAACTTGGCAAATACATGTTAGAGGAACAAGGAACACGCTCATCAAAATCCATCATTAGGCTACCTCGGGCTCTCCGCATTAGCTGAGCTTAACATGATTCTCTAATGCAGCTGCCTCTTTGAAGCAGATCCGTGAAGTAGAAATTTGGAGACGTAAGCTGACGTGGAAATCTATCCCCATCCTTAGCAGGGAGGTGCTGGTCATGTGACCAAATGTTGAAATTGACAAGCTGCGAGTCTGGCCCTTTTTTTTTTTTTCCCTTCCCCTTCCTTTCTTTGTAGCCATCTCAAGGGAAGCCGCAGATCGTCACTTGGTAATCTCACCGAAAGCACGCAATCTAAAATGCCACTCGTGTTTGCCTGGGGCACCTTCCGAGGACGAGGAATCGTGTGACCCTCTATCCCGCTTACCAGCCTGATCGGTGGCAACCCGGCCTTAGGGTAGTCGGCCCCAAACCTCACCGCCCCCCCCCCCCATAGCCCCCGATAGTGCTAGCCCAGGGCTCCTATGGGGCTGGGATTGGGGCTGGGGCTGGGGCTGGGGACGGGTCTCCCTTGGGGTCTCTGGCATCCTCAGTCCCTCCCTCCCCTGCCTCCGATTTCTTTGAGATCCGTCTCCGTGGAAGACCCTTCATTCGGCCCGTTCCGGAAGGCGACTTTCCTGGGTGGGGACGGCCCTGTTTGGGGCAATAGGATCCATTTTCCAAGGGACTTGGTGACACATTAGGGGTCACTTGGGAAGGGTTGGGGGGACGATCCCTTTCAAGCTCCCCGCGCCACTGCAGTCGAGATTTCCCGACCCGTTCCGCCCTCTGTGGCGTTCGTTTCACCCGGGATCTGTCTCCTTCTTCACCCCACATTCCCTCTCCTTCCTCTTCCTCGGGACCTTTAACCGACTCCATTTCCAGACTCGAAACTCCCTTCGTCCACAGAGCCCGGGACTAAGGAGCGGTGCCGCCGCCTCGCTTAAAAGAGCAACTAAGGGCTTGGAAAACCAATGGACATGAGCGAGCCGGCTCAGCACATCGTCCAAGTCTAATTGCCAAAAGTCTAGTTAAACGAGTTGACAGTCTAAGAACCTCCAGGAATAAGCCAGCCTCTCGCTCCATCCTCTACCCCCGTGATTTCTCGTTGCGCTGAAGACAGTCGCGGGAGAGGGGGAGATCCAGGGAGACCAGTTTGCAAATGGGTTGCCTCTTGTTGCATGAGCGGGATGAGAGAGCAAGAGGACTGTGCAGGGCAGAGACTGGGAGGTACTGTTGCCAATAAAATTGTACACCCCATCGAATGAGCAATGCCAAAAAAAAAAAAAACCAAACAGAAAGACGCCAAAGCCTACAGCACCTCTGGAGGCATGGTCACCTTGAGGAGCCGAGCGATAGCTATGGGTAGAAATGCACCCGCGCACAATTGAATTGGATTGCCACTTTGGCGCTCACTGATTTTTTTGTGTGTGAGTGTGTGTGAGTGTGTGTGAGTGTGGGGGGGGGGCGAGAGGGTTGAGGGAGGGCAAAAAAGAAAAAAAAATGCCTGCAGTCCTGGCCGGATTTAATTAGCGATGTATTTTTGAAAGCCCCTGGACCAGCAGCAGGCCACAGACGGCGCTGAGGAAGTTGGGGGCTTAAAGAGTGATCCCTCGTTCAATATCTCCTCTCTTGAATCGGTGAGGGCACTCACATAAGGAAAGTGGAAATATGAAAAGGATAAGCCTTTTCCATGTTCCCGTCCAGGAAATGGTCGAAGGTATTTACATATCTGGGGAAAATTTCGATTATAAATTTTAAGATCTTCTGTATTTAAGTGTCAACATCGATTTATTTATTTATTGCTGAGCTGATCGTAACTGACTCAATAACAAATCTAATCATGTTTTGCCCTGGAAAAGAACTATCCTCATTATGTATTTTCGCCAAATTATAGCACACTATTCCACTTGAATACCAGCTGTAAATATCAATAATATCAAGTAATTACTTTGCAGTGGAGTAAACTAATTTATTCGCATTAATGTTTATATGCCTTTTTTTACAAGGGTTACTGATCACAAATCAAAGCCTTCGGACACATCCGTTTAATGAACTCTTTATTTTGGGTTCGCCGAGAGAACTTTTATGCTTTTGAATGTTGGCAGGCTGAACTTGGAATTATTAGTTCATCTTCCTCTTGACAAATCTGCTTGGGCAGAATAGAGGGAATGTGTGCGTGTGTGTATTTGTGTGTTTGTGTGTGTATGTGTGTGTGTGTGTGTGAGCATTAGAAAGGGTGAAACGCACCGAGAGCCAGAGAAGGGAGACAGAGAGTTTCTCTCTATGAAACTGGTATCTGTAGATTGTGTTGCAACGAGATGACAAATATTTCCAGCGGCAATTGAACGGTTGCAACATGTTTGTCTCTGTCTTGTCCCCTGTCTATATCTCGGCCTTTCCCCGCTCTTGGAAAAAGAAAAAAGGAAAAAGAAGAGAGGCCATTTCAGATCAGAAGAGCGTTTCTCCTCCGATTTAATTTTGGATATGAAATTATATACCCCTACCCACCCTCCCAACCCCCGCCCGGCCCCAGACTCCCTCCCCACGCCCCCTAACAAAAGGAATGTATAAAGGATTTCAGTGACTTTGAGATAACAAAGGCGCCACCATTGCCCAGCTTCGCCCCGCCTCTGGGTGCTGGCAAACAAATTCTTGCACTTGTATTAGGGCTTTTAAGGCTATAATTGAACCCGGGGCGTCTAGGAGAACCGAAAACAGTTCTAGACAGACCTGCGGTTTTATAGCACTGTTGGCAGTCAACTTCAGCTTGGGTCAGAGCAGACATACCGGAGTTGACCAGCGGCGGAAAGGACCCGCCACCTCCCCAGAAACCCTTAACCGTTCATCCCCCCTTTCCCCACAGTGGGCTCCAGGGACTCCTAGGACAGGTTGGTTGGTCTAGGGGTGCTTCTCTCTTAGCTTCTTCGAAGATTTCCTCTCCCCAACACTTCCCGGCGAGGCGAGCGCGAGGCGCTGGAGGGGGATTTTTCCCCCCCTAGGTGTCTATGTAGGAAACAAAGGAAATTAAAGGAGGGAGGCGAAGTTCGTAAGGGAAAGGGGATGAGCAAAGACCGGCTGAGGTTGACCGTGCCACCGGGAGGGCCGGCCTAGGGCCTTCAGACCTCTCGCAGGCAGGGCTCCTCCGGCTGCAGGACTGCGGAGAAGGCGAGAGCCGTCGGACTGTTACAGTTTCCCGGGGAGTCGGGACCAGGAGACCTAGGGCCGAAAAAGGCTTCCGAGCCGGAGGGAAGAGACTGCGCCTGGCGTGAGCATCTGACCCAGCGATGGGGACTAGTTGTAGAAAGATGGAGGGGGGTGAGCGGCGGAGGAGGGGGGGTGAGGTGGGTGGGGTGGGTGGGTGGGAGAGGGAGGGGGCCCCAGCCCCGGGAGCCAGAATTAGTAGATCCAGCCAAGGCAGCGTCCACAGCTTTATTTGCTGTTAAATGAAACAGAGCTCATTTAGCCTCCCAGCCTCGGAATGCACGCGCAATTACCGTGAGCCTGCTGCTCGGGCCGACTTGGCGACCACGGTAGAATATTCCGAATGGAGAGAGGGTGGGGGCTCAGGGCCTGGGGCTGGCGGGGAGGGGGCGCCGGTTCTGACTTTGCTCCTTTCCTAATTGGAGCTGCTTCCGCCTTTTTTCCAACAAATAACCCAGGGCAACACCGGCCCGGATCCGAGGACCCAAAGCGGCCGGGGGAGGGCAGGGGTTTGAAGAGGCAAAACCCAAAACAAAACAAAACAAAAAATCCGTTATTCTTCCTTCCCCGGCTTTCTGGGCTTTCTTAGAAAACGCACATTCAAGGCCAGGACGTTTGCGAAGTCGATGTGGCCTGTCTCAGGTTCATTTTCTCGGGGAGAGGTGGTGGGGGTGGGAGGTGATGAGAGGAGAGGGAATGGTAAACAGTGTCGGGAGAGCACTAGTTGCTTTTCTTTTTCAACATGGAGCCACCAGCTACTTCTATAAAATGCCGAAAAATGCTTTGGAGGAAGAAAAACAAAGCCAGGAAGTCTCCTCTGTCTGACATGTGTGTGTGTGTTTATGTGTGATGAGCGGGAGGGAAATATTGCAATTTCTTCTTGTTGTTTTGAAAAATATCAAGGTCTCCGTGACTTTGCCGGGCTCCATTCTATGGGCACTGTGAGTGCCTCTGGAGAAAATCCCTTTAAAAAAAACCAACGTCGCAGAAATCTATGTAATCTAGGAGCGTAAATCTAAAAGGAACTTTGAAATGCGGAAGTGAATGAAGAGGGAAGATATCTATAGAAAACGAAGGTTTTCAACGGCTTCATATTACTTGCCCGAAAAAATTAGAATATGTCGTTTTCTCTGCGCGGGGATGTATCTTTGACATGTAAATTATCTTGTGTGTTGGTGTACGTTGTCCTTGTGCTACTATTCTCCACTGGATTGGATAGGAGAATAAAACTGGTAATTTTTTTTTCTAAATTCACCATCGTGTCCGGTTTCTTTCCCAGTCAAGAGACCCTCCGAACGGACAACCATTTGTGTGGGTGGCCTAACGGGGCCAGAAAAGTGGGGAGTATACCTTGGCTATTATGACATCACAAATGTCCACACTGTAATTTTTGGAAAATGCACCTGGCTTTGGTTACTGGTCTTATTACATCTTTCCTCTCGCTCTTTGTGGCTTTTATCATTAGAGGGACACGATATTCAATAACAATCAATCACAGGGCAGCTTAACACCTCCACCCGGTTTCAGCACGAAAAATCAGGGGGGAAATCTCCTCCTAATATTTTGATGAGGAATTGAAAATTTTCGTGTTATTTGTCTGCTGCCTAATGGGCAGTGACTTAACACCCCCCTTCCACACACACACCCCCCCCACACTCACTCACTCACACACACACACACACACACTCACGCACACCCCCCAAAGGACTTTTGTAATGAGACCAGAGTTGTTCGATTCAAAGTCCTTTCGTTGAACACAGGGAAATATGCGTCTCCGTAACGCCAAGGTAAATATCCAAGTTCGCCCGGTTCTTCTCCATTGTCGCGTCTCGGACCTCTGTTTCCATAAACTTACTCTTTTCCCCCAGGTCAGTCACCCCGGTTTTCCATCCCCGATTACCTTCTTTTTCGCAACCTCAGTCCTGCAGGGCTCCCGCTCCCCAAATTTAACCTTCGATTCGGCTGTCGGCTTTCGGGCCTAGGAAGAGCAGAGGGGAGACACCTGAGATGGCTCCGGCTTGAGCTCTGCAGGCTGCTTTTCGCTCCACGAGAAGAGGGAAGAGAAAGATGAGGAAAGGGAAAAGAGGAAAAACAGAAGGAGAGGGACGAGGAGAAAAACGACAAAAAGAGAAGAAAAGAGGAGGAGGAAGAAGATGAGAGAACGAAGAAGACGGAGATATCTCCGTTTGCACTCCCATTGGAACATCAAAACAAAGACGCGGACGGGGTAGGAGGGGCGCTCGGGGAGTTGGGTGTCATTTCGGTACCAACACCAGTCACATGAATCCATTCAGGGTCATGCCCTGGATCTCAGATATCCTCTGCCTCAAGGTACCATTATCCAGAAGCACGGCTTCCTGCCTCCAGCATCCTTCCCTGGACTCTTCCCTCCTCCCAAGGTCCAGTGGCTTGCCGCATCCCTGCCCAAGCCAAGGAATTGCCAGGCAGCCCGACCCCTCCAGGCTCCCCCTTTTACCGCTCATACCTCTGGGGAGGTCGGAGGAGAGAATCCCGTGGAGGGAAAAGGGGCGCAGAAGGACTGAGGGGGAAAGCAGTTTCTTTAACGTTAAAGCGTTTCTGCCTTTGCTTCCTAAATGATTGACTAACGGTACCCGGTACCATAAATTTTTCGCCTCTTTTCCCTCACCTAGTTGGTTCTCTCCAAATTCCTCTCTCTCCCCCTTCACCCATCTCCCCTCCCCAGCACGGGAAAACCCATTAACTAATTTTTCCAGGATCTCGTAATACAGGTGCACATCACCGCTGGCGCGGCTAGGGGTGCAGAGGCCTATAGGGCTCGTCAGAGTCAGAAACAGCCAAATTTCCGGGTAATAGGCCCTGGTTATCCAAAACCAGCTCCCCTTCGCCAATTTGGGGGGTCGAGTTCCCCCCATATTCTGCATGAGAGAAGATGAGGGTCATGAACGTCAGCCGTAGTAAACAGGTCCACGGCCCTTTTCAAGGAGACCCGGTTTATGGGGAGGAATCAAGGCAGGTTAAAAGGATCAACCCCAACATTGCTTCCATGGAAGCTAGAGGTATTAGCAAACAGGCAGCCCCATTCGTCATTTTTTTTCCCAGAACAACGCGGAATCGGGGTGAGGCTCCTATGACAATATCAAGAAGGAGACTCTGATCGCAACCAGGTGGACGAACTATTTATTCTCGTGGTTGGGATTGCTTCTCCGCCTCCCTCTTGAAAAGACAAACACCATGTCTCAGTCCTAGAGCTCCTTCAGGTAATACCTTGAACTTGACCTCAGGATCATTCCTTACAAAATGCGGAAGGAAGGGGCCCGATGTGTGTGTGTGTGTGTGTGTGTGTGTATGTGTGTGTGGAAGAGGGAGACGAGGAGAGTAAGCGACAGAAACCCAGCGCGAAACACTCTCTACAGCACCCCCCACCCCGCCGCCGCCCCCGCCTCCAGTTTTCTTTTTTCTCGCTCCAGGAGACTCTGAAGACCCTGCTTCGGGTAAGGGCTGTCTGGCTCTCTCTTGGAGGAGAAGAAAGGAGACAACTTTGTCCCCTCCTCCTGCTTCTCCACTCATTTCTAGTTCTATTATTGGACTCTTGGCACCAGGACATTTTGTTTTGTGATCCGGCTCAGAGAGGTTAAAAAAGGGTCCGTTTTCTGAAAGCACTTCCCAGTCGCCCGGCACACGGAGCCATTCGCCTTGAGTTCCACGGCTCGGAAGGTTTACCCCAAATTTGGCTTTCCTCTCTTTTGAACAGGAACAAACAAGGTTCCCCCACCCGTCCATCCGGGTGGGTCGCTACAGAACCAACTCTCCCTAGCTCCTTCCTTCTCCGCCGGCGGTCAGAACCGGGTCCAGGGAAGCGGAGGCCACCGCTGGGCCCAGAGGACACGACTTTCTCCGGCTATCGAAGTGGGGGAGGGCGAGCCAGAGCTGGGCGACGCAGAGCTCGGCCTGTTCTGCTCCGGGTGGGAGCTCTGCGTTGCGGTCAGCCGCGGGTTTTCCTACATGAACGCGGAACCCCGCGTTAACCGGAGAGAGCAGCGACGCGAGCCCCTTGGCGACTCCAGCCCTGCCCTGGCCTGGCAGCATCCTATCTCTGCCAAGCACCTCTGTAGCTCCGCATTAAAGATCGATCGGAACTATGGTTTCCTCGCTGAATTCGGAGGACCGGAGATGGGGAGTTGGATTGGGGGAAAGGGGAATTCTTTAATAACAACAACAACGATGATGATGAGGATAGTACAACAGTAATGTCATTTGCTAAGCGCTATGTGCAAAACTCTATACTGAACATGGGTATTCTTGGTTCCCGGTTCCTAATATAGTTTCTCTTTCCTCTGCTCCGCTCAGTACACATTTCAGCACTGATGTATATAAAATCACGATACGGCGCTACGGTTCACCATCAGCGGCCTGGACCAGACACATCACATTCTTTTTTTTTTAAAAAAAGCAACCCCCTCCCACCCCTCCCGTCCTCCCCGCTCCCAAAGCAAACCCACACAAGAATTCTGCAGCCCAACGGAGAGACCGGGGGATTTCTGAGCATTTTTTTTTTTAGCTTTCCTGGGGCCTTTTTGATTCATGTCGCGCAATCTGGTTCGATTTAGACGTGTGCCAATCATTACCTGCAGCCGGCCGGGATTCTGGATTGAAACCTGAAGCAGCCGGCGACGGAGCGAAGCGAGCCGCCTACTCGGGGAGACCCGATTGCGAAAGCGGTTATTTTCCCATTTCCCCAGCTCCGGCGAAACTCGCAGAAACGGAGCAAATCGGCTCCAGGAAGAGTGCTTCGAAGGGCGTTTAGGCGCCCCCAGAAAGGGGCAAGGGCAAGGGCTAGCGAGGGCGACGGGGTTTTCGGTTAGAAGGTGGTGTTGCCCAGATAGAGGCCCCGCTGGAGGATCTGTTTCGCAGCCCTCACTATGGTTCAAACAAAGCGAAATTGAATGGGGAAAGGTGGGTGGGGGGTCTGAGGCGGGTGGGATTCGGGGGAAGGGGATCAGGAGAATGGATGGAAAAAATGAAAGAATGAAATAAATGTAATGAAATGAATGAGAAAAAAAAAAGGCGTCGCGGGGGCCCAGGCCCGTATAGAGCAGCTGGTCCGCCTTCCCCAGCGTTGGCCTTGGCGCCCCGCAACCAGCCTCCTCAAGAGGCGAACAGGGCCCGGGATTGGAGGACTCCGGGGGCCCAGACAGGGGGACCCGCACCGAGCCCCTCCGGTCCCGTTCGGTGTGGACAGGAGCGGGTGGTGGGGGAAATGTTAGAACGCTTCCCGTCTAAAAGGAAAGAAGAGAAACAGAGAGAGGCGCCCAAAGACCCAGCCGATCCTCGGCGGCCTCTGGTCATCTAGGACCAGAGGGACCACCCGATCCGGCTGGGCGCCTTGCCCCCGGCTCATCTTCCCTCCCGCCCTTGCCAGGCCACCCCTGGCACCCCGTTTGGTTTTTTTAGGCGCTTACCGGGATGGGAAAGCTGTCGCCAGAGTGGTTGCCCGGAGCCAGGCCCTGGCCATCGTCTCCGCCGGGGCGGGCCAACCATCAGCCTTCCCGCATCCCGGAGCAGCTTGGCCCTCTCTACCCCTCCAGCCCCATCCATCTGGAGACGGGGGCCTGAGGGTGACTTTTGTGCTTTCAAATCTGGGCTCGATTCCTGCCCGTTCCCCCGGGGCCTGCCGTCTCCCATCAGGGGACAGAGTAGGGTCGGGGGAAGGGGGGCCGGACAGCAAGGCCGGTTTGGCCCTGTGGCCGTCCCCTAGACCCCCAAAGGGCCCAGCCCCCCGGAAGGCCCAGCCTCAGAGCTGCTCCGAACTGGGAACCGGCCCACAGCCCCTCCCGTGCCCTCTCCACAGGGACAGACGTGACCATGGTTGGCGCTGGAGGACTTGACCTTTAAGCCGCCGAGGAGGGAGGGTTCTTTCTTTCACGCTTCAAGGGAAAGGGGGCAGGAGAAGGCGGGTAGGGGGGAGAGGGAGGCGGGGAAGCCATGGCTTTTTATCTCGAGAACTTTTCTGGGCCGCCCCACCCAATAGAAACCCACACAATCCCCATTTCTGGCGGCGGCGATGGCTCCCTCCCACCCTCCTTTTCCCCCCTCCCTCTATCTTTGTGTCGGCTCGACAACCATCCCCGCCGTCCCGCGGAACAATGAACATGGCAAGAGGGGGAAGGCGACTTCCAGCCAAATCAGCCTCCCGCTCGGTCGGCGGAGGCCGACTGCAGGCAGGCACATTTTCCTCTCTGGCTACCCCCAGCCCCCTCCGGCCGCGCATCATCACCCGCCACAAAATCCACATCGGGCGCAGTCGGAGAGGGAAGAGGCCCTCAGTGATGGAGCGAAGAGACAAGACCCCTCGAAGCAGGCCACTCCCCCGCGGGCCTCTCCGCTCTCGGTCTTGCCAAGTCACAAAACCCCTGGAGGATCCTGGCCTTTGGTCTGCTCTTCCTCTTAGAAACGCAGTTCCACCCCCCTACGACACCTCCCCAAGTTTCACAGTGCTCTGCGTACAGTAAGCGCTCAATAAAAACGATTGATTGATCGAGTGAGCCGGCCCCGGACTCGGGGAGGCGTGGTGTCTCGGTGCTTGCGGGTTCCCACGGATTGCGGCCCGAATGTGCGGGTGCGTGTGCGTGCGTGTGTGGGTAGAGTAACCCCAGATGTCAGAGGGGCCGACAGTCGAGGGGCCGACAGTCGAGACCCAATCAGCCTCTACCACATCAATTCCGCTATTCCATCCCCCAAGGTCTTCCCAACCAAAGAGGTCGAGTCACTGGTGATTTTCAAAAGAGTCTCCATCAACACGGGAGTTTCAAACGGAAGAATGCGAGGGCGAGAAATCCAGTTTCTTTTCGGCTGCCCTGAGAATCCCACTTAGGAAACATGTTCCTGTCAAGTTTTATTTCCCATCGCAATCCTCCTGCCACGCTGCCAAGAGTAAGGCGGGGAGAGATTAAATACCCGATTAGTCTCTTTCTCAGAGGAGGGAAAAAACCAACCCCCAAACATTCGTTTAACTGAGTCCATTCTCATCAGATATCACTTAACGGGTACAGTCTTTCGAACCTAAATATAAGGCTGCGCTGACGTCAGCATTCATTAACCTAGGCAGAGCCGGCGATCTCTCTGCACCGGAGGAGTTTGCAAATGCGCTGCGCCGTTTTTGAGACGGGGTTGATTATTGGGCCTGTCATCGGGCGGCGCAACTGCCGCCCCCCCCACGAACCACAATCATCCGCGGATTTCGGTTTTCCCATCGCACCGGGCAAGAAAAGCCGGGCCTGAATGCACGGAGCGGGAGGAGCTGGAGGAGCTCTCCCTCGCCCGCAGCCATTTCAGAGCTGGCGTTTCTGGTCTCCACTTGCCGGAGAGTTTCTGGGGACCCACCGTTCGGCAGAGGGAGACGCCGGGCCAGGGAGTCCCAGCCCGCTGGCCCGTGTGCTCCCTGCATCGCCACCTGGGGAAACGATGGGAGCCGTTTTCCTAGCCCCCCCACGAGTGGGAGATGGCCGAAATATTTGCCATTCCTATTTGCTAATGCTTTCTGGTGTGCTGGCGGGGGGTTCAGGGCTCCGCGTTTCAGAAATCAGCCAAACTGTTGAGAGGCAAGCAGAAAACCTGCCCGTGGTTCAGGAAAAGAATTGTGTGCGTGTGTCTGTGTGTGTGCGTGTGTGTGTGTGTGGGGGGGGGGTTCGGGGTGTTGGACGAGATATTTATATCCCAACAGCTTTTATCGTCTTTAACGGCAAATTAAAATTACAAATAACACACGCATATATCACCGATAGGTAGGGTGCATTTTCATAAAGAATTAAGCAGGCTATTATTTACTTCATGGCTGAACAGATGAAAACTTAATTAGCGTGCCTGTCCTAAAATCATGGCATAAATCTCCCGCTGCCTCTCCGATATCGCTACATCTTTTGGTATGAAAAATGGGACATGAGCAACGAGTAGCGAATTTTCCTGTTTCTCCGGGTCCCAGGCTGTTGACACGCATTCGATCAACTTTAAAGGAATGCGCATAAATCAATTACAGAATAGAGTTCCGTGAGCCAAGGTTGTGCCTCGGATCCAGGACGTTACTTTTAATAACAATCGCTATTCGACTCCAGCTAAGCTCTGAAACATTGTGAATTTGGAGCGAGGGCAATGCAAGGCATTTTAGAAAAATTAAAAAAAAAAAACAAACCCCACGAGCTTGGAAGTTTTAATAACATGCATTTAAATGCATGTTTTCAACGGTTTGCAATTAAATTCGATACGATCTTCGTAGCTGAGAGTCTGCGCGCCAGAAAATTTGATGCGGCATTTAATTTAAAGCTTGGATTAACCAGGTCACTTTAACTCGGACTTGTTTAAAATATAAATTTGGTAAATTTCGAAAGACCCCTATTTAAACATTAGGGGGAAATGCATATACTCGGATACCTTCGCTAAAGCGTATAAAATTCTTTGGGAATTCTTAGCGCCCCCGAAGCTAAATCTCTTGAAACGTATTTTTTCTTATTCTTAAAATCTTAAATTTTTAAAAATTAATTTTCAGCTGTTTTATTCTCTGATGATTAATAATTGTAATGTACGCCCGAAATCCTCTGCTTTTCTGTGAGGAAGAGAAAGGACAGATATCTGAGTATTAAAAGATCGCTGTTCTTTCAATGCACGTCATTATTCCACCGGCCACCAAGATGATTATTTCCCAGGTTAGGGGCCATTGCAAATGGGAGGAACACAAAGCATCACACTGAACAGCAGGCTTGAGAAAATTATAAATATAGTAACAACGGCGGGCAGGTCGGGTTTTCCCTTACACTTCTGAAAACTCAAGAAAGGCTTTAAGATCCGTGATTCAGCCATGATTCACAAGTTGGTTTGCCAAGTGCCAGTTTTTATCACGGACTGCGTCTCCCTCCTAGGCCGTAATAATTACTAATGACCAGGTTTCTTCCAAAACAATATCAGCGCAACCGAGAGAAGTTGATCGATGCATATGAATAAACAACAGTTGGAGGACAGCCTCCTCTAAATGTAGGGGGAAAAAAGAGACCATTTCGGGGAGGAAGTTAACAATTGACTGCTAGTTGAATCCCTTGGAAATATGTTGAGAAGTTCTGCCTTTTTAGGGATATTCATTTAGTTGACGGTCCATTAGAAAAATGAAACCTATATTTATTTAACTGATTACAAACGGAGAACAATAGGCTTCTGTTTTGTGACACTTATCCGACAAGAATTTTCCAGACAGGCATCTATTTTGCGATATTTATCTGATAATAAGTTTCCAGATGATGAAATTTTAAATGAATATTTTCAGTCACTTTTCTAATTCTCATTTTAGAGCGGGATGGCATTTCCCAAGGAGTAAGGGACAATAATTCCGAATTGATCCTCTAAACGGTCTGGGTCATCATTCTTCATTATTCCTCCGGGTGGAAGGAGCCAACCAATTAGCCAACTCTTAACATCTAGGATCATTCCGCTACAACATAAATGCAAAACAACTTCCTCACACAAAAGCCTCCTTCACACAAGACTCCTTCGAGCTTCCCAAACATCTAGCTCCTCTAGGTACACTGGGTGTTTTTTTCCTCTCCGTTTGTCGATCAACTGATCGATTCACAAGCATTCGAAAACCGATGACCATATCGAGCTTCTGACAAGCGACTCGTCTGTAACTAAGCATCATGATTAGGTCCGCGCTGCAGAACTAAGATCCTAAAGAGTCTCCATATTGACCTCTAAGAAGGTAGGCTCCTTTGAATTTCTGGAACATAATTCTAGCGGCCTATAGACAGGCATAATGAAAGACCCTTTCATTAGTTGAAACTGTTTATCAATCATTCTAATTAGGGAGGCAGACCACCTTGGGAGACATGGGGATGGAAAGAAGGGTTATTTAAGAAAAGTTATCAGGTTGTAAAAAAAAAAACCAACTCCGTCAAAACACATCCAAAAAAACATGACGTAAGGAAGGCAACTCATTTAGATGGGTCAACCTCTGACTTAGGCTAACCACGGAAAAATATGTCGATTATATCTCCCACGAAATACAGTTAACACCTTAACTCTAGATATCACTACATACTACATACATTGAGATAGGCAATCAACTACGGCGTAATTGTATAAACTACTCATAAACAGAAAAAACCACATCCACACGGCGTTATAATGCCTAGATTTGTTTCCTCTAGAGCCCAAGACCTCCTGAGGAAAAGGCCTGCAGAAACATATTCAGACCAGGAGACTCGAATTCATATCCACCGTCGCTGGTACCGTACAACGAAGCTTTGAGACGCGAGGTGGCGCCCTTGATCCACTAATCCTAAAGATGCCAATTCATGAGCTGTCAAAAGTCAAGGTCACAAATTGTCTTTTTTCGTCAAGGTCAAGGTTTAAGGCCTTTCCTAGTCCTGTCATTTCAACAAATATCAAAACCTGCCCGTTTAGACACATTCAACTCTAGCAGCAGATCTTGAAATACGGCGAGTTGGCATCTGCGATACTAGCAACTGGTTTTGATTTCCCTGCAAAAGCACTAGACTTTATTCTTCTCTCTCTCTCCCTCCTTTCATATTCCCTCTCTCCCCCACCTTTCTCGCTCATCTATCCCTCCTCTCTGCGTCTCTCCTTTCTTCAAAAATACTTGGCACCTTAAATTTGATCATATATTGGATGAAGATAGTCCTTGGAATTTTAGCTTTGACTAAAAAAAAAAAATAAAGATAGGAACTGAACAATCGTTTGAAAGAATGATCGCAGGTTTATAAGTTAAGATAAACCTTTTTTTTTCTTTCCACACCGTGTACGCAACAGCATATAAAAATAAAGAATATGTCTTTTCAGGTGTTATGACAGTGACTATTTTATTAACAGAATTGATACCACTATGACTATCTACACGTCTTAGATTTTTCATTTTCAGTAGAAATATAAAAAAATGAGGGTGCACAAATACATTTTCACAGTGCGCTGAATGTCTTTATTTACAAGATAGCATTTTATAGTGAATAAGAACAAAACTAATGTGCTGGTTGAAATAACTGATTGATTAAAAAGGTGCTGTAAAACGAATCCCTACACTTTCTAATGCGGTCTCATAACAGACGATAAACACGGAAAAGAGACTAATTACTTATAGATCAAAATATAGAATATAGAAATCAAAATATTTCTGTGAAAGTATGAATTTTCTGATCGGAGTTTTCTAACCATTTTTTCTCAGCCAAAAAATATATATGTATATATATATATATATATATTTAAGACCTTGTAAAATGCCAATTTTACTGTATTTTTGTCCAAACAGGAGTCGGTCATTTTCGAATTGTGGTTTCCTGGGAGTGAAAAGAATTTTAAGCCTTCTTATTGATCATGGTGTTCTAAATTGTAGAGCCCTTTAGAAAAGAAATGATTTGGGGCAGCAAATACAGTTCAAATGCCGCGAAACCTGTTTGTTACCAGTAATTCAAAAAAAAAAAAATCCCAGCAGGGATATTTATCAGCAAGATTTGATTTCCAACCCCTATAGGTTGTGATGGGTTGATTTCGCTACCAGAAGCCTAGTCATCTTCCACAGTTATCTTTCTTGCCTGTTGATATTTCTGATATTTTCATTTCAGTACCTTCCTTTTCCTCTAGCTCTATAAAAAATGCATTGCTTAAACATACAGTAAGTGTACATTTTTCACTAGGAGTTACCTGAGCAGTCATTCCACATGCAGTTTGAATTGCCACGTAAGAAAAGCAAATGTTTACAAGGACCTCTTACTTTTTTAACCAGCTTTCAGATTATAACCGTTAAAGAGAACGTCCTAAAATACAAAGGTCACATAAATACTTACAAGATTTCAGTAAATGCGAAACGTATCTGAAATTGCGTATTGGGGGGATGACGTTTGGACTCTACAGTTTGTCATTTTACAGTCTGGTCGGGTTTTCGAGAGAACTGTCAATCTTAACCGTTTCTCATCGCAAGGTTTTCGAAAACGTTATAGATTCCACCAAAGATACAGGTATCTTGTTGGGAAAGAAGAGGGCCATTGTCTGTCTGTCTGTCTCTCTCTTTCTCTTTCCTTTTAATTATTATTAATTATTATTATTATCTTAATCTGGGCAAGGCAGTGAGTTCTGAAACTTTTTTTTTTCCAAGATGCCACTCTCTCCATTTTTAAATCCATTAACTGGTCGTCTTGAGTTTGTTGATGACTTTTTTCTCTTTGACCCTTCTGTTTTGGAACCAGATTGTGACCTGTCGCTCAGACAGATTTGTCGTGGCGGATATCCTTCTTCGTTTGTCCTTGGTAATGAATTTATTTGTAGCATATTCCCTTTCGAGTTCTTTTAACTGCACCTTGGTATAAGGCACCCGTTTCTTCCTCCCACGCCGGTAAGAGTTCGCATCCGAGGGATGCGAAACCACGTCTGCGATTAAAAAAAAACAACAGAGAGCGAGAGAAAAAGAAAGAGAGTTACGCAGGTATCAGAGGCACGACTCCAGTGGCCGAGGCGCCCGCCCTCCCCCGTCCCTTATCTCCGCCTTCCTCTCTCCTTCCCCGGGTGGCCGTGGGTCGGTCTTCCAGCCACCCGCTCATGCCGCGGCCGTTTCGTTTCTCTTACAGTGCCCGGCATTGGGCAGAGGTCAAGACGGCCGGTCGGCTTTCCAAGCCGCCAGTCGTTTCTGGGGTGGGCAGCCTTTCTGCCCGGCGGGGCTAGGCCGGGGTCTCCCCAGTGGCCTGCCTTATACCTGGGAGTCAAGTCCTTTGGCCACCGTCCCCCTCTCCCTCCCTCGTCTACTGCGGGATCCGAGCGGGCACCCCTGGCATCTGGATCGACTTTCAGAGGGGGTGGAAGGGCGAGGGAAGAGGGCACGAAACGGAGCTGGGGGAAGAAGGGCGAGGGAAGGGGGCGTGAAACCGAGCTGGGGTGGAAGGGCGAGGGAAGGGGGCATGGAACTGGGGTGGGGGTGGAAGGGTGAGGGAAGGGGGCATGGAACTGGGGTGGGGGTGGAAGGGTGAGGGAAGGGGGCATGAAATGGAGCTGGGGTGGAAGGGCGAGGGAAGGGGGCATGGAACTGGGGTGGGGGTGGAAGGGCGAGGGAAGGGGGCATGGAACTGGGGTGGGGGTGGAAGGGCGAGGGAAGAGGGCATGGAAAGGAGCTGGGGATAGAAGGGCGAGGGAACGGGGCATGAAACGGAGCTGGAGGTGGAAGGGCGAGGGAAGGGGGCATGGAACTGGGGTGGGGGTGGAAGGGCGAGGGAAGGGGGCATGGAAAGGAGCTGGGGATAGAAGGGCGAGGGAAGGCGGCATGAAACGGAACTGGGGCTAGAAGGGCGAGGCAAGGGGGCATGTAGGCCAAGGAAGGACGGGGCATGACCTCCCTCCAGCCTCTGCAGCAGCTGCGTTGGAGCTGGGCACCCCGAAGGAAGGGGTGGGAGGGGGTGGGACGGGGAGAGGGGGGCGCCCCGAAGCCCCAGCCGGCTCCGGGGATGGGACGGGGTCGGTGGCCGGGGCCCGGCTGGGGGCAGGGGGTGGCGGAGGTGGGCCAAGGTGTGTGTGTGTGTGTGTGTGTGTGTGTGTGTGTCTGTGCGCTTGGTGGGGGAGAGCGACGGAGCAGGGCAGAGGGGAGACCCCGGGCGGAGGGGCTGAAGGGCGGCCGAGGGGTGAGGGTGGGCGGAGGGCAGGACGGAGCCCCCCGGGGCGGGGCGGGGCGGGGCGGGGCGGGCGGAGGGGCGGCATTTACCGGGCAGGGTGGACTTCCAGAGGTGGGGAGGCTGGGGCTGCTCTTTGGGGCAGTACACCTGGCCGTTCCAGCCGTTGGGCAGCGCCCAGGGCTGGTAGCTCTCCATGGGCAGCCCCAGGGGCTCGTGGCGGGGCTCGGCGGGGCCCCCCAGGCCGGGCACCACGGGCATCTCCAGGTAGCCGGGCACGGGCTGGTGGTGGTGGTAGGGCCCGGCCGCGTAGCCCTGGTGGTAGAAGGCGAACTCCTTGGCGCGGGAGCCGAAGTCGTCGGCGGCGGCGGGGCCCGACGTGTCCATGTACTTGTCGGCGAAGGCGGCGGCGGCGGCGGCGGCGGCGGCGGCGGAGGGCTGGGCGCACGACTTGATGGCGTTGGGGTGGTGGCCCATGCGGGCGCAGGGGTAGTAGCCGCTGCCGAAGTAGCCGTAGGGCAGGGCGGCCCCGGACGAGGAGGACTGGGCGGCGGCGGAGCAGGGGCTGCACTGCTTGACAGGTTCGGCGGCGGCGGCGGCGGCGGCGGCCCCGGGAGGGGCTCCGGGGGCGGCCCCGGGGGCGGCTCCGGGGGCGGCTCCGGGGGCGGCCCCGGGGGCCCCGGGGGCCGAGGCGGCCGAGCCCGAGCCCGAGCCCGAGCCCGAGCCCGAGCCCGGCTCCCCCGGGCCGCTGTAGGCGGCGGGGTTGAGGGGCGCCGGGTGCGCCATGAGGTTCCGGCACTGGTTGGCCGCCGCCGCCGCCGCCGCCGCCGCCGCCGCCGCCGCCACCGAGAAGTTCCCCCCCGAGGCGGCGGCGGCGGCGGCGGCGGCGGCCGGGTGATGGAAGCCCCCGCCCCCCGCCCCGGCCGCCGCCGCCGCCGCCGCCGCCGCCGCCGCCGCCGCCGCCGCCGCCCCTTCCATGTTCTTGCCCAGCTCGTCGGCCACCAGCCCGCCGCCGTTGTCGTACAGGAACATGACGGTGGGCTCGATCCAGCGGGGGTGGAGGAGCACGGAGGCTGTCATAGCCCGAGCCGCATGCACGGAGACCCCGGTGGCGCTGTTTTAAAAAGCCCCCGAGAAGTGAAGGGCGCGCTCCGCGCCGCCGGGGCCCGAGCGAGGGGGGCGGAACGCGCCCCGCGGGGTCGCGCCAGCCCCGCGCCCATTGGCCCGGACCCCCCGCTCCCCCGTCACGTGATATGCAAAGCGGGACGCTCCGGGGGACGCGCCGCGACGCCGCGGCCCCGGGGAGCGCGCCCGCGCGCGCCCGCGGTCCCCTCGGGGCCGCGGGAGGGGGGGGGGCCGGGGGCGCGCCGCGGCGGGGACGCGCCGCCGGCCGGACCCCGGAGTCCCCGGGCGCCCCGCCGGCGGCGCGCCCCGGGGTCCCTCCCTCGCCTCTCTCTTCTCTTTCGCCCTCAGCCAGGGGAAAGGGCGGAGGACCGGGAAGAAAACGAGAGGAGGACGACGACGAGGAGGAAGAAGAAGAGGACGACGACGACGAAAGAGAAGAGGAGGAGGACGGGGACCGGCACCGGGAGGAGGGAGGAGAGGGAAGAGCCGAGAGCTAGAACATGTTTTTTTTTCTCCCCCCCTCCCCCCCCCCCTTAGTTGTTTATGAACGTATTTCCGAGGCTGTGAGAGAGGACAGGTAACGGGTCGTTTCCACCTCAGCACGTCTCGAGGCGACAGGACTTCAGTCTGAGACAGGAGCCCCGATTGCTTTATTTTTTTTCTTAAATCTCTCCGGCCTTGGGCTTTCCGACCCCTTGCTCCGGGTCGATGGGGGTGGTGCTGCTGATTGGGGGTGGGATGCGCGTCGTTGTTTCCCTCTCTGGGCTTCTCTCTCTCACCCAGATCCAGCTCGGGCTATCTGTCTGTCGCTCTTGAGCCGAGCCCAGGGCAGCCCCGCGGTCCCCACCCCCGCCCGGGTCGGATGCGAGGACGCCCGGCCGGGATCAATCCATCGGTTGATAGCACGCTCATCCCCTCTCCGCCCGGCTCCCCTCCCCAGAGGCATCCATCCGATCCGGGATCATTTGGAGCCAAATTGGAGTGTGCACACACGCGCGAGCACCCCCAACCTTCCCCCTCAACCCCCGCCTCTCCTCTCTCTCTCTCTTTCGCTCACACACGCACATACACACTCTCCCCCCCACCCCCAGTCTCCCTTCGCAGCCTCTCCCCGAGAGCAATTGTTCTCCAGCTAAAGATGCAATGCAGCTCCACCGTGTCCTCCTCAACGCACTCAAGCTGCGGCTTAATAGGGAGGAAGGACAGTTTGGTCGTCATGAGCGGAGTGGGAAGGAGAAGCAAGACAGATCCCATTAGGTTAGGTGGGGCCTAAATGTTCCCTTTTCGGCTGCAACGAGACCCCCGCTTGCTGCTCGGATTACCCATTTGTTCCGATTTCTAGAGTCCGGGGTGAGAAAAAAGATTCCCCCTTCCTCGCCGTCTGTCTCCTAAAGCAGTTTGGTAGAGGCAAGAGAGATCATTTCTCTTTGGCTGCCGAGTACTCGGGACCTCACGTATGTCACCCGCAAGAGACACTAGGAAACTCATTTTTTCTTACGTTTGGAACAACGAAGCCCCTTTCTTTGGAGCAAAGGTAATCGGGGGTCGGCAGTGTGTTTTTTAGGCTGACTGATGCTGCCACATCTCTCCCGGAATCCGTCCCCCGCAATTACACGTAGATACCCCCGCCGGGGAGGGGATGGAGGCGAAGCGGGGTATGTGTGTGTATGTATGTGTGTGTGGGGGGAGACTCAAGACCCCGCGATGGAAAGACAATTGTCTATAACTGTAGAGCTCTCGATTTCCTCTGCCTCTGAAGGGCAGAAATGTCCGGTCGTCTGGGGTGCCACCCTCTCATATTTTAGATAGTCGAATCACCTCTTCTTGGGCCAGGGAGCCTTCACGGGAGGCTTTTGGGTTTTGAAAACGAAAGCGGACATTTCGCATCGAAATCTCAATTTCTGGGCGTGGGTGGAGGTGCCGAGAAGAACTCACTTTGTTCGCCTGGATCTTCCCCGGAGGGACGCAGACATTTTCGAATTGTGCGGGGTCGGGAAGTACGGCCTGAGCTAGGAAGGACTAACTCTTTGATCCAGGGAAAGTGTTTTCGGGGATCAATTCGATGCCTCACTTGGAGTGCTATTGTCCGAGAGGGATTGCATTGGGTGTGGATAAGGATACTCAATAGTTATTGTCATCTGCTCATTGCAATCTTCAGAATCTGCGTGAATTGTGTCAGTTTAGACCCAGTGAAGACTCCTCCTTTCACTTAGCGCACCTCTCCCCTTTCCTCCTTGCCGCCACAGGCAAATATTCATTTACCGCACATGTACCTCTTTTTCAGGTTGGAGTCTGAAGCCTCTAGAACTAAGCCTCCTTCTCTCTCTTCCCCTCACCCCCGTGGGTGGGGGCATTTATTTTCGAATGCTTCGCCAGATCTCTTTTTTTCCCTCCTCTTTCTTTCTCCACCTCCCCCTTCCAGTCCTCCTCCCCGCCTCCTCCCTGTCCTCTCCCGCCCCACCCCCACTCCCGCTACCCCCCAACCTCCAGTGCCTCGCTGTAAAATGCATTGCAGCGAAAAGAGAGGGGAAGAGGCTGTGACTCCATGGGCAGTGCTGTTTTACATACGGGTTAGACACGGCTGGGGGCCAAGGTCAAGTTGAAAGTTGCAGTCTAGCCAATGTGCGAACTGTCATTCAAGCCCCGAAGACCCTGTCTGATTAGTTTAAAAAGAGCGTCCTGAAAGAGGCAATTCCGCCTTTCTATCTTCTCGCTTTATTTCTTTCTTTCACTCTGTTTCCTCCCCCTCTGACAATGAACCCCCCCAACCCTCCCTCCACCCCCCCCACCACCCGAGACCAATATTCTTCCCTCCCCAGCCGCTGACCCAGCCGCTCCAAGCCCCTGTCAATCTCTTCTTCCTCAGCCCGAGGATCCCAGGAAAGTCACCGCTGAATCCGATTCAGACTGACCCGGGAGTATTGGCTCGGAGAGGCTTTTTTGGTGTCTTCTTTGTTGTCGCCAAGTATATGTCCCAACTTGAGAGCGGCGGTGAGATCGCAAGTTCTCCTCTCCCTCTGGGGCAAGGCTCGGGAGGCCCGACTCTCCGGCCCCTTCCCGGAGCCTGTGGGATCCGTCCAACCTCCCGCCGGGACCGGATCACTCCGAGCCGCTCCCGAAGGGTGGTTCTGCTCTCCAAATGGAAATCTGGCATCCCCGGAGCTAGAGGGGTGGCTTTCTGCCATCTCTTCGATTGGGCTTTCGTTCAGACGCCGGGGCAAGGATCTCCCCCGGCGCGGGGAAATGGAGAGCCCCCAGAATGATCCTCAATCGCCACCCCAATTTACCTGCTGCGGTCGGGGAGTAGGGGAGGGGAGAAGAGGGTGCTGCTTTGGCTTCACTTCTCCAGCTCGGTTCTGCGGAGAGATTATTGTTCAATCTCCACTTCATCGTTTCTCTCTCCTCGCCCCCCAAACCCAGTATTGCACCATGCGGGGACCCTCAAAGACATGGGACGAGATCGGCAGGGTAAGCGAGAAACCAAGGAACACAAACATTTCTGCTTTATCAGGGTAGTTGAGGCGAATCTCACATAAGCCGTCAAAGGCTTTCTGGGCTCTACTCTTCAATGGCACTTTTAAAGGTCTGCAAGTCTTACTTGTTGTCGAACTGTACTTTCCAAGCGCTTAGTACAGTGCTCTGCAACCAGTAAGCGCTCGATAAGTACGATTGAATGAATGAATCAAGTCTTGAGAGCCGTTGAGTTGTATACAACCGTGCTAGAAAATGGTCTGTGGAATGTAACTAATAAAGGCAGTTAGGGTGTAATTATGCGTTGGGAGTCGATCTCGGTTCGAAGGTGCAAACCGCTGACCTATCCCTCTGCAAGATATCGCTCTCCCTTGCCTTTCTATCTGTGTGTCAGTCTCTTTCTCCCCCCCCAACCCCCGCCGCTCCCGCCCCCACTCCACCACGCGGAGATAGGAAAGCATTTGAGTCGTGATGACTTCTATCAATTGCTTTGCCTCTAATATATTCCAGGGACAAAGGATGGAGCTCACAGATATCGCCCTTCTGAACCGCGAGGTCAAGTTCTCGTTGGGTCTGCCCCGGCTAGCCTGGCTGCCTAAACTTATACGGTTTTGACCCTGGCTTGGCTTTTCCAGGAGTTTGTTAATGCCTCTCTCATTCTGGAAAGAAACCCGTTCCAAGGGGACTCTGAAGAGGTGCGTTCGCCTCACTCTTGAAAAGATGCTGTTGGTCTATTTGTTTTCCCTCACTCTCTGAAGGTCTAAAATATAAGTGACCACTCCCGCAACCCAATCGCTCCCAGCTTCTGAAAATTGCCGTTCACTTCTTGAATTTGTCCGGAGCCGGCAAGTAAAACTGAGAGGCATCAAGTCTGGGACCTCGAGTGACCGAAGGGGCAACCCAGTCACGGGGAGGGGCATCCTGGTTTTCAATCCCACATCATAATTTCGGCTCCCCGGAACGTCCAGGGAAAACAAACCCGTGTTTGCCTGCCCAGCCCGGTCAGCGCCAGACTCTTCTCGAGAGGCGCTCGCATTGTTCGGACCAGCTCGGGGTGGCTGGCGGCGCGGCCATTGAAGAGATGCCTCGCTCTCTTTCAAAATAACCTTTTGGAGGCGCCGGTCCCTTCCCATCTCGACCCCGAGCTCGCCTCTCGGAGGCAGCCGCCGTCTTTTGGACCTCTCCCCGACCCGGGAAGCGGCTGGGGGCACCGTTGAAGGGCCCCTTCTTCCAGCCCGAGATTGCATTGTTCCTCCCGGGTGATTCTCCCTTCCTGGCCCGGGCTTAGATGCCCTTATGCTAGCGCCCCTGGCTCAGTCCTCTCCATTCTCAAACTCCGGATTCTCAGCTAAGAGGGCCTGGAGTTAAAAGGACAAAGGGAAACCGGTTTTTAATCGGATTTGATTTTCATTAGCAAATTAAATTTACCTGCTCTCACATTAATTCGGAGGAGGGCTGTCAACACTGGTTCCTTTCCACAATTTCTTGCATCGAGCATTAAGATAAACATTCCTTGGTTGGGTTTAAAGACACTTTGTATTTCAGGATATTCATGTGTTTCTAATGTAACCAAGCAGCTTTACGAGCCGCATTGGCAGAATGGCTTAACCCTCTCCTTCCCACGGTGTCCTGGGGCTTCTGTGATCACTGCGAAATGGGAAGAATAAGGATGAGAAAACTCAGAGTCTCTCGCTTGGGGGCCGGGATGTCGGGGCGGAGAACCAGGAACAGAGGCGGTGAGGAGAAAGGACAGAGATGACCCGGAAAAGAACCCCAAGAGCCTGGAGTGCATCGCACCCAAATGGGAACGTGGATCTCAAAGTACTTAGCTGCCAAGGCCGGGGCAGGGGTGGCTTGGGGAAAGAAGCCGTTTTCCTTTTTACACCAATAGACGAGATAGGATGCTTAGTATAACGGAATGTTTATTGTCGGGATTGTGATTGGTTTGCTATCCTGGCACCGCCGGGATTTGGAGCCCTTTACAGACATTCGACTCTGCTTCTCCCGAGTCAAGGAATGATTCTCCCTGGGTAACGAGCTGATCCCTGTCGAGTGAGGGGTGGAATCCCTCTGAATAAGGGGTTGATAACTCCGCCATAAGTGCCATCTTCCAGCCCATCCTTTCTTGCACGGGTCCTGCCAAATTCGTTCTTTCTCCCGCCTATAACCGAATCTGCCTTTTCGGGTCAGGTTAATCTAAGAGATGAGTCCCGGAGTCCCAGTGACTTTAGATAGAAATAATCTCTTTGAGGAGGAATTTATTAGACGGGAGTGAAAATGCCATGACGCACGGAAAATCGACGGCTGCAAAAGCAGTTTGAGAGGTGGAGGCCGATACAGAGTCACGACCCTACTCCCAGCAGGGTCGCTTTGTCTTCCTAATCACGAGGGAGAGGATCCTGTCGGTTCGCCCAAATCCGCTCAGGCAGCGATGGATCTTCCGCAGGCTCAGAAAACATCTCCCACCAGTTAATTCTGCCTTCCTCTTGCAGAGGTTCAGCATGAACCCATGGCAGGGCCCAGCGGCTAAGAAAGGGGTCTACTACTGAGTCTTGGCCGAGTGAAACGCTGCAGGAGTTGGGGTGCAAAACTACGTCGGTGTTTGCCGTCGCTTATTGTTGCTGGACACTTGTGGAAAGCTCCCATTAATTATTAACACATGACTCCACTTTGCTTGGCCTGATCGAGGTCCCTGAGTGTTAGTCTTAACCAACTTCCCCCACGCCACATGCACCACGGCCCCTTCACTTCCCAATCAAGGACAGAAGGGTGGGAGGGAGCCCAAGGAAGTTGAAGATGCGGTGACCTCGCCGCCATCCCGTGTTTCTCTGGCCACGCGGCTTCTCTGCAGCACTTCCCCGTGGGTTAGTTCAGTCTCACGAGTACACTGAGGAGAGGCCATTTCTTAGCTTCTTGACGTCCCTGTCTGAAATCCAATCTTTACCTATGGAAACAAGGCGGTCTTCAGAAGTGAGGAAACGTGAAAATAGTTCACAAAGGAAGAGAAAGAGAGAGAAGCAGAGAGACAGAGGCAGAAAACGAGACTTCCCCACGTTTCTGGTCAACACTTTTGCTTATTGAGAAGCTATAGAAACCTTGCAATGATGGATTGACTCTACTGAAAGAGCTGTGCGCGTCCCCATTTATCGCCTTTTGTAAGATTTCTCAGGATCTTAATTTAGATGACACTGCACAGATTTTGCATCCCACGATAACGTCCTCTTACATTTGCTTTCAACACTTGTAAATCACTGAAGTGAGATGAGTGAGAGTTGTTGCTCCTTCCCGTAAATGCAACGCGGCACATTAGAAGAGTACACAGAAGCATACACACACACACACACAGAGGCACACACAGAGGCACACACACACACTCTCTCTCACCCCCCCCAATTATTCATCTAGGAGTATACAGGTGTGTTTCTGTGTACCAAAACACAACCATAAAGCCCCGAATCTCTCAACTAGACATCTTGATTGTAGCGTCGTCCTTCGGTTCGATGTGTTTATGCATGATAAGTATACATAAAATCAACTTAGAGGAATAGTTTAAAATGCTTTGAGCTACAAACAGAATCTATTTCGAGGATGACAAGTTACAACAAAGTTAATAATATTCATTCTCTTGGAAAAAGAAAGAGGAGGAAGTCTACTGCGGTCGTTGCAACTTTTCGCCGCTGAATGACGGCTGCAGATAATACTGGCCCCTAAAGAAATCAACCTCGGATTCGTCTGCGAATTAAAACGTGCCGAGTGAAATTCGTTCCTTCACCCGGTCAAGTTCAACTTGGATTTAGACTTCCTTTAGAGTACACACCGAGGTGTGATCACTGCTGGCAGACTGATCGTATTTGAGTAATAGGATACGGGGGCGTCAATATGCACACACACTCTCGCATCTTCATTCTCTATGTATAGGTGCTCAGCTTGTGTGCTCCTTGGCACGGGCATCCGTCAGATAGACGCAAATGCCATGGCGGCGAAACAAACTCGGCAACCACTGAACCAGGAAAATACGCTTTTCTACTGGTCGAACTAGCCGGTTCGCATATTTCCTGGCTAGCCCAGGACCTGGATTGTTGGAATCCTCTCTCCCCGCGATGCTGCTTGGTAAATACACCTGTCCCGGAGAAAGCCAGGCAGATTAGTTACCTGATTCTCGGCGCACCGCATTTGGCGGGGAGACCCGGGGGTCGGGAACCAACCGGTTTCTCTCTCTTTCTCTCCCTTTATCTCCTCGGGAAGGGCGGCGATGAGCTACCTCCGGGACCAGCTTCACCTCTTCCTCTGTCCACGCTGCTGCGGCCGCCGCTCGGTCCAGGAGAGGAGGTGGAGGGTGGGGGAGAGGGAAACCTAGGGGGCAATAAAAAACTTTTGATATTAGTTTTTATAGGTATTTACTCCCTGGTCAGGGTGAGTTCAGGTCCTGAGCCTTCATTAATCAGTCCCAAAGCCTCCGGTTTTGATTCTCGGTTTATGAGTTGAGAAAGTCAACTTAATGACGAGAAATCATAGACGTGGATCCCGCTGCCCGGATCCTCGCCTTCCCGGGGCCAACGGCTAGCTGGAGGGGAGGATTTATATGCCACATTTACCTTCACGTCTGTCAGGAGAGGGGGCTTTTTGGCACCGGCCAGAAGGACGATTTTCGGGAAAAAAAATTATAAGAGAATGCGCTCGAGGAGACGTTGCCACAGTTATTTCTTGAAGGCTGGAAGGAGGGGAATATGAATTTTGGAGGTTCGAGCATAATCCACAGGGTCCTGGGAAGCTGAGAAAGAAAGCATCAGGCAGCAGGCGTGAGCGTGGGGAAGGCAGGGGACAACAGGGCTGCCACGTCCATATCTGGTCCGAAACCTCTTTGGTCCGTTATCAAAGTCGTAAATTTACCGGGGAAATTTATGTCATCTTCTTTCACAATGACATCCAAAAGTTAATCAGGATTTCTGCCTCTGCATCAGGACATTTTACGTGATTAAAACCATACTCGAGGCCTCTCTGGACCCTAAATTCAGACATATTCAGGTACAGATGAATGAATTATCATTGTTTCTGCCGTTTAACGCGTCCCCCATACGCCACAAAAATCGCACTTTTGTAATTAAATGGATTATAGACCAAGGAAATTTATTATGATGCAATTAAAAGCGTAAACCCGGTGAAAAATTTTCCTGAAATCACATCACACCTAAAAGAAAATAAAAATAATTTCCACTTCTAAGGCGCCTGCCTCTTCACCAGGGGTTTACTAAATGAGTTAAATTGTGTCCTTCTCTTTAAAATGAATTAATTGACAAGCACAATAGCTCGAGTCCGACCTACCTCAGTAGGCACAGAGGGATGATTTCATAATATAACATTTCCGAGAGTAAGAAAAAAAGCCCACCACACAGTTTAAATATAAAACTCTAACAGGAGCCAGCTTCCTCATATTTACAACTAACGCTCCCCCGAGTGACTACATTCGACTGTAGTATTTAGTGTGTTGAATCATTTCGCGTCTCTACTGTTTATGGTATTTTAATTACCTTTTTCTGATGAGTTGTTAAATATCTGGCTTGGTGCATACTAAATATGCAACCGCTTAGGGCGTTTGAAAAAAAGTTGTTTGCTAAAACTCGTAAGAAGTTGTGTGTAAATTAAACCCCAGTAGAAATAGATCTATACGTTTTAATGTAAATATCCAACAACCCAAATCTAATGGGTTCCAAGCGAGGGGCTGCGACTCTCCCCTCCCGAGACCTGGCATACAAGGCGGCAGCCGAAAACAATAACGGCCTTGGAGCAGGGCAAAGCTAGGCTTCCACTGTGGGTTGAAAACATTACAAAAGCCTGTGCCTAATGGTTTGAATCTACTTTGTTTTGGGGAAGAATTGAGACTGTATAGGTATTAGGAACAGAAAAAGGCAGAGAGAAAGATACAGACTAGGAAACAGGAATAGATAAGGAGCTATACCAGACAGACAGAAAGAAAGGAAAAAAGAAAAGAGGGAAAGAGGGTAAGAAAGAAAGGCATAGAGAAAGACAAAAGGAAAGAAAGAGGATGAAAGAAGGGGGGGGAAGAAAGAGAGAGAAATGAAGAAAGAAAAGACAAAAATTTAAAAAGGAGAGGAAGAAAGAAACGGAAAGACAAAAATAAAAGAAAGACAGGGAGAAATAAAGGAAAAGGGGAAAGAAAAGGACAAGGGAGAAAGAATGAATGAAGAAAGAAAGAAGGGCAAAAAAGAGGGAGAAGGGAGAAAGAGATGGAAAGAAAAAAGAAAAGGGGAAAGAAAGGTAGGAAGAAAGGAAGGGGCAAATAAGGAAGCAGCAGACAGAGAGAACTACAGCGGGAAAACACACGGCATACAAAAAGCTTAAATGACCCTCTTCAAGAGGACCAAGTCCTTTCAGCGAACAAGGATGCATACACGCATACACCCCCACACAAACACAACACATGCTAATATGCACACACACACACACACACACACAACTCGAAGGGGAGGAAAAACGTTTCGGCCAGCATCTCCCAGCGCCTTTTCTAACTGCGCAAAAGACTTGGAATTTAAAAACCTCGATAGAGGCCTGCAGCGAATCTCCCAATCCCGTCTATTCCAGATTCCTGAAGCTGGAGCAGTTCAGCGGGCTCCGTGCAAGTCCCTCTACGGCCTCTTCGTGCAGATTTAACTACAAATGCGTTAGATGCAGATCCTTTTCGGGTCTTACTGTGGGGCAAGTCCTTAGTGCCTGCTAGTAATTACCTGCTTTCAGCCACTTTTAAAAAGCCATATTTCTTTACATTTCTGGGGCATAAGGCGGGGTTATGTCAGGTCATAGGACCCTCGCCTGGTGCAAAGTAATTTGATGTCACCTAGAGCGATCTGACTCATTTGTCACCCCGCAGAGGAGGGGTAAAATCAGATCCCGCCCGGGAGAAAACTCAGCTTAGCTGTGGCTATTTATTCTAGTCCTGTGGTCAGCAGATCCCCAGCTCGGTGCCGTTTTCACCTCCACCTGGTCCCAGTCCATTGCCCTACCCTGGTTGTCCGAGTCCGGAGAGGACGGCTGCAGCGATGGCGGCTGTGAGCCTGAGTTCCCCGGAAAGCTTCCCTCAGGCATAAAATGCTAAAATCGGGCTGAGGAAGGAAACGGGTTCTGATCATGTCCAGGGTGGGCAGCTGTCAGTCCAGTAAAACCCCAGGGAGTCTCGGCCAAGGCCAAGGCTACGGCGTTGTAGACAGGGCCTTGAAGGCTGGACTACTGGGGGACGCAAGGGGGGAGGGGGAGGAGAGGGTCTCCTCCAGCTTTCCGGGTTGCACCCACTCTGAAAAGAACGGGAAAGTGATTTCGGAAAGAACCTTTAAGTCACCCTCCTCGCGACATTCTAAAACCATCTCTATTCCAGAACTTTTTAACATTCTGTTTTGGTATGATAAACCACCACTATCGTCTAGACCCCTCCAGTCTGTATGCTCGTGTCAGCAAATTCTGTTGTAATCTGTTCTCCCAAGCGTTTAGTAGAGTGCTCTGCACAGAGTAAGCGCTCAATAAATACCACTGACTGAGGATACTACTGGTAGTAGTAATAGTTTTTGAGCTCCCACTGGATGCAGTGCATCGCTTGGACTAGGTAGTACAACAGAAAGAAGGGGCACGTTTCGTGCCCACGAGGGACTTAAATTCTAACGGGGAAGAAGACAGACAAAAATATTTTCCAATAGGGTCATCAAAATACTGAATTGAATGTAAAATTAAATAACTGTCTGCACACAGTGCCGAGATAGGGAATAAAATAAATACGTAAGTGCTAGAGAGGCTGATGAGTTGAAACCACTAGGGACTTTGGTCCAAAACGTGAAAAGCTCCAGACCAAACTGAAAACAGCCTTTCAGGAATATCTTATCGGTTGAACTAGCACGAAGGGCCCCCAGTGCGAGGGATAGGGAATTCTGAATCCAAAGGAGATCGGAGGGTCAGAGGGATTCGACACCCTCCCCCACCTCACCACCACGAGGTCTAGGAGGGAAACCCGGGAAGCAAGTGGAACTTCAGATGTTGAATGTTCAGCCCTTGCCCGAAGAGGAGGCATCAGTCTTATACCAGATTTCATAGTTAATGGTTAATGGTTGAACTAGGGGACAAGAGACGAGGGACGGGACCCTCCTTCCAGAACGTTCAGAAATCTCCCTTCCTCCCCTTCCCGCTTCCTCCTCCCCTTTCCGCCGTACCCTTTTGGAGGTGGGACGAGCCGGATTCGATGGAGTTAAAATCTGTTCTCTCCTGAAGGTTTCTCAGGATCCCAACCCCCCGAAAGACCTCAGGAAGCAATCTTGAGGCCCGAGCCGGAGCAACAGTGCCAATGCGATCTAGAAAATTAGATGTGACCTATGATATAACACGACAATCATGCGTGCCCAGTAGCGCATGTGTCATGTTATAGGGTGCATGCCATGCTTAATAGCCATCACTTGCTCCACATTGGTGATAACAACTATTCGCCCAGTGCGATTGTGCGCCAACACTGCTGAAACCGGAGGCGATGGATGCGGGGGCGGGGGGGGGGGGCGGGGAGGAGGGAAGCGGGGAGGAGAAAGCCCTCTTTGGCCGATGGACCTTGTTTTCGGCTTCGTGGCGAAGCGAGGGCCCCGAGAGGGGACGCACGTCGCGTCCGGATCGTCCTGAACAAGCGGAGAGGAGCCCAGGAGATTCTGCTCCGGCGCCAGGAACGCAATCTCCGAGATCAAGGTCACCTGTCAGCGGAGTCTGGCCCGGGAGCCTTCCTCCCGAGATAGGCATCGGCTCATGGCGGGGGCGCAGCTGGGGAAGTCAGGGCCCCCCACCTCCCCCTCTCCCCACCCCCAACGGCCCCCATCCTATTTCTGCAGGGTCGCTGTAAACACGAGGCCTATAAACAAACTCTGCGTTCTGTCCCCGCTCGATGGGACAGCAGATAGGGGGACGCTGGTGGAAGGCCTTCATGCAGCCCCAGCGAGTTTAAACTCATCTACTGGGTGTCCGGTGGAGCAAGCAGAGGGCAGGCAACCCAGGCACCGAAAAGGGGGTGAAATGCCATTGGAAGATCAAAGAAAATAACCCAAAATCTTCCCTCAAGCCCGACTCTCCTTCTTCCTCCCCTCCCCGGCTGGGATAAACAGAGTAACATTTTTTTTTAAATCGGGTCTAGTTTGGAGATTCCCTCTGGGGAGAAAACCATTCCCTCCCGGACATGAAAGCCCCGGGAGAGGGTCTAGAAGGGTCGAGGGTTCGGCTCTCCTGGGTTCGGCTGAACTTGACCTGGAGGAGAGAAGAAGGGGAGGGGTAGGAACCAGAGGTCCTCCGGGTCTGTAGGGGGCGCTCCACCAGAGACCGGGGGAGGGGGGTGTCCCTGGAATGAATAACGAAGTCTAGGGAGTCCCTGGAAGCCCCACCTAAGATAATAATGTTGGTATTTGTTAAGCGCTTACTATGTGCAAAGCATTGTTCTAAGCCCTGTGGGGGATGCAATTATAATAATAATAATGTTGGCATTTGTTAAGCGCTTACTATGTGCAAAGCATTGTTCTAAGCCCTGTGGGGGATGCAATTATAATAATAATAATGTTGGCATTTGTTAAGCGCTTACTATGTACAAAACACTGTTCTAAGCGCTGGGGGGATACAACAACAACAACAGTAATAATTCTGGTATCTGTTAAACGCTTACTCTGTGCCGAGCACTGTTCTAAACGCTGGGGTAGATAGAGGGTTGTCCCACATGGGGCTCGCAGTCCTCATCCCCATTTTACAGACGAGGTAACTGAGGCCCAGAGAAGCGAAGTGACTTGCTCACAGGCACCCAGCTGACCAGCGGCGGAGCCGGGATTAGAACCCATGACCTCTGACTCCCCAGCCCGGGCTCTTTCCACTGAGCCACGCTGCTCCTCTACAAGGATGGGGGAGGTGGGAGAGTGCAATACCAGGTGCTCAGTTCGGGAAGGTGACGCAGCCAAAGCAATGGAGGGAGGGAGGATGGATGGATGCCCTTCCAAGGCGCACCGAGAAGGGCAGCGGAGGTCCTGGGCAGCGGACAAAGAGGCTGCAATTGCGAGCCGCTCCCACTAGATGTCTTCCCAGTAAATGATAATTGAAAGGCGCTGTCTTTCCGCGCCTCCCGGGAGACTGGGTTCCTCTGGCCGCTTTTTGAAGTCTGGCGTTCCCTGTGAAATCAAACCCCTTTACTTTCCTTTCTTCTCCTTTCCTCCCACCGTCCTTTACAGGGAGCTCTGGAAATCAGGCTCGGATCAAACCCGGGCTTCCCAGCAGACCCGCTTTGGTGCATGGCTCAGGCTATTGGAATCTTTTTATTACCTTTGATGTGTTTAAATAACACGGGGAGGCTGGGTCCACACCTCGGATTAAACTTTAATCAGCTGGAGTCAAGGACGCCCAGGTGGTAAACGCGTTTACGCTGACATTTCTCCTTGAGGACCATACCCGGTCCAAGGTTCAGTTTATACAGCTAGAATGGGTCCTGGAGGCGTAGAGGTGCAGTTCATCTCTTATCTCGAGTCGCGCCTGAGCTGGAGAATCACTACCGTAACTGGAAACAGAGCTCAGGAAACGGACTTGAAATCAATTGTGTCAAATGTCTGCAGGCAGGCACCCGAGGTGGTTTAACATGGTGCAGTAGCTGCTAACCTGAGGTTTTATAGCCAGGGGGCTTGGTCTTTCACCGGGCTAAAGGTCCGAAAGTCACTTCAGTTGTCAGTTCAGTGGATGGCTGAAGAAAGCACAGTCCGACTCATTTCTTCCGGGTCCCCTGCCTTTTTGCCAGGTTTGTTACTTAGTTTATGTGCATTTACACATATTCAGACATACACATACATGCTCTCTCTTTCTCTGTGTCTCTCTCTGTCTCTCTCCCTCTTTTCCTCTTCAGTGACTGGGAGCTCTGACTAGATTCAGTCACACGAATTCTGTCCTCAGGTTGAGGCCAAGGCCAGGAGAAGGCGGACATTATTCCGGGGCAGCCAACTCCCTGGGGGAATTTCGAGTGACGAGCGGGGTTTGAGCCCATCTATCCCTGGCGACTGATCCGGTCAGTGATTTCTTCCTCGGTGTTGGTCCCAGAATATCCTGGCTGTTTCCTTTCCAAATCCCCAAACCTAGAGAGGGTAGGGGTTTACGCCGAGGTCTCTCTGTCCTCCCTGTTTGCCCTTCTCTCCCCCTTTCTCTCCCTCTGGAAAACAAACAGCTCAGAAAGTAAAATTCCAGTGATTGCCGGCGCCGAGAAGATGACGGTAGGCACCAAACGACTAAGATAACTACAAGGGCGCTAAAACCCACAGGGAAATCCACTTTCCAGTTTTCTTGGGACAGCTCCGCCTGCTCAGAATAGGCGTAAGAGCCTGGACGTTCAGGAGCTTCCTCCGCTTCATATTCTCCCTGTACACGCGAACCCCCGGCCCACGGATTGTCCCCGGCTAAAACCTAGCCGGTGCCCAGTCCGCGAGCTTTGGGTTGAGGGTCAAGGACAGGGAGGGTTTCCAAGACAGGAAACCCAGAGGGACGAGGCGAATGTTCTGGTGACTACTATGGACCAAAGGGACTCCAATCTCTTGTGGTCCACTAAGGAGCCGGCCAAACCCGCCAGTCAGGCCTCCAGTAAGGGATTACTCCCAAGGGCACCACCCTCCATCCCGGGGCTGGCCCAAGGTCTCCCCCACCCTCCCCCTTTCCCGCCCCCACTCCTTTGCACTTCTAGTGGCGGTTTTCTTTCTCGGACGAGTACGCAGCCCAGTGTTCAGAACCGAAGGGGCAATTAGATGGACGAGGACACAGAAAGCGGTTGTTATTTATTCCAGGCACAGTCACAGAAAGTTTCCAAAAATATCAAGCCAGATATTTTATTGTCCAGCCTGTCTGCAGTTTGTAATTATGAATTCAAGATGTTTAATGTTTGCAAATACATTAGTTGTTTTATATACAGTCAGCTCGGTCGCGGGTGAAACCTTCACTCCTGAAAAAAAAAATAATCTGGAGATAATTAGCCCGTACAGTCGAGAACATTATGTTGCTTATACTGCAAATGTGCCCTGCCACCTTTACAAGACGCTAAAAGCTCCTATAATGAATTGAAACGGTTTCACGGCAGGATTATGATTTTGCCAAACTCATTACGCTCCGTCGAGCTCCTTTTAATCCTTTAACAATATCGGGCTTTACCGATCACTGCGGCCGGCGGCAGCCTGGGGGAGCTGAGGGCTATTTAAGGGGCAGGGCCGGTCAGGGGGTCGAGGGAGAAGGGAAAGGGAGGCCTAGGAGAGGGGTGTCTGGGCAGCTACAGTGATCCCCCTCACTCCCCGCAGATCGCATCTCTGGGGTCACAGAGACTGGTTTGTGTCCAGGGTCGGTGGGGGGGCTTGCCTGGAGATGGGGAAGCTCGCTCGGGGTCCCCCTGGGGAGAATCAGACTCTAGCGGATTTCTGAGAGGGGAGTGTGTGTGTGTGTGTGGGGGGGAGAAGCCCCTGACACTTCCCTTGCCCCTTTCCCTTTCCCATCTTCCAAACGCAGCCGGAGGGAGGAAAAGAAGCGGGCTGGCTGAGAGGGCGAACGGGGGCAGTCACTCCGGTTAACCTGCTATTCCAAGAGTCATTCATTCAATAGTCCAGGTCCCTGCCGGGAAGGGAGAACAGCTGAGAGCAGGGCATGGACACTTGGAAGACACAGCATCCCTGGCCACCAGGCCGGGCCAAGGCACGTGTCGGTGTCACTTGGGGAGACGAGGGGTCACTTGGGGGAGAAGGGACCTTTTAAGGTGTTTTCCAAGGGCTCCCTTTAGGCCTGAGGGAGGCCCACCCATCCACGGAGCTCCCCGAGGAGCCGAACGGAGGAGGGAGGGAATTTCTGCCTTAGAACCCTCGGAGTGGAGCTAGCAACAGGGTTAAAGCAAAGGAAAAAAACCCGTTTTTTCCTTCTGAGCGCCCCCCCACCCCCACCCCGGGTGCGTGAAGCCCTAGACTCTTCCCCCGCAGTGGCCTAGCCAAGCAAATGAAAAGATCGGATCCAAACAATTTAAGAACCAGATGTTTTACGAAATCCCCTCCGATTTCAGTTCCGAATTACAAAAGAAAATTTGGTTCAGGGGCCGAGGGGAGCACTGAGCTTCGCTTTTCTCCTTTTCCCAAACACACAAATGCTCATTCCAAGATGCCAGGCCATAACTTTGGGCAGGTCACTTAACTTCTCTGGGCCTTAGTTACCTCATCTGTAAAATGGGGGTTAAAACGTGAGCCCCACGTGGGACAACCTGATCACCTTGTATCTCCTCCAGCGCTTAGAACAGTGCTTTGCACATAGTAAGCGCTTAACAAATACCATTATTATTATTATTATAACCCTGCCTGGTATCGTCATTGGCTTCGATTTAGAGCGAAGCGGCTGCCCTGAGGCCGAACCCAGAAGTACTTTGATGGGTCAGTGGAGATCCTCTCATTTGGCATCTATATCTCTCATGCTGTGGCCCCAAGTGAAGCGGGGGGCGGGGGCATGATGGAAGGCGCACCGTTGGCACAGCATCGTGTTGTTTTTTTAAGTGTCTGGCGGATCGGGGCGGAGTGGGAGGGAGGTGCCTTTATTAGTATCGCATGAACTCATTCCTTCATTCAATCCTATTTATTGAGAATTTACTGTGTGCAGAGCACAGTACTAAGCGCTTAGAAAGTACAATTCAGCAACAGAGACAATCAATCAGAGCGCCCCACAACGGGCTCACAGTCTAGAAGGGGGAGACAGACAACAAAACAAAACAAATAGACAGGCATCAATAGCATCTATATAAATAAATAGAATTATAGATAGATACACATCATAAAATAAATAGAATAATACATATTTCATATATACACAAGTGCTGTGGGGCGGGGAGGGCGGTAGAGCAGAGGGAGGGAGTCGGGGCGATGGGGAGGGGAGGAGGAGCAGAGGAAAAGGGGGGCTCAGTCTGGGAAGGCCTCCTGGAGGAGGTGAGATTTACTGAAGAACCCCCAATACTAGAGGACTTGTGTGGCCGGAAAACAAAGGCACTGGAGCCTCAGGAAGAGAAATACTTTCCAGTGATAGGAAACCAGTACAGGGCAGAGTGATTCTGCTCCGAAGAGCTTCCCTTTGTGTTACAACAAAACAGGAAGATAAAATTACTGAGGCGCGCACTCCTGGCGCTGGGTGACGCAGCTCCCAGAAAAATAATTGTGGTATTCGTTAAACACTTATTGTGTGCCGAGCACTGTACGAAGCGCTGAGGCAGACACAAGATAATTCGATCAGACTGGGGCTCACAATCTAAGTGGGAGGGGAGAACAGGTATTTAATCCCTATTTTACAGATGAAGAAATTGAGGTACAGGGAAGTTAAGTGACAGGCAGATGACAGATCCGGGATTAGATACTGGGCCGATCGCAGGCCCAAGCTGTTTCGGCTAGGCAACACTGCTAGCTCCCCGAGGCAGCTGATTCCTTAGGCTCCCACCTCCGTTTTCGGGGGCTGGAGCGAGATCAAAGCGATTCACGGACGGCGTAATACGATCTCCAGGCCTATACCGTGGCACCGCGCTAACCGGGCTGAAGGACTTTTCCGTCAGCGGGAGGAAAGCGAAAGAGGATGCATTTGGTCCTGACTTCTTCGCTGAACTTCAGACAGGGCCACCGAGGCAGAAACCCCGGACCAGATCTCAGAATGGTTACAGGTGTTATTGACCTCCTAACCTATTGGGAGGGGGTGGGTGGTCTTCTGGTTTCCAACCTCCGGAAACCAAAGCCTAAACGAACCGGACGTCGTTATTAGTTGGTGTTCAACTTGTCTTCCTTTCGAAAAAGACTCCCTTCTTCCCTGACATCTCCACTTTCCTTCTGGAAGGAGATTCGATTTAGATCCCTAAACAGAGATAGACTTGAGAAGGACATTGCAGTACTTCCCGAACAGAATGAAACGGTTAGAGAGATTGTTTTTACATTGTTTCTTTGGCTGGACGGTTGAGCTTTAACGAGTTCACACCATTTTCATTTACAAAACACCCTCGCCTCAAACAATATTTGATTTCTACTAGAGGAATTATGTAGTTCCAAATTCCCTTTTTTTAAATTTTCCGGACAGTAAACCAATCCAAATCCCAGCAACAAATAAACCTCAGAACATCTGGGGAGAGGGTGAGACCCCCCCCAAGGTACACCCCCAAGACTGGCACTTGGATGAATGCCCTCTGAGTTAATGTCCCATCACAGTTTTCCAGACACTGAAAGCCAGTGAGAAGTGGGAGAGAGAGTGGAAGAAAGAGAAAAGGCAGAGAGAAAGAGAGTGTGTGTGAGAGACAGAGAGAGAGGCAGAGAGAAAAGTAAAGAAAGAGAGCAAGAAAGGGAGGCAGAAAGATACACACACAGACTCTGGATAAGACTTTGGTGTTCTGGAGGTGTCCATGGGGATTCCATATTTTCTGATTTCTGATCACCATTTACTGACAAGTAAAAAATCCTATATATACATTTCCCTCTAGGAAGTTCAGTACTCTGATTTCTAAATTTTGCAGGTTGGACTTAGTAGACACCTCTACTTTATATTTTTCTGCTATTACCCTGTTGTCTTTGAGATTTGTATTGTTTGGGGACTTTTAAAAAGGAGGCCCCCGTAATGAGAGCAACGAACAGTGAGAGTGCTCTCTCATTAATGAACACAACTGTTGAGAAAAGATTTCACTTTGATCTAGTTCCTGACCCACATTGTAGCCTAAAGAAGACTGCGCTGCTAATTGGATTTTTTGGTTGCCTTTAATCTCCCGCACAACATTTGGAACCGGACCAAAGTGAATTAAAATAAGTCTGATAAACAAGATGTAACTGGCTCCCAGTAAAAGGGGTTTAATGATCTCAGCTTGGCTGCCACCTCACAAAATCATTCGACTTCAGGACCTGAGAGCCCGGCAAATAAAGGCTCCCGAATCCATCCGCGACCCTCAAAACTCCTTGGCTGGGTATTAGCTAGCCTTGGGCAAAGCAGAGAACACTTACGGTCCAAGCAGGAAGGCTACTGGGTCAGTGCTCTCTTGTCAGGGCGCTCAAGAGCCGCCACTTGAAAGGAGATAATTGGGTCAACTTCCAGAAACCTCATGGGGTGTGGGCAAGTAGTCAAGAAAATAAAGAATGGTCAAAAGCTTCAGGCCCGAATCTAATAGTCATTGGACACACTAAATCTCGCGAGAGGAAGAGGAGGCAAGGATTGCGGGGGCGGGGGGCGGAGAGAGAGATGGACAGACAGAGACAGAGGCTAGAGCCTGAAATATAATCTAATAGGGATATAATGTGAAAGGAAATATCACTCCAGAAGCCACTGGTTTTAGCATGCAGTCACAATAATGTGGTAGTTCTAACTAGGTGGAGGCGGGGGAATTGCGGGGTGGGAACTAGGAGTGGGATTAAGGCACTGACCATGTTACTTGGTTGCTATTTATAAAAGAAGCGGTATCGTGGAAGTAGCCACATCACTGCTCCGTCACAGACTTCACTTCTGCCTCCGCCTTCGGAACGAGAACTCCGGGTTAGGACTCCAAAACTTTGGGAACGGCGGGGAAGCCTGAACCTGCAGGGCCAGGGATAGGGCCAGGGATAACGATGGGGCAGAAGTCGAGAGCTGAAGGCAGAGATGAAGCATGAATCTGGTCCCTGGGAGGGAAGATGGGGGATACTCAGTTCCTTCCATTTTGAGACTGCAGCGTCCTCTGCCTGTCCTGCCCTGACACTTAGCAGGAAAAAAAAGGATGAAGAATGATGTGAGAATCTCCGCCCTCCTGGGGTGACATAGGAGAACGATCTAGCCTAGGGTGTCTTGCCCTTGATCCCCAACAACCGCCAGACTTGGCTATAAGTAGTTTCTTCTTCATTATTCGGGTTCCCAAAGCAAAGCCATTTCCAAATTATCCCTTGGGCTAGCGGGAGTGTATGGTGGACTCCTATCTTGAAAGCTCTTGTAGCACCCGTCAGTGGATTTGAACCCTAACAGGGTAAGGTTGGGTCGGGGAAAGGGGAGGGGGGGAGGAGGGAGAGGGCTTCTGTGAAACCCAAAGGCATTTTCTTGGCGGGGGTGGGAGTGGGGTGGGGAGGGAGAACAGCGTGGCCCCTAGGAAAAAGTTGACCCGTCCGATTTGACTGTAGATTATCAGCAGCATCACCACTGAAGCAGGCGGCCAGTCGCTGTCCTCTAGAGTATCTGGGAGAGGAGACTTGGGTGTTACGCTTCTGTCCATGGAGAATCCGGTTCCTTTCCACTTCCAGATCTGGTGGTGAGTCACCAGCTCCAGAGCTTCTCTTCCGCAGTCTTGGAGAGGAGGGACCTGGAATGGGATTGATCTCCCAATCTCCTGTCCCTCCCCACTTCAGTCTATACTTCATTGTGCTGTCCGGATTATACGTTCTGGGCATGTTCCCCCCCCTCCTCAAAAATATCCAGTGGTTGCCTATCAACCACCGTATCAAGCAAAAACTTGGCTTTTGGCTTCGAAGCTCTCCATCACTTTGCCCCCCCCCCCCCACTTCCCTTCTCTGCTTCTATAGCCTAACCCTCACACTCCACTTCGCACTGTGCCTCGTTCTCTCCTATCCCACCGTCGACCCCTAGCCCACGTCCTACCTCTGGCCTGGAATGCCCTCCCCGTCAAATCTGCCAAACAATCACACTTCCCCCCTTCAAGGCCCTACGGAAGACTCACTTCCTCCAGGAGGCCTTCCCAGACTAAGCCCTCCTTTTCCCTCAGCTCCCCCACCCCTCCCCATCGCTCCGACTCGTTCCCTTTGCTCTACCTGCCTCCCCGCCCCACAACACTTGTATATATATCTATATATCTTTAATTCTATTTAATTCTATTAATGCTATTCACTTGTCTTCTTGTGTATATATCTATAGTTCTATTTATATTGATGCTATTGATGCCTGTTTATTTGTCTTGATGTCTGTCTCCCCCCTTCTAGACTGTGAGCCCATTGTGGGCAGGGATTGTCTCTCTTTGTTGCCGAATTGCACTTTCCAGTGCCCTGCATACCGTAAGTGCTCAATAAATACGATTGAATGAATGAATGAAAGGCGAGGAGGGGAAACGTTCCTTCTCCTTAGTTGCGTATGTCTCGGCCCCTAAAGGAGTGACTCGACGGGCCCACGCACAATTATCTACCTAACTGCACAGGCAGAGAGAGAGAGTTAGAGAGAGAGACTGGGGGAGGAAATGAACTTTTGCATTTACCTCTCCAGTGGTTCTGTCTGCTACCTTGAACCGTCACGGGTTCCCTAGGAAGGACCTGTCAGCACCGGCCTGGGAGTGGGTGGGGGGATGTAAGAGTTAGGGGTGGGGATGGGCTAGGAGTGGAGACCCTCTCAGACAGCCGAAGAGGCTGCGCGACTCGCAAACTGGGGAGGGGGTGAAGGGGCGGCCAAGAAGGACCCCGCTCCAGCGGGTAGTCTGGCCACTCCATCCCTCGCCCAGCTCGGGGGCCTGCAAACAGGCGGTGGGAAGGCAAGGGAAGGAGGATTTCCGGGAGTCCAGGCAGTAAAAGACAGAAGGCCGAGCCTCCGGGAGGCGGGGGCGGGGAGCCCGCCTCGGGTGGGAGGTTGTGTTTCCTTGGATTTCCTTTTCTAGAGGCTCGAGGCACCTGGAGGCCTCCGAGGATATATCCGGTCTCCCAGAGCGCTAATGACCGTCCTCTTCCAGCCAAGGAGAGACTTTCTGCCTTTCATCTCCAAACGCAGACGGGCCAGGTCTGGGTGGACAGCTTCCATCGCCCTGCAGATAGTAATAATTCCACAGGAACGGTAACTTCAGCCTGCTAATCATTGCGTTAGCAACATTTAAAAAGATATACAAAAAACTGCACACTTTGAGGGCTGAGCTTTGACTCAGATCAATGTGTCCGTTTATTGTGGTATCGTACTCTCCCAAGCGCTTAGTACAGTGCTCTGCACACAGTAAACGCTCAATAAATACGATCGAATGAATGAATCAACACATTATGGCTAATAAACGTTCATTCTTGTTCCTCAATGGAGAAATATTTCATGACAGTTCAATATGGGGATTTGGCATAGAAGTTAAAACAATGTGATGACTGAGATAAATCAATGACAGCTCGAGTTGGCGCCACAGTCACTGGTTGAATATCTTAAACAGTGGCGAAGTCGCATGACAACGAGAGGTGACTATTTTAGACTTGATCGATGTCAAATTTGCAAAAGAACGTGTAAAGCTCAGTGCAATACGATAAATACATACAAATGATGATGATGATTGAGGACAGTGATTAAGGTTAATCATAGTAACAATGATGATGATAATGACGATGAGAAAGACTTTGTTCCCCACTGGGTTGTCGGAATCAAGAAAAGGGAGTTAGGTTGTGTGGCATAGGGTATGGCGATGGCCTGGCTGTATGGCCAATGGTGGAAATGGATTTTCAGAATTAGGTACATTGCCCAGAAGTTGTAAAAAATAAAAAAAAAATCCCCAGAAAAGTAGAACAGCTAGGGTCAGAAGTTTGGGAGAAGGAGAGATAAGCCACAACTATTATTTTTTAAAATTATCTTTCAGAAATTTATCTAGCCCATTACACTAACCTATTTGCCACACCACTGGATCCAGCAGCAAATGAACAAATGATCTCCAAGGACATTGTTAACTGTTCTTGTCCATTAAATGTATTTTTAATGGCATCTGTAAAGCACTTACTATGTGCTGTAGTAAGTGCTGGGATAAATACAAGCTAATCACGTTGGACACAGTCCTTGTCCCGTATGGAGCTCACAGTATTAATTTCCATTTTACAGGTGAAGTAACTAAGGCACAGAGTAGTTAAGTGATTTGCCCAAGGTCGCACAGCAAACAAGGGGCATAGATGGGATTAGAATCCAGGTCCTTCTGATTCCCAAGCCCGTGTTCTATTAATGTTGCAAGAGATGAGAAAAGTACAGACTACAGAAATATGTATTAGGGCTCCAGTCTTTAGACTTTAAGCTTTCCTCTAGATGGTAAGCTCCCTTCCAGACTTTAACCTCATTGTGGGAAGGGAATGTTATTTTGTTACATTGGACTTTTCTAAGAGCTTAGTACATTTTTCTGCATATAGTAAACGCCCAGTAAATACGACTGATTGACCGACTAAGAATTAGTTATCATATGGATCCCGTAAATGCTTTGTCTCTGCTGAATAATAAGTTAATAAAAAACGGGCAAGCTAAGTTTTCCTTTGCCACATAGTGGCAGCACAACAAACTGATAAGGCACTCGTAAATTACTGGGAAAAGAGAGTAAAAAATTACTAGATGTAACTGCTTTTTTTTCCAAGTAGGTTATGGCACCCTTAGTATTGGATCTGACAACGTTAAAAAATCGCAACTAGATTCTATAATGTTGGTATTTGTTAAGCGCTTATTATGTGCCAAGCACTGTTCTAAGCGCTGGGGTAGATACAGGGTACTCAGGTTGTCCCACGTGAGGCTCACAGTTAATCCCCATTTTACAGATGAGGTAACAGAGGCACAGAGAAGTTAAGTGACTTGCCCACAGCCACACAGCTGACAAGTGGCAGAGTAGGGATTCGAACTCATGACCTCTGACTCCCAAGCCCGTGCTCTTTCCACTGAGCCACGCTGCTTCTCTAGTATATGGTATATACTTGTGTAATGCCACGTTTCCTCCCCTGTTAAAGGGGAAGGAGTAGTGTTAATGTTTATGTCATAAGTGGGAATATTGGCGATTAGAATGGGTCAATTGTATATGGAGTGTATATGGCTAAGTAGTAAAACTGAAAGAAAAATGAGCATGTAACCCATTTGTAAAATGAATTTGGATGCCAGAGCGAGAGTATGCGCAGAGGGTGTATGAAAAACCATGTTTCCTCTGACTTCCTGATGAAAAGGGAGAGTTATTAATAGGGGTGTTAATAGTCAGTACATTTGTGTAGGATCTAGAATCAATTAATTAATGGTCTGAATACTTACCGTGGGCAGAACACTGTACTAAGCACTTGGGAAAGTACGATGCATTAGAATAAGTAGACATGATAGAGGGGAAGACAGACATTAAAATGGTGAATTGTATTCTGGACCCCAAAAAAGGGTGGGTAAGCTCATTGTGGGCAGGGAACGTATCTGCTAACTCTTGTTGTCGTCCAAGTGCTTAGTACAGTGCTCTACACATAGTAAACTTATCTTATCTAATCTTACTTATCTAATAATAAGTTAGGTGAATATAGCAGCAGTCAGGTGGCTAACAATGAAAAACTGGTAGCAATTCTAACCAACAATTCCAGAAAACTATTGTATGGGGTTTTTTCCGTGAGGGGTCTTATAAGAGAAGGTATCTGTAGAGGGTGAAAAAGGCCCAAATGCCAGGTCTGTCAGGAAAGGGAAGAGTTAGCAATATACCGTGGAAGGCAGCTCGCTTGTGAAGCTACTTCCACCAACATATTTTTTCCCTCTGAAACCTCTATGCCATTTTGGGAAAAGCAGACGTTTAGCCTGAATTCGCCAGCTAGTTTCAGCTCGGTAGGAGAGTGCGGAGAGGTTGGTGGAAGGTTTTAGACTTATAAATTGGCAGAGAAACTGCTAAAAAAACCCCTTCATATTTGAGAAGAGATGAAAGAGGGAACTGAATGTAGATGTTTCGGGGCGGCAGGGGGCGAAGCCTGGTCAGTGGGAAGGGTTCCGGTAAATCCGCTTTAAGTCCTTTTTTAGATTGACTTTCCACATTTTACTACCCGGACATCAGTCACTTTTGGGATTTTTTTTTGATGCCTTTTCAAGATCTGGAAAAACCATTTTTATCCCGGAGTGAGAATGCACCCGGGGACCGTTTCCCGCAGCGCATCCGTCTTAGTGGTCCTTAATCCTCGCCCAGTTCGGGTTTCGTCGCCCAGGGAATGGAGCCGCAGCGGGGAGCGACTTAGTTCCCGCAGGCGTATTATTACCGTGCACCTGCCAGGACCATTTTACAACGCTGGACCAGCGCCCCACTACAATTTGCATGTTTTCACTCTCCGCCGGGTACCCCCCCAGATCAGTTTCTAACCCCCCTTTGCCTCCCCCGGCTTGCTCCTCCGCTTTGCACCCCAAATTATTGTGGAATTTGTTAAGCACTTCGTTGTGGTGGATACAGACGCCTTGTCTGTCCCACCTGGGGCTCGTGGTCTAAGAGGCCCATGTTCTACCTCAGGCCTGGAACGCCCTCCCTCCTCAAATCCGCCAGACTATTGCTCTCCCCTACTTCAAAGCCTTAATGAAGGCACATCTCCTCCAAGAGGCCTTCCCAGATTAAGCCCTACTTTTCCTCATCTTCCGCGCCCTCTGTGTTGCCCTGACTAGCTCCCTTTGCTCTTCTCCCCTTTCCCCGCCCACAGCATTTATGTATATATCTGCAATTTTATTTATTTTTATTGATGTTTATTTGGGGACTATCCAACGTGATTAACTTACATAGTAAGCGCTTAACAAATGCCACAGTTATTATTATTATTAATAAACCAATGGGAAATGAGAAGATTTCTCCTGCCTCTGGCCTCCCACCTCCTCTCCCTCTCCGGAGCGCTGGCCCCGGTGCGCCTCCCTTCCTCTCCCCGTGCCCTTGCGACTTGGAGTGCTTTCCGGGGTGCAGGATGGGTCGAGGCTGAGAATGGTCCTGGGGCTGGCCGGATGGGGAGGGAGAAGGGCCGGAGTTATGCCCACGCGGAGAAAAGCAAGCCCGTTCCCAGGGCGATTGGCCAGAAAAGTCCCTGACACACAAGCCCCGAGGAGACTGCACAGTGGGGCAGAAACGATGGCGGGCCAATCGACATCTTGGTTGTCAGCCCCCCATCCCTACCCCGGACAGACTCTTCAGCCCCTGACTTTTCATGGCCTAGTAGAAAGAGCACGGGCCTGAAAGAGCACCTGGGTTCTAATCTCGCTCTGCCAATTGCTTGCTGTGTGACCTTGGTCAAGTCACTTAACTTTTCTATGCCTCAGTTCCCTCAACTGTAAAATGGGGATTAAATACCTGTTCTCCCTTCTCCTTAAACTGTGAGGCCCATGCGGGACAGGGAGTGTGTCTGCCCTAATTAATTTGTGCCAAAAGCTTAGAACAGCATTTGACATATAGTAAGAGCTTAACAAATACCATTGAAAAAAAGCTTTGGGAGTTGGGCACTCTCTCTCCCAGATAGATCCTCTGTCTTGGGGGTACGCTAGCCTTTTATGTTCCCCGATCAAAGATCAGGTGGAGACAGCACCTTCGTTTCACTGACTCTGTCCTCTCCTAGTTCTCCTCATCTCTTATCTCTCATAATTTTCAGCTTCCTTTGGGGGCTCATCTTCTGCCTCCCATCCCTGACTGTGGGGAATCCCTCGAGGTTCAGTTCTGGGTCCCCTTCTATTTTCCATCTACACCACTCCCTTGAAGAACTCATTTGCTCCCTTGGTTTCAACTACCACTTCTATGCAGATGACACCAAAATCTACATCTCCAGCCCTGATCTCTCTCCCTTTCTCCAGTCTTGCATCTCCTCCTGCCTTCAACACATCTCTATTTGGATGTCCTCCTGTCACCTCAAACTTAATATTTCCAAAACTGAGCTTCTTATCTTCCCACCCAAACCCTGTCCCCCCGGCTGCCTTTCCCACCATTATAGTCAGCACCACCATCCTTCCTGTTTTACAAACCCATAACCTTGGCATTATCCTTGACTCTTCTCTTTCATTCAACCCATATATTAAATCCATCACCAAATCCCATCGGTCCCAACTTCATGACAATGCTAAAATCTGCCCTTTCCCCTTTACTCCTACTGCTACCTCGTTGCTACAATCAGTCATCCTAGGCAGCCTCCTTGCTGACCTCCCAGCCTCCTGTCCCATCCCACTCTAGTCCATACTTCACTCTGCTGCCCGGATCATTTTTCTACAAAAATGTTCTGGACACATCACATCACCCCCTTCCTCAAAAAATCCAGTGGGTGCCCATCCACCTCCTTATCAAGTAAAAACTCCTCTCCATTTCCTTTAAATCACTTCAATCACCTCGCCCCTTCCTAGCTCACCTGTGTTCTCTCCTACAACCCAGCCCACACACTTCACTCCTCTAGTGCTAACGTTCTCACTATGCTTCGATTTCGCCTATCTCGCTGCCTACCCCTAGCCGGAGTCCTGCTTCTGTCCTGAATCTCCTTCCCACCTCTAATCCAACGACAACCACTCTCCCCAACTTCAAAGTCTTACTGAAGACATATCCTCTCCAAGAGGCCTTTCTCAGACTATGCCCCTCTTTGTCTCATCTCCCATTCCCTTCTGCGGTGCCCTGACCTGCTCAATTTGCTCTTTCCCACCCCCACAGCGCCAAAACACTTATGTATGTGTAATTGGATTTATTCCTTTGCTCTTCTCCTCTCCCAGACTCCAAACACTTATGTACATATGTGTAGTTTTATTTATCTGCATTGATGTCTGTCTCCCCCCACCTCTAGACTGTGAGCTCGTTGTGGGCAGGGAATGTCACTATTGTATTGTACTTTCCCAAGCTCTTAGTATAGTGCTCTGCACACAGTTAGCACTCGATAAATATGACTGAATGAATACTGGGGGAGCCAAAGAGACTATGGCTGCATTGGACTCTTCCCAACTCTGACCGAAAGGCTAGATCAACTGATAATCTTGCACCTCCATTTCCAACCGTGTAAATGGGAGTAATCTGGTATGGCAAAGGAGTATAATAATGGCAAAGGAGTACAATAATAATGAAAACTACGGTATTTGCTAAGAATTTACTACATGCCAAGCACTGTGCTAAGCACTGTTTTATATATATATATATATATATATATATATATATATATATATATATACACATACAGAATAGTCAAATAAGGCACAGTCCCTGTCCCACAATGAGTTTCAGTCTAAGGGGAGGGAAGAACAAGGATTTAATCCCCATTTTACAGATCAGAAAACTGAAGCACAAAGAAGTTAAGTGATTCACCCAAGGTCACACAGCAGGCAAGTGGAGCCCAGAATGGATGCCAGGCTTCTGACTCCCAGCGCCATAGTTTTCCACTAAGGCTTGTGGTGTTCCTCCCAAAAAGATGCTGAATAAATTCTAGGATTTCTTTGTCTTGGCACCCTACCCTTACCTCACATCCCCTCACAGAGCCCCCCATCTACATATGCACTCTTTCTACACTGAAAACTGAAATTACTAATGCTGAATAACCACCCTCCATCCCTCCAACTTGCTATCTTCAGGGCAGAGCCACTTAGGGAAATATATCAGGCTGATAATAAATTCAATACTTGTGGGTTTCTCACATTCATTCAGTCAGTCGTATTTGTTGAGCGCTTACTATGCTCAGAGCAACTGGTCTAGCAATAGGCAGCAAACCAGGTGTTGATGCTTGTGTCCTGAGCTTTGTACTCTAGGCTCTGTACAAGACTTTCTGGGTGACCTCAGTCTCCTCAATTTTGTTTTCTTTTTACTGGTATTTGATCATTCATTCAATCATTCATTCCATCATATTTATTGAACTTTACTGTGTGCAGAACACTGTACTAAGAGGTTGGAAAGTACAATTCAGCAAGAAATAGAGACAGTCCCTAACCACAATGGGCTAACAGTCTAGAAGGGGGGAGACAGACATCAAAATAAGTAAACAGGCATCAATAGCATCAATATGAACAGAATTATAGATACATACACATCATTAAGAAAAATAAATAGAATTATAAGTATGGACATAAAAACACACAAATGCTGTGGGGCGACGAATGGGGTAGAGCAGAGGGAGCTAGTGGGGGCAATGGGGAAGGGAGAGAGAGCAGAGGAAAAGGGAGACTTGGTCTGGGAAGGCCTTCTGGAGGAGGTGAGCTTTCAGTAGGGGTTTGAAGGGGGGGAGTGTGCTAGTTTGGCGGATTTGAGGAAGGAGGGCATTCCAGGCCAGAGGTAGGACATGGGCACGGGTCGACGGCAGTACAGGTGAGAATGAGGCAATGAGAAGGTTAACACCAGAGGAGCAGAGTGTGCGGTGTGGCCAGGCTGTAGAAGGTGAGAAGGGAGGTGAGGTAGGAGTGGGCAAGGTGGTGGAGAGCTTTCAAGCCAATAATGAAGAGTTTTTGCTTGATACAGAGGTTGATAGATAACCACTGGAGATTTTTGAGGAGGGGGCTCACATTCTATCCACAGTACCCCACAAATGTCTCCCTGCCTTCCAAGGTGGCCAGCCCTTTAACATGAGAAGCAGTGTGATTTAATGAACAGAATATGGACCTGGGAGTCAGAAGGACCTGTGTTCTAATTTCAGTTCCACCACCTGTCTGCTGTGTGATGTTGGGCAAATCATTTCACTTCTCTGTGCCTCAGTTACCTCATCTGTAAAATGGAGGTTAATACTGTGAGCCCCACATGAGCCAGGGTCTATCCAATCTGACTATGTTGTATCTACCCCAACTTTTAGTACAGTGTCTGGCACATAGTTGATTTTTGGGCAGGGAATGTCACTGTTCATTGTTGTATTTTACTTTTCCAAGTGCTTATAAGTGCTCCGCACACAGTAAATGCTCAATAAATACGACTGAATGAATGAATGACCAAATACCATTAGAAAGAAAAGAAAATTGAGGAAACAGGTCATCCAGAAAGCCATGTAGAGAGCCCAAGGTGCAAAGTTCAGGACATGAGCCTCGACTTCCGGTTTGCTGCCTATCGCTATATCAGATGCCTCCTTAGGCATGTAAACTTGTCCTGATGATGCCTATCGTCTGAAAGTTGATCATCTAGGTAATAAACAATAAACAGCTTGAGGCAAAATCAATCTCTGGATTCATACTCAGCTTATTAATATTTCTCATGAAAGAATGAACCAAAATGGAAGGTGCCAGAGACAATGGAGTTTTTTTCATTCAGGAAAATTATGATTTAAGGATTACACATACTTCTTATGGTATTTTTAAAATTTACAGTATAAGTAGGAGGGAGAATAGGAGAATAGAGGCACAGAGAAGTTGTGACTTTCCCAAGGTCACACAGCAAGCAATTGGGAAAGCTGGGATTAGAACCCAGGTCCTCTTACTCCCAGGTCCATATTCTTTCCACTAGGTCATGCTGCTTCCCACACATTCAGTTTCCTCATCTAAACAGGGATGAAATTCCTGATCTGATCTAATCTGAGTCTATTTCGAAGTGCTACAAATATTAAGTACCACAACACAAGGGACATATACATCTGTAATTTATACATATATAATTTATTATATCTTATTTATTCATAGTACCATCTGTCTCTCCCTTTAGACTATAAGCTCGCTGTGGGCAGGGAATGTGTCTGTTATATATGTCTCCCGAGTGCTTAGTACAGTGCACTACATACATTAAGTGCTCAATAAATATGACTGAATGAATGAACAGAGTGAGCCGTGTTCAGTCAGTCTAATGTGTTTCATGCTTAGAAGATGTTACAAAGTAGAAACTGAAGCTCAGGTTTCTCTGCAAAGAGTTGTGATCAGAATCTAGGAGCATTTACATAAAGCTCTATTCAGCCAGTTTTTGGATTTTCATTATAATCGGTTCCTGAAAACTCCATTTTACAAAATCTACACTAGAAATAGTTGACTCATAAGATCAATAGAAAATTGTCTTTGAAGGTTAACTATCCTATATTTACCAAAATTCCTGGAATGGTGTATTCAGTTACAGATGAGTACTATAGCTATGTATATATGTATATATGTATATAAAGCTAGAATGGGTCTCTGACAGAATGGCAAGAACACCGGCCAAGCAGTCAGGGGACCTGAATCCTGAACTAGGCTCTGTCACTTGCTTTCTGACGGATCTTGGGTAAGTCACATAACTTCTCTATACCTCAGTTACCTCATCTGTAAAATGGGGATAAAATATCTTTTCTTCCTCCCTCTTAGACTATGTGCCACGTGGGACAGGGACTCTGTCCAATCGGATTGCACTGAATCTATCCTAGCACTTAGTATAGTTCCTGGCACATAGTAAGTGCTTAACGAATACCACAATTATGTAATTATTCTTTCATTGGAATCAGATAACCATCTTCTCATCCATCATCCCAGCTTTCTGGTCTCTTTCATTCTGCCCTCACTCTTACTTAAACTTTCCCCTCCTCCAACATAGCAAAATGTTTGAAAATGTTCTCACCCATTTCCCCCTGCTCCTGGGTTCACTTCTCCTGTCACCGAATCCCAGGATTTAGTATTGTAAAGGAGGTCAACGTTGTAAAGTCAAAACCAATGTATTACAAAGCAGTGACTGGTTGTAAATCTAGAAATGCTGTAAGGACCATTTATCATAACTTAAAAATCTTGAATCAAGGATTACCTGTATTTCCAATCAGTTTAAGATTGTTCTGGGGAAGGAACTTTTCCGCCAAATCTGTTATATTGTATTCTCCCAAGTGCTTAGTAAAGTGCTCTGCACATAATAAGTGTTCAATAGCTATGGTTGATTGATTGATTGACTGATAGATAACTCTGTGAAATTGGCTGATATTGACACTGCCATTTGCAGGTGAGGAAACAAACACAAAAAGAAGGCTTAGTGTCTTGGTCAAGACCATATACCATCTTAGTGCCAGAATTATAACTTTTAGCCTAGTTTTTCCAAGATGGAGCTCAGTTCTTCTCTGGGAAAAGCTTTGTTGGTTTGACTCCTTCAAAGAAAAACCCATACTAATCGTTCTTACCCTAACCTCTTCCCAACACTTAAGTTATCAGAGGGGTGGTAGAAAAAAAGCAGAGCTGCTGAATTTCCTGCAGTGGAACACTTGTCACTCTACTTGCTATCTTACTGTCTATAACTCCTTCCTTTGACTGCTTACATAGAAATAAAGCCAAAGATTTACTACCACCTAAAATCCTATGAAGATGTAGGATAATTTGTCCATGGAAAAAATGACATACTTACAACACCAATACCACCCAGATAGACTCATGAAATTTACATTTCTTATATGGCTTTTTTATTACCTCTTGGAAAATTAAAGCCCAATCAGTTCCTCAAGCCCCCACTCCCTTAAAGCTTTCTATTCCTTTATGTTTTCATGGATTTAGCCAGTGGGCAAAAACCTCTTATTTCATTTGAGCAGTCCTGACCTACAGCAGTATGAAATAGATCCGATTAGATTCACTGTTAAACATGGAGGCCAATTATTACTGAGGTGGGATCCAGCTTCTCCATATAAGTGGTCTGCCAGACCTTTGGGTCACTTTTTCAGAGAAATCACCTCTTGTCTCCTGTCCAACCTACTCCACTGATGCATCCTCAGGACCTCTCCACTTTTCCAGCTCATTACTTACTAATTCTCCCCTACACTGTTGTGCATTCCTCTTCCATCCATTCCTGTCTCTTGATCTTTCCAGGATTGGGTGGTTTGATCATCTCCCCCTGTATCTTTTTCACTGTCCACTTCCCCACCAGACACTGGCTTTGCATCCTCTTCTTCCTTTCCTCCCTCTAACCCACTGATTTCTTTTGAATTTTCCCAAGGGCCAACCTGTTACCTGAAACAGAAAACATCTAGTTACAAGACTGTGTATTGGATTCATTCAAAACCCATCAAAATGCAAATTTTTTCTCAGGTCACTTTGAAGTTAAATTTAGATTATTGTGTCCCACTCAGGTTGCTATTCTTTGATTTTTTTCTCTTCTCTGTTCCTTTCACTCACCACTACCACTGATCAAAATGCCTCAGTTGAAGCAGAAGTGGGAATTATAGAGAGAGGAAATATGACTAGGTGATGCCAAAGACCTCTAGCAATCTTTCTTTACCTAGTTGGGAATACTGCTTTCTATCCAGAATAATTCTAAAAATTTCCTTGCCCAGAGGTAGCTGCCAGGACAAATTGGCTAGTGATTAGGGTCTTTCTCAACTACGTTCAGGGAGGTAGAGGCCATAAGGGTTTAAGAAACAGAACTAGTTAACTGGTAATTCTATTCATTAAACTCCCCTCCTTCCCTTGGGCTGAGCCCCGGAGACTTGGGTTCTGGCTCTAGCTCTATCTACATATTATTTCCCGATTCTCATCAGCCAAACCCAGGCCATGTGCACACTCAGTCTCACTTTTCATTTGTCCAGAAATCAGCTGGACCCTTCTCCTCTACCCCATGGATATTCACCCTAGGCTTGGCTCCATCTGTCTGCCACCCTCCAAGCTTTAAACTGGTTTTCTTTACAACCTGTCTGCAGGAAGGAGAGGAGCTAGAGCCCATGGGGAAATCAGAGTCAAAAGCTGGTTCGTCCTGGGGAGAGAGAAGCCTGAGGGCTGCAGGAAGTGGTAGTAAAAGAAAAACTACACTTGGCCCTCAGAGTCAAACTGGCTGCCTGTATATGGGGGCGGGGGGGGGGGGGCGGTGGTGGGGAGGAGGGGTGTCTGTGCTGTAAAAGGGAGGGGGTGTCAGGGGAGAAAGCCAGAGACACTTCCCTTGGGTAAGGTCCTCAGGCCAATTTGAATCACTTTTTTGGAACCTTAAAAATCACCAGGAGACACGAGCCCAGCTGCTGATTAAACTTCTAACTGCCTGGCTCTCTATTCTTTTGGCTGTTTTCCTAAAGTGGAAACTTTCTCCTCCTACTTTCGTTCAGCTCTTTCCGGTGATAGAAAAAAGATTCTGAGTATGTTAGAGTTAGGGATATTCTAACAGGCAATTTTCACTACTTAATAAAGACCTCTGCATTAATGCTTGTTTATCATGTGAAAGGTTTATACTTGTTCGGCATTTGTAGAACTGGATGAGTCACGTGTAGAGTTACGTTTGTTATATAGGCTGTCTGTGATGGTGTTCTCTGCATTAAATTTCAAATTCTTGGGATCCAAAGGCAGTGCCTGTTTAACTTTATGAAAGATCCAACATAACCCAGTGTGCATTCAGGAGCTAAAAAAGCTATTTTGAATATGATCTTATAAAATATACAGGTAGAGATCAAATTAGACAGCAATAGAGACAGTGATGTAGATCCAAATGCAGAAATAAAGGCAGAGAAAGAGATGAGGTAGATGGTTAGACCCAGATGGAGCTGCTGATACAATTATATCTCAGTCATTCTCAAATTTCCGGGGAAAATGCCAGAAAGCCTTCTGAACTCCTTTGAAGTAAACCCACCTATGGAAAAGGAAGCCGGAATAATCCCAGTCCCTTACCTACATTCTGGTTTTAAAGCATGTTTGTAAATGGCATTAATGCTTTCAGACCACCAAGATGTTACCATTTAGTAAGTTACTACTCCAGATACAAATTGGTACTGGCCCAGTCTCCTTCCAAATGGGTTCAAAACCTTGCTGTCACAAGTAAAACTAGGAGTACCTTAGACACGGGGTGAAAATGATGCAACCTACTATATAACAACAGATTCACCCCAATAGAGGTCATCTAGTCCACCTTCCAGCACTTTTTATGATATTTGTTAAGCACTTAGTATGTGCCAAGCACTGTACTAAGAGCTGGGGTAGATACAAGCTAATCAGGTTGGACACAGTTCATGTCTCTCATGGGGTTTCCAGCCTTAATCCCCATTTTACAGATGAGTTAACTGAGGCACAGAGAAGTGCAGTGACTTCCCCAAGGTCACACAACAGACAAGTGGCAGAGCTGGGATTTAGAACACAGGTCCTCTGACTCCCAGGCCAGTGCTTTAGCCACTAGGCTAGGCTGTTTCCCAGCTTCCATGCAAACCATGTCTCTGTGTCTCTCGAGCCACTTCTAGTTCATTTACACTCTCCAGTGCCTGCTGGAGTTCCACCAAGGAAGCGTGCTCCAGGAAAGTCATAAATATATGATAACAATAATAATGATTATGGTATTTGTTAAGTGCTTACTAAACGCCAAGCACTGCTCTAAGCGCTGGGGTAAGATACAAGGTAACCAGGTTGGACAAAGTCTCTGTCCCATATGGGGCTCACAGTCTCAATCCTCAATTTACAGATGAGGTTACTGAGGCCCAGAGAAGTGAAGTGACTTGCCCAAAGTCACACAGCAGACAAGGGGCAGAGCTGGGATTAGAACCCAAGACTTCCTGAATCCCAGGCCCAGGCTCTAGCCACTGCACTGGTGCCTTTCTTAGGAAGAGAGTGGCTGCTTGCCTCTGCCCAATTTAAAATAAACAATCCCATCGACAGAGGAGTCGTTGGATCACAGAGGGAAGAGGAATAGTGGGTGCCAGACCTGGATGAAAGATGGATATCTTGTCCTTGCTCCTTCGAATATCTGCCCATAATTCTCCTGATGGACCAGAGTCTTGGCAAGTTTCCCTTAATGAATTGAGCTTTGGTCCCCATTCTTCCTGCCCTCTCATCCTCCTTTATGGGTCATGAACTTCTGCCTCTTATAGGTAGGGGAGTTGATTTGCTCCTGCCAGGGGTAGCCAGGAAAACCTATCATTTCGGAAAAAAAATATTGAAATCTATGATCAGTATCCTATGCCCTGTCCCTCACTTGAGACTCAAGCAGACACCATAGCAGTATGATTGGAAGTAGCATGGCGTAATGGATAGAGCATGGGCCTGAGAGTCATAAGGTCATGGATTCTAATCCTGGCCTGCCACTTGTCTGCTGTGTGACCTTGGGCAAATCACTTTGCTTTTCTGTGCTTCAGTTACCTCATCTGTAAAATGGGAATTGAGATGGTGAGCATCAGGCGGGACAGGGACAGTGTTCACCCCGATTGGCTTGTATCCACCCTAGTGCTTAATACACTGCGCTGGCAGATAGTAAGTGCTTAACAAAACCCTCAATTATTATAATTGCTATTATTATGCGTGCTAGTGAGGGTCATTGTGTCTATCTGGGCTGAGGTTTACTTGGAGACATTAGCCATCTCCACGGACCAGAGATGGATGAGGGAAATGATAAACAGGTCGAAAGACGATAGATGAAATAGTCAATCCAAAAATCATTCAGGGGCAGAGAATATTGTTTACATTCCTTAAATCCGCTCTGAGTCAGAATTGGGCTTAGAAACGACTTTGCCGGAAAACAGAAATGGGACCACGTTTTCCCTTGGGCACCGTTTTTTCTTCTACTGGAAGGAGCCCCGGAAGCTGGATTTTGTTTCAGCCGAGTCCAAGCGGTGATGTTGGAATGCCCCAGTTTCAGGATTAACACCCCGGTGTTGCCAAATTGCTCACCTTACGGTGGAGCCGTGCGCAGACTGGGGCGGGAAGGGGAGTGGAGGAGGGGTAATCCCCTATTAGAGGGCTTGAAAAAAGTATTTTTAAAACTTTCAAGAGGGAAAGAAAAGCCGTTCTTCTGGGGGAAGGGAATAGAAATCTGGCGTGTCATTTCCAAGCCTCCTGAAAGAAGTTTCCAAATTCTACATCGGGCAGACCTCGTGTCTCTGTCCTCTTCTCCCCCCGCCCCCCAAAACTATGGTTTGGGGCTGAAGGCTCAGGACGAACGGTTGGGGCAGCCTGGGACGGTAGCAGTGTCTACAGCCCTCGGGCCGGGTATCCAAGGGGAAACAAAGGCAGGAGAGAGAGACAGCCCGGAATGTGCGTCGGAAGGGAGGGGCAGGGGGACGGCTGGGAAGCTGGGACGGGAGTCCCACGACCATGGAAATCCTAGGAGATTCCCGCTCCTTCCCTTGGCCCTGGAGGAGTCGACCGACCCCTGATTCCAGGGGATGAGCCAAGCCCCCGGTCCAAGCCCACCCTGAGGCTCTCCCACCTGGTCCTCAGCGCCGGGGAACCCGATCCCAAACCGGTTCTCCTTACATGCTCCAAGCATCCCGGGATGCGGAGTCTCCCTCCGTTCCGGGTCGCGCTGCGCTACGGCTCGGCTCTCCCGACTCCCTTGTCTCCCCCCCCCCCGCCCCGACTCCGGGAGGTCGGGGGCGGCTCCTTCCTGGGTCCTTTGGTCTCATCTCCTCGGAGAAGAGATCTCCCCCAGGGACGCACAGAGACAGAGACGGGATCAGAGACAGACACGTGCTTCTGCTTCCAGCACAGGCCGCCGGCAGTGGGGGGCGCAAGAAGACAGCAGTTTATTCCCGGCTTTGTGGTCGCGCTGGGGAGTGGGAGGGAGAGGACGAAGGGGGGAGGAAGAGGAGGGGACAGGGAGAGAGGAGGAGAGGGAGAGGGAGTCATGAGCATCCCAGACAGACGCTGGAGTCGGGACTGGCGCTAGTGGAGTCTTCAGCGCTGGTTGGCGCAATCCCCGCAGGAATCCAAACGAGACCAGAGGAGTCTCCCTGGGATCCCGGCCTTGCTGGTCACCCTCCCCACCCCCGGGGGTCCTGGAGCAGCGTGCAGCGTGGCTTAGTGGAAAAAGCACGGGTTTAGGAGTCAGAGGTCGTGGGCACCAAGCCCGGCTCCGCCACTAGTCTGCTGTGTGACCTTGGGCAAATCACTTCACTTCTCTGGGCCTCAGTTCCCTCATCTATAAAATGGGGATGAAGACTGAGCCCCACGTGGGACGATCTGATTACCTTATCTACCCCAGCGCTTAGAATGTGCTTGGCACATAGTAAGCGCTTAACAAATACCACCATCATCATCATTATTATTAGAAAAAGCACGGGTTTAGGAGTCAGAGGGCGTGGGTTCTAATCCCAGATTCACTTGTCAGCTGTGTGACTTTGAGCAAGTCACTTCACTTCTCTGGGCCTCACTTACCTCATCTGTAAAATGGGGATTAAGACTGTGAGTCCCACCTGGGACAACCTGATTACCTTTTAACTACCCCAGCGCTCAGTACAGTACTTGGCACATAGTAAGCGCTTAACAAATACCATTATTATTATTCTCCAGAGAAGCAGAGTGGCTTAGTGGGAAGAGCACGGGCTTGGGAGTCAGAGGATGTGGGTTTTAATCCCGGTTCCGCCACTTGTCTGCTGTATGACCTTGGGCAAGCCACTTAAATTCTCTGTGCCTCAGTGACCTCATCTATTAAGTGGGGATTAAGATCATGAGCCCGACGTGGGACAACCTGACTACCTTGTACCTACCTCAGCGCTTAGAACAGTGCTTGGCACATAGTAAGAGCTTAACAAATATCATAATTATTTCCTCAGAGCGACTCATGGGGACATGGCGGCGGGGGTGGGGAAGAGGGGATGCAGAGGGGGAGGTTCTGCTACCCCCCTGCCCCTCACCACGGGGGTCAAACTCCTGGCTTTCTGGTTCTCACGTCCAATTCAGCCCCGAAAGGGATGTTTTCTTCCTCTGGGTCGTTCTGTCCGTCCCACCTCCTCCGGGACGTTCTGCTCTGCTAGTGAGCCTCGCCCGTCGTCGTCTGCATCCCACCCTTTCCCCTGAAACCATTCTCTAGCCAGATGTTCCCTGGCGGGATTTCTGGGCAGCAGAGGCCTCTGACATTTCAATCCTTCAAGCCCTCACCGGCGGGGCCGCCTTCAGCGCGGGTCTCGAGGAGAATGGACCGCTCCGTCGTAGTCTCCCTTGACGACCACCCACAGCCTGGGAGTCTCCGGTGATATTTCTGCCTTCTCTACCCCCTCCCTCTCTCTTGGGTGTCTGTGTGTGTGCGTAGGGGGCGGCCTATTCCTTCTGAAACCAGCTGGTCCCTTGGCCTAGGTTGGGCATAGAGCGGGTGGGGTCCCTGTCTCGCCTCCGTCCCAAATATGTTCGATTCTAGATTAGGTGGAGAATCCCTGACTCGAGGATGTTGCTCCCAAAGGATCTTCTGGGAGGCATTTGGAGGGCTGGCAGGAGCGCGGAGCCAAGTGGAATCGTCGAAGGTGGCTAATGGAGATGATAATTATAAAAATAATTATGGCATTTGTTAAGCGTTTACTATGTGCCAGGCACTGTACTAAACGCCGGGGTAGATAAAAGCAAAGCGGGTTGGACACAGTCCCTGTCCCACGTGAGGATCATAGTCACAGTCCCCATTACTACAGATGAGGTCACTGAGGCAGAGAAGTTAAGTGATTTACCCAAAATCTCACAGCAGACAAGTGGTGGAACCGGGATTAGAACCCATGACCTTCCGACTCCCAGGCCCGTGCTCTATCCACTAGGCTCCCCATCCCCACCCACCCTCGGCTCTAGGCTGTCAGAAACTACGATCAAACCTTAGTGTGGTAACGGGAACAACCTGAAGACCAAGGAGCACCATTTGTTTCATTTTTGTAGTCTCCCCGTCCTGGGAGTCGCTCTTTGCAGATGCTGAGCGCGCTGAACAGGGGTCCTGACGATGCGGGCGATAAAGTTGATGGTGATGGGTACGACGGTTGGGGATGATGAGGCAATCTGTCCTCCTCCTCTCTTGGAACACCACTGAAAGAACCCTTCTGAAGCCAGGACTAACTAACTAACGTGGTCATTGCGTGTGACGTGTCTGGTTTGCCCCGCCTGTAGAAGTGGAAAGAGTCCAACCAAACCTCAGAAAACCTCTCTCGATTCCTTGAAAATATGGTCGGACCTCCCGAAGAGCCTGTTTTTTCAGCTTTGCAAGGTTTTCGGCAGGTCACATGAGAATTGATCTCATCCACCGACTGTACGTTACCCGGAAGATAGCCAGGATCTCAAAGAGCTTTACTAAGTCTTCATTTCAAAATGTTCTAGATGATAATTCCTAGAATTCCACTCCCCCAAGGTGGTAGGACGGGAGTAGCTGGGGGGCGGAGGGGTCGTGGGGAGGTGGAAACTCTCAAGATTATCACTTCTCCACAGAGAAGCCAAAACTTAAAACGTTAAAGAAAAAAGCGTTCCCATTTAACTCTCTGATCTTTAAATCTTTAGACGAACTGAAAAGACCCTATGTAAATCTACAAACACTAACGTATAACTATAAAGCTATATGCGAATTTACCCATATTGTATTACTTTTTATATGAAATATTAGCTAGAACTGAAAATAAGGCATTTAACCCTGGGATTGGAAACCTGTCGCTATGGGGGAAAGGGCAAAGATTGGTCATTAAGAAAAGCCAGCTACTTTGACTCTTGGACTGTCCAACAGGTCGATGTGAGCTCTGCCCACCGACTTCTCTCGAAGGTATCGACCTGGGGCAGTGCTGGTCTCTCGGATACTGTAGCCTGAATTCCGCCCGAGAAAAGGCAGGTGACCCGAAAGCGAGCCTGAATCAAGGCAACTGACAGTATAACAGGTGCTGTAGTGATTTCGGATCCAGGAAAAAATTAAAGTTGGGGAGGCACAACACAAATACCATGGAAACAGGTCCTTTTCTAACACTTAGGATGATCTTCCAAGCTAATATTATCATTATTTTTTACTGCTTCCCCTAGAAATAATTGAATGTCATCGATGAATTAAGCAATGCTCCGACACGACAAGGAACTCAAAGCACTGGCCGATATGTGATGAGAATAGGTGGGAACTTATTTGTGAAAGTTTTTAAAGTTCTAAGCGGGAAGGAAGGGAGGCTCCATTAATAAATGAAAATAATTTACTTACTAAATCCCTATATGGAGAAGGATATTGTCTTGTTTTTGTCCGTTTGTCTCCCCCGATTAGACTGTAAGCCCATCATTGAGCAGGGATGGTCTCTATCTGTTGCCCAATTGTACATTCCAAGCGCTTAGTCCAGTGCTCTGCACATAGTTAGCGCTGAATAAATACTATTGAATGAATGAATGAATGAATAATGGACGAGAAGGAAAGGGGGGAGAGTAAAAAGGACGGGAGAGAGAAATAGACAAGGAGAAGGAAAGGGAGAGGGAGAGAGATAAGGGAAAGGGAGAAGGAGAGGGAGAGAGAGAAAGAAAGAATGCATACTATGATTACTCTATTTTACAGAAAGAAGCACAAGAGAGAGTTAGGATGTATGGCCAGGTCACACAGAGAGAGGAGTCCAGTCCCTTTGCCACTCTAGCCTTCAACTTCAGCTGTTTCGTTGCTCGGTTGGTGAAGGATGGTGAAGGGTGACCCTCTGCTGTCGGACAAAGTGGGGTTAAAGCTGGCAGGAACTCATGAGATTACAGCTCCTGCGCCTTCTTTTCTTTCCTGTTCTAGGGAGGCTGTGTTTTCACTTCGGTGGACTCGGGAATGGGAAGCTGTTTTAGAGAGAGCCTTTGGCACCTCCCTCTCCCCTTCCTGGCTTGGACCCGTGGATTCCCAGAGAGCAGCAGGGCATGATTCCAGGCACCACCTTTTCCGGGGATGTTGGCCCGCTGGGAGTCAGGTGGAAAAAGATCCAGAATTCTGGCAGGAGTGGACAGGACCCGCCAGGACAGGTGGGTACCTGAGCATGCCTTCACCAGTCTCCAGGAGCCTTCTCCATCTCCTGTATCCATCCAGGCAGACCCACTGGCAGGAATTCGGGGATCCTAAACTAGGCAGACTCCTCTGGTGACCCTGTCTGGGTATAGCCCTCAAACTTCAATCGTGGATTCCTCATTCAAGCAGTTTCCACACAGATAAAATGAAGTTGAGTGAGACTACCATCCGTATTCATTCAGGATAAAAGACAAAACAAAAACAAGAGCCCAAACCACTTGCTAGTGAGTTTGGTAAGTGGAGTATTAGGGGACAAGATATTCCAGATTGGCTGCTTCGTGGTTTGAAGCCATAGGATAATGACAGCTCTCCACTTCATCCTGCCTGTATAGATGCAAACCCCGTTCTATTCTCTCTACCCCCACCACCCACTCTTCTCCAGGCTACTTCTTCTGTCTCGCAGTCAGCCCAGATGAAAGATTCCGGTTAGCAGGTGTAGAATCAAGATCCGATATCACTGAGTAGCATCGAGTCATCCAGGTCCCCCAGACCACACCTGATTACTTTAACAGAAACTAAGCTCACGGAGCCAGGCTTCCCAACACCTCCCCTTCCCGAACCCAATTTCCGGGAAATTCAAGATACTCTGTAGTGTGGGCTAACCGAGGATCCCGATTCCTCATGACTCTCTCGGACGACGCTGCCTATCTTCATCAAGTCTATCTACTTGTCTCCCCAGACCTTCGTTTTCCGTAAAACTAACTATGGATACAAGGTCTGTGAAATGGCTGCCAGTATTTTAATAGCTGGGGAAGATACTGCTTTTTCTTCTATTTCCGTGCTGAAATTTTCCTTGAATAAAGCAGCCCAGATCCTAGAAGCAACTTCTTTTTATAGCTTTGTACCCTTGGATTTTGAAAATTGAATTCATAACTTTTTATAGGGATTCCATTCCTGGGAAATAATTCTATATGCAGCGATCAATTCTTTTCGAGGAGAAGAGTTGTATTTTTTTCCCCCTGAGGAAAAGCCACATACATACTCCTCCCACCTACAAATGCTCTAAAATTTGAAAGTAGAAGAAAGAACCCACCAAAGTGGGTGGTATGTTAGTATTTATTAAATACTTGTTTAAAATAAATTAGATTTTCATTTCCCCGAATGCTCTCTCTCTCTAATCAGCCAAAACATCTAACCGCTGCAGAAATGCAAAAACTATCTGAATCTAGCTAACTGCCTCTGCATTTCCCTTCTCTCCCTTTTAGCCATTTGGGTGTTTGACACCTGCTCAGTGCACCGAACAGTAGCTTTATTTCAGGGACATCAAGATTATCATAGACAAGCAAAAAAACCTGCTATGGGACTCCAGGACCCCTAGGTAGAAAATGAAAATCTCTTCATCAGGGAGGTTCTGAAGCCCTAAATCCATTTGATTTTGATCTGTTACTGACTCCTTTTATGAAAGGAATGCATTTTACCTCCCCAGATGACCCAGGCCCCGGGGACCCTCACCCCAGACAAGCGATCAGGAGACTTTTGAACTAGTGACACTGGGGAATCCGAAAACTGACCATTCAGTCTTCAGCAACCTATTTCCCCAACGCTGCTTGCGTTTAATAACCGTGCTTGGCACATAGTAAACGCTTAACAAACACCATAATAATAATAATTATTAAGCCTGTGGTGACATGAGAAACGTGGCCACCCGTGTCGCCCAAGCCCCTGGCTGCTTGTCCTCTACTTTGGGTAAGTCATTTCACTTGTCTGGTCCTCAGTTCCCTCATCTGTGAAATGGGGTTTGAAACTGTGAATCCCACATGGGAAAGGGACTGTGTCCAACCCGATTTACTCGTATCCACCCAAGCGCTTAGTACAGTACCCGGCACAATGTAAACTCATGCCATTATTATTATTATTATTATTTCTGTTCCTCCCTGGCCCCTTGCCCGTCTGGCGCTCTTCCCACGCTGGAGCCTCTCTCCTTCCTGCCAATCAGTCATTCGCCCTTGGCTCCTGTTGTCTTTGCCTCTGGAGCAGTGAAGTTTCGTACCTCTCTTATTTCCTTCCTACTCAAGCTTCGAATCCTAGCCGTGTCGTAAAAATAGCCTTAATAAAACAGTGATAATGACGTCGTTAGAATTAACACCCCCAGCCCTTCTCCCTCCCCAGAAAAAAGGGGAAGCACGATAAGCAAGGAAACCTTCCTCCGAAGTGTCCTGTTTTACCTGCGCTCCGCTCTGGGTGTCGGCTCCGAGGTCGGGCGCACTTCAGTAGGGAGCGCCAAGGCCTGAAGTTGGTTGCGGTTCACATGACCCTGTCCAGCTGGTCGGGAGTCGTTAACGAGCGAATTAGGACTAATGACATCCAGGGAAGGGTGGAGGGAGCTGGCATTGTATACATTTGCTGCTGAAGCCTCTTTTTCCACAGAAAAGACCCCAGAGATCCAGGGTCCCGGTCACATTAACGTCCATGCCTCTTTCCCTGGGATTTATCTGTTCGCAGGGCAAGAACAGAGTAGTCCTGCTGTGAACGGCCGGTCCGAGCCGACCTACTTTGCCTTTCTCTACCTATTGCACCTGGCACTCAAGTTTGGGCGTGAGGGGAGGGAGGGAGGGAGAGAGAGAAGGGCGGCGGGGGTTGTGTGTCCGTCAGAGTCACTGGTATTTATTGAGCGCTTACTGGGTTGCAGAGCGCTTGGGAGAGTACGATGCATTCCAATTGGAGGCATCTTGCAATGTTCACCTTCCTCTACTTGAGCGAAATCCATAAAAGAGATGTCACTGCTAGGAAAATCGGTCCCCAAAAGCTGGGGTGGGGAGCATTTGCAAGAGATGAAACGGGCACGTCGGAACGGTCTGGACAGCGTCCGCAAAGACCCTTCCGAACCAGAGAAAACGTTGCCGCCTGGGTCTCATCTAACCCTGGGCCAGGCTCTGTCACCGCCGGTGGATGGTCGGATTGCTCGGGGCGGGGGCGAGGGGGTGCGGGGGAAGGGGAGGGAGACCAGAGGAGGGAGAAGGGAAAGGAAAAAGAGAGGAAGACTGGGAAATTGGGAGGAAAATTGGGAGAGGAAATGGGAAAGGGAAAAGGGAAAAGGGAGGAAGATTGGGAGAGGGAGAGGCCCTTCATGCTAGCCCTGAAACTAATGACAAAACCTCCACCCCATTTTTCCCAGTTAAGGGAAAAATATTTTAATTTAATTTAATTTAATAATTTTAATATTAATGCTTTAATATTTTCCCCTTCAATCTCCTTTAAACATCCTGAATGAGTATTTCCCAAGGCGGCCAGCTCGTACATTCCAAGCGCTTAGTACAGTGCTCTGCACATAGTAAGCTCTCAATAAATACTATTGAATGAATGAATTCCCCGGGCCCTCTCTCCTGTCAACTCCGGCAAGGCAAGGCTGCAGTACATCCCAACAGCCTCCCCTTCTCCCCCTCCCCAACGGAAAGACCATTTCACAAAACATTTTGCCAGTGATACGGAATTCCTTCTGATTTGGGGGAAGATGCAACCCGGAAAAGAACACTCCCTCTTCCTTAGACCCTCCCTCACCTTAATTCAGTGTTCTTTACGTCCCCCTGCCCTTTCTTCAACTTTAAAACAAACAAAACCCTAAGGAGTTTCATCCACTGCGGAAGATGGGAACGCGAAATCCCACTTGGGGAACAGGAGCTATCCCCGCTCGTTTGGTTGGGAAGGAGCCCCTGAGTGCAGGAGAGAGGGGATCCTAGTGGCCAGAGGCCTGTCAACACCACACACACACACACACACACACACACTCACCCCTCCACACCCTCTCCCCCGCCTCTGCCTCTCCTTCTCCCCTTTCTCCCCACTCCCCCAGAACGAGAGCAGTTCTGTAGTCCTCTTACCACGCTTGGTCAGGAAGTCAGTTTTGTACAGTTTTGTACAATTTTCAGGAAAGTGGAAGAGGAATAAAAGGAGACTGTCACCTCCCGCGGTCTCCTACAAAAGACCCGGAGTAGTTTCGGCTCATTCCTGGCCAAGTTTTGAGAAGCATCGCTGCAGCGCTGACAATGATCCAGGTCTCTGACTTTTAACACAGACACAGGCACACACCCACAACCCCCCCCCCCAACACATACCCGCCTTCCGCCTTATTTATCAAACCTATCCTTTCCCTATCGCGATACTCTCCACCTCTTGTTTTGCCTGAAACCCTGAGCCCTCAGCTTACACTCCCCAGAGCTTTTCTAATTCTTCCGAAGGACGGTGCGTTGCGTGAAACGGCGCTGTCACAGATGTGCTCAGCTGGTGAGACCCGAATCGACGTTCTGGAAACCTCAACCCTTTCTTGACCACATAGAGTGTGACCTTCTTTGTAAACGGAAGGAAATCACAGTTTCGAAACCTAACAAGAGGAAAAACAACAGTGAAATGAGAACTTGAGCTGGGTGGAAGATATCATTCAGGACGCGAAATTTGCCCCTTGCATGCAGTTTGCTAAGAAATCCCAGCCCCGGCAGGGAGCCCCGACAGGCAGGTATAGACATGTGACCAAAACTCCTTCATTTTTTCGGAAAAGTCCCTGTAAATTGTCACTGAAAGATTGGACGTTGAGCGTGAAGCTGCCGCTGTCAGTGTCGATTTCTGTTTTCCAAGAAAATTCGTTTTCTCGGGGTATAATAATTTTCTAGTATAAGCGCGACATTATTCACAGTGAAAAATACGTATACAAATACCTGAAATTCAGGGACCCACAAGAGATTACTGGCAGGTCGAAGCAGGAACTGCTGGGTACTAAAGACACCTAAAACAGAAAACAAATACACAGCAATGGTTATTTTGGCTCAGCAGCAAAGAACAAAAAGTCTTATTTAAATTCGCCAGGGCGATATAAATAGCAAAGATTTGATTCAGCATCAGTTATTTGAAAGCGAAATGCAGCGTGCTAGAAGTGGGGGTGAAAAAAACCCGACTTGCACTGGAAGAGCCTACTCCAGGCTACTACTTTTCGTGCCAGCACACCCCAGATAAATTCAATACGTTTCCTTTTTCTTGCGCTTGTAAAGATTCTTTCAAGCCTTGGGTGAGGTTAGCAAGCTGGTGGCAAACATCTAAATAATGCATCAGATGAAGAGGTTTGAGAGCATATCTTCACACTTCTAAAATGCAGCTATGGATCCTCTCTCTTCTCATTAATGTTAGATCAAGGCTCTGGTTTTTACCGAAAACACAAAACAAAAGAAAAAAAAACAAAGGGTCACTGAATTATCAAGCAAAGGCTTCCCCTGCGGAACTCTCGCGGCTCGTAAGTTTCTTTTCGGTTAAATGCCATTTGCATCTCCCTCTGTCTGTCTCTCTGCCTCTCCTCTCTCTCTCTTTTCACACTCTCCTCCCATTCAAGTCCCACACCTGGTGCATCACCACTGAGCCATTAGCTCCGACTCTCCTTTCATCTTGGCCGTGGCAGACGTTTCTATTTATCCACTTGCAATCAATGAGTGGCGTCACCAGTGGTACTGTAATGACGATTGCACCATTAAGGATGACAGCTTAGAAAGAAGAGGGCAATGGTGATCCCTCCCAGAGCCAGTACCGCACAGCGAAGCGATCGCATCACAAGGTGACCTATCTCCCCGCTCCTCCTCGCTCTCTTCCTCTCTCTCCCCCTCTCCCCCTCTCTAGCTCGCTCTCGCTCTCTCCTTCTCGGCACCGGAGGCAAAAAGTCTGCTGGGTTTCTGGAGATTGGGAATTCGGAGGGCTGTGGTTTTGCTTTGGGCGTTTTTTTTTCTTCCCCCTTTCTGAAAAGAGATCGGGGATGGAGAACAGAAAGGATATGGTGATGTTTCTGGAAGGAGGTCAACTTGGCAGTCTAGTTGGCAAGAGGGTATCTAATTTGTCAGAAGCAGTGGGGAGCCCGGCTCCTGAGCCGCAGGAGAAGATGATCCACCGGAGTTGCCTGAGCCCCCGGTCTGGCCCCTTGGCGACTCGGGAACGAGGCGGAGGAGGCCAGGAGGAGGAGGAGGAGGAGGAGGAGGAGGAGGAAGAGGCGGCGGCGGCGGTGGCGGCCGGGCGGACAGGGACGGTCCCCGAGTGTCGCTCAGCGGGGCCGGCCGTGCTCGGCGCCGGCCCGCAGCCGCCCCCCGAAGCCGTCTCCAGCAAAGGACAGCAGAGCAGCTCGGACACCGAGTCGGATTTCTATGAAGAAATCGAGGTGAGCTGCACCCCGGACTGCGCCACGGGGAACACCGAGTATCAGCACAGCAAAGGTACCCGCCGCTTCCCCCCCCTTCCCACCCCCATCTCGCTTTCCTCCTCCCCCGGCACCCCCGGACCATCCCTCCTCTCCACACGACCCCCCTCGGGACTCTCTGCTCCGTTCCAGGGCAAGGACGAAGCTGGGCTCCGAGCTGGGATGGGGCATCCATGCGCCTTGGAGAGGGCCGGGCCTCCTGCTTGCGAGGGGACCCTGCTCTCATCCCCTCTTTCTTGGCCGTTCCCCCCTGCTCCGGGCCGATTGTCCCTCCACCCTCCTTGGTTATTTCCCCTTTGAGGGTCCTGGGTCTCCCCGCCAGAGGTCCCTCCCCATCCCCTCTTGTCCCCCACCACCCCAGGCTTGTGTGTAATTTTTCCACTGAGGCCGGGAGACAGACACCTTTCCTGGCCCGAGTGTGCAAGATCAAACGATTTGGGGAAGCTGCCGAGCGGCGAGTTGTTTGTGGCTTGCGGGGTGCAATGTGGCTGGATGAGCGCGGAAGCCGCCCATAAAGAACCGTAAAATCGCCGCCGACTCCGGGCTGCCCAAGGTGCAGCCGTGGGTCCTGTTTGCACGTTGGTTAGAGGTCCGAATTACCTTGTCACTTCCAGGTCTCGGTGGCGCCAGCTCGGAAATGGTCCCAATGAGAGAATGGCCTTTGGTCTCGGACACAATGAGACCCGGGTGCATTTGAAAAGCCAAGGCAGCTTCCAGCCCTTCCCCCCGCCAGCTCAGGCCTTACATCCTACCCCTCCTCATAGCCCTCCCACTCCCACTTCCCCACCCCCAAAAGGGAGGAGGGGAACCCCCTCCCCCCCAATGCACACACACACACACACACACTTCTTTTTTCTTTTCTACCCAGCCGAAAGTTGAGAGAGCGGTCACCAGGCACTCAGCTAGTGCGGTGTCCGCGGGAGTTCGTGACGGCCCAGTCCCAGGGGCTTATCACCTGAAGGCCGGGGGAGGGGGTTTCCCTCCCTGCCATGATTCCAAAGCCCCGGGCCTGCTGCGGGAGGAAAGATGGATCTGCGGGTCTCCCGCCCGCAGCTTTTGCTTTGCAATTACCTGGTGGTGGTGTGGGGCAGAGGGGAGAAAGAGAGAGAGAAGGGGGACAGAGGAAGAAGGAGACTGCTAGGGAGAGATTCAACCCTCTGGAGAGAGTTAGGGTGGGGGAGATATGAAACATCACAGAAACCCACGATTAAGATACACAAAACCAGGCAGCGCAGTTGCACGCTCACACACAGCTGTCAGATTTGCAAGCCTAGAACACTCACACACATCTAGAACCTACTTGGACCATTCGTCCACCAATCGATCAGCTCTCAATCAATATTTGATTTGGTGAGCGCCTGCTCTGTGCAGACCGCTGTCCTAAGCGCACGGGGGAGTACAAGAGAATTAGTCGACAGGATCCTTGCCCTGGAGGAGATAACCATCTATCCGGGGGGACGGACACTAAAGTCAATTACAGGTAGGAGGAAGTAAAGGAGTATAATCAGAAGATACATACCGAGCCGGCGGGGGTGAAGGGGCTGGGGGGAAGGGGAGTTGTGAGTACCTAAGTGGTGAGTTCCCAGGACACAGACTCACACGCTCACACAAACGCACACACCCGGCCTTGTAACTCAGCGTGTCCCGCAGAGACAGGACAGGGCGGAGCTTCCTCCGGAGCTCACCTCTCGAAAGAATGACACCCCCGATCCTCTTTCCCAGGGTTGTCGTTTCTCTCTGCTCCCCCTTTCCTCCCTCCCACCCAGAACAACAGTCACCGGGGCCACAATGGCGGGGGAGGTCCGGGGTGACGGCGCTGGTTGGAGGGGGGGCACCCTGGGGCGATCAACTGCCCTCTCCGCCCTCCCCAGGGTCATGCAGTGTGTGTCTGCTTTCGACTCCCTGCACAGGGCCGTGCTCGGAGGCGCTGGCGGTCAGTCCCAGCAGCGGGGGGGAGCCCCCCAAGGGCAGCGGAGGCGGCGGCGGTGGTGGCGGCGGCGGCGGCGGCGGGGGAGGTGGTTCCCAGGGCTCGTTGGCCTGCAGCGCCAGCGATCAGATGCGCCGCTATCGCACCGCCTTCACCCGGGAGCAGATCGCCCGGCTGGAGAAGGAGTTCTACCGGGAAAACTACGTGTCGAGGCCCAGGAGATGCGAGCTGGCGGCCGCCTTGAACCTGCCAGAGACCACTATCAAGGTAGGCCCTGCGGGAGCCAGTTTTCGGTGAGCCCGCTATGAAAGTGAGAGGCCGAGCTTCTTCACCCGGCGCTCTCCTTTACTGTTTTCCCCGCCCGGGCCTGGCCCGGCCCCAAGGTCAAGCAAGTCGAGGGGGAGAGAGGGGAAAGGGGTCGGGGGGAGGGGGGACGAGGCTGGGAAAGGCAGGACCACCCATTCCATCCAGGACGTTGTGGCTTGGGGAATAGTGAAAGCACCATGGCCGCTAGCCCTGCTCCTTCAGACAGCAGGTACCGATGTTATCTGTGAGAAATGTCCTTTGAAAATACCTCCCCCGATGCCCAAACCTCCCTCACTCCACTTCCTCTGTCTTCCCGGGATGCGGAGCAAAATTCCAGGCCTCTGCAGGACTATGGTTCAATCTGTGCGGAAAGGATGGAGATGGAGATGATGGAGAGTGAAAATCAAGCCTCAATCTAACCCCACCACTTTACTGGGGGGGCATCCAGGCTTAGAGCTGAACCCCCAACTTTGTTGGCTCGAGCTGGAGGAGCTTCAGGTGGGGAGGGGGTGTGAGCTCACTCTGGTCCTGGAAGAGAGCCCAGGTGAGCTCACACACTCTCCCCACCCCGACCAGGATCACCCACCCGGGTCTCGGGGCACGGGCTCCTGGGCCACCAACGTCGGCTGGAGCCGGATCGGGAGGGTCGGTGGTTGGGGGAGAGGGAGACGTGGCTCCCGCTGTCGTTCAAAGCCTCCTCTGTGCCACGTGTCTTCCAGGTCTGGTTCCAGAACCGGCGGATGAAGGACAAGAGGCAGCGGCTGGCCATGACCTGGCCTCACCCAGCCGACCCCGCTTTCTACACCTACATGATGAGTCACGCGGCGGCCACGGGCAACCTGCCCTACCCTTTTCCGTCCCACCTGCCCCTTCCTTACTACTCCCACATGGGCCTCGGGGCCACCTCGGCCTCGGCCGCCACCCCGTTCAGCACCCCTCTGAGGCCCCTGGATACCTTTCGGGTGTTGTCCCATCCCTACCCTCGGCCCGAACTGCTGTGCGCCTTCCGCCATCCCTCTCTGTACCCGGGTCCGGGCCACGGCCTGGGGGGCACATCAGGAACCAGCGCCTGCTCCTGCTTGGCTTGCCACACGGGCCCAACCAACGGGCTGGCCGCACAGAGGCCTTCCGGTTCAGACTTTACCTGTGCCTCCACCACCAGGACGGACTCTTTCCTCACTTTTACGCCCTCGGTACTGAGCAAAGGATCTTCAGTCTCCCTGGATCAGCGGGAAGAAGTCCCTCTTACAAGATAAACGCCTCCCTCCTCCTTCCCTCCTCCCCCTCTCTCCACCTTCCCCCTCCCTCCCAGCCTCAGGTCGTGCCAGAACTCTCCCTCCCTCTAGCCCCCGCCCCACTCCTCTCCCTTCCATGTTTATTTAATTCCCTTCCGACCACAAGTGGGCACCTATGGAAAAAGGAGAAAAAAAAAGGACTGAAACACAGTAGGTCAAGCCTTCGGAGGACTCCCTGCCATGAGAGAAGGGCAGGAAAACTCCATCGATGTGCCGGCAGGAGTTGAGGCTTCCGCTTGGTGATGGCACAGACTGAAAAGCTTCTCTCTAGCACAAGTCATAGAGAAGAGGTGTGGGGTTTGGAGAGGAGAGAGAACCCCTCATCCCCCCCATCCCACCCCTCATCCCCCCATGCCTCTACCTCTGCTTTCAGTAGATTTGTTTTCTCCTCCAGTGCAGAATTTAGGGCAAACACAAACCTAATGCACCGTGCTCTACCTGACTGCGAAGGAAAAGCTGAAATACTTGAAAGGGAGATTTGCTGTTTCTGACAAAATGCCGGGTGTGCTCCCCGGGCAAAGATGTGGCTTTGCCAGACTTTCCAATCCAAGGGAAACAGGTCCAGGATTGCAACGCAACACTATTATTCAGTATTTCTTAAAAGGGGAAAAACAAACAAAAAAACGCTTTACCTCCATAAAGATCCTGCCACAACTGTACATGACTGCAGTGGTTTGATTGCATTATTTCCGTGTATCAGTAATATTCGGTAGCCTATTTGACCTGTCTAATCTCCATTTCAGCAATCTTCCCTCTCACCCCACTTTCCCATCCCAATTTTCTTTCTCATTATTTTCTTGTTTGCAGGTTTGTTTCACAGGAGGTGGGAAATTGGCAAGAAAGTCGGGTCCAGGGTGGAGGCTGTTGATATTCGCCCTTTAACTAGCAGTACCCTATTATCAGTTCCTGAAATGTGCACACACCGACGAAATTAGCAAATAATGTATGTGTAAGAGGTTTTATTTTTAAATGTCGAATGCATAATAACATGCTCTGATCAGAGACCCTGCGCCAAACGTTAACAAGCCGCAAAGGGAGGAGATTAGATGAGGGGGAACCAGAACTCCTTCAGACAGTCACTAGTCTGCAAATAACAAGCCACTCTCCTCCTTTGTATGGACCTTCATTTGCCCATTGGCTTTAGAGCTTTTTTTTTTTTTGCCTTTCTCTGGATTCTGTTTTTAAATCCTCTCTCCTGCCCTCCCCTTCGCTCCCTTGCCACCTGCGTTTGTGTTCGTCTTTTAAATAGCCGCTCCCTAGCCTCCTCCCCTTTGTGAGGACTGTCGGTTTTCTCCTCGCGAAAGGGTCGTGGGGGATCTGGAACGGGAAGGTGGTATCACTAGGGAAACATCTCCTCGCCCTCGAACTGAACCCGCACACTGGACTGGGCGTGGAGTGGCTCTTCCTGAACGAAATATTTCTGGTTCTTTTTCGAAGCCCAAAGAAGTCACTGTTTCGATTTGTTATCGCATCGCAATAAAAGCTGGACAGAATTCTAAAGCCGCAGAACACTTTTTTTGCTTTTGTTTGGCTCGTTCAGAAGAAAGGGGTGTTACAGTCATTTGAAATCTTTGCATTTGCAGTTCAGCTGAGAAGGAAATTACTGAAGAGCCGAAACAAAGGAGAAAGGGAGGGGAGGGAGACAGGGGGCAAGAAGGAGAGTGGAAAAGGGAGAGGTAAGTAGAAAGGGAGAGAAGGAGAGATGAAAAGAGGGAGAGAAAGGAGGGGTGGGGGGAGATCTAATTCGGGCTGAATGTCCCATCCCTAGATTTCGATGTATTTCAAACTTCCGTTGTTTTGGGGGTTTGAATGAACAGATCGAGAAATAACCGTGAGGTCAGAAGAAATGGGAAAATAGAGCTGCATGCTGACGGGTTTTCTCTTTCATTTTTGTGTGGATCCTGAAGTCCTGTTCACCTAGATGCTCGAATTAAGATGGGCTGCAGTTTGTCACCTAAACCAGCGCGTACAGAAGCCCCTCCATCAGACTGGTCACCTTTGCACATTCGCGGATAGGTCTCCGTTAGTCAGGGGGAAAAAATCCCCATTTAGATGTGAGTTCTTTCGCTTTTGGAGTAAAATCAAAATGCTAGGCAGTTTGGGGCTGGGTATTGAGGGTGTTGTCCTTTTAGCCAGACACCCAGGAAACTGGGTTTGAGGCTATTAGAAATAGGAGTAGTAGAGGATGAGAGAAGCAAAAGAAAGAGGTTTCATAGGTTGGGAGAAGTCCCTCGCTCAACCGGAGAAGTAGGGATGGAACGGGGGGAAATAGGAAGGGGGGAGAGAAGATGGACCACCTTGCAGTGTCATGATTTCTGGGGCTGCGTGGAACAAATCAGTGTTATTATGTCCCCATCTGGAAAGAGGACTATTCTGTGGAGTTCCACCCCAAAGGCAACCTTAGGCGGAGGGATCTGGGGCTGGTGCAGAAGATGAAGCCAGAATCAGAGCAGTGAGAAGCCCTCTTCTACTCCTCTGCTTGGCGTCCGGCCTCAGAGAAAGGTGGGCCTCGCTTTCAAACCGCTTCCGCGTCTAATTTTCCCGAGTCCCCCGTGTGTGGGGAGAGGAAAATCGCGGGGCTGGTGGGAGAGGTGTGATGTTAAGCTGCATCGCCCCTCGCGGATAGGTGGGGGTCGGGGGGATTCTCCCCGTTTGCACCTTTAATGCCTCCTCCCACCAGGGGCTAGCCACAACGGGAACACACATAAACACACACACACAATAACCCACGCGCGCACACGCACACATCTGGACCCCCACCCGAGTGGCGCCATCCACCTCCAGCAACTGTCCCACAGGGGTTTCTTTGCAAGGTCCTGTAGCAAAGATGACTGTGAATTTCTCTGTTATTCGGTCATAGGGCAGAGATTGCTTGCGACAGGTAAATAGGCTGCGGGTTGCGGTAATGCCAGGCGTATTTTCAGTTAATAGGGAGGGAAAATGAGGTGTCTGGAGCGATATTGGAAAGCACAAGATCGATGATCCGTCCTCGTGTCCAATCAGCAGCCTTTAATTGACTGTATTTTCTGGGTAATTGAGCCACTCTTCCTCCAAATTGAAGTGGAAGATATAACAATACATCTTGCCAGGAGGAATTACTCATTACTTCATAATGAAATTTTCCTTTTGCAATGTTGGGGCTTTTGAGGTGCGCAGTGTTTTTGTGTTGTTAACACGTTCCCGGCCGACCCGATCCAGGCGGGGGCGGAGGGAGGGTGCAGTTTCTTCCGCCCAGGAGCAGGGGAAAAGGAGGGACGGTGGGAGGGATGGAAAGGGACAGACGATGGAGAAGGAGAAGGCTGGATTAGGTTTGGCTGGTTTAAAGTTCCAGAGGCCCACAGTAACCCCGGAATCCGGACTCCCCAGCAGCGGGACAGGGCCGATAGACCGAAGGAGAGACCCCTGAGTCGCGACCGAGTGACTCCCTCCTTCTCTGCCTCCTTCCTCCTGTCACCCGGCGAGTGGAGCCGTCCCCACCTCCTCCGGCGGCCTGGCGGGCTACGGCTCCCACCCAGACCAAGCTAGCTCCTCCACGCAGGCCGTCCCCGGGTTGTTAGCGTTTGATTGATTGCCTTATTAAAGCGTGTTCTTGTAAGTGTGACCGAACTGATTGCATTGCATATGTTTGGAATAATGCTCATTTTAAACAACTGGATAAAGAGGATGAGCTCCGGAGAGGGGGGTTAAGACTAAATGATCCCAGTGAGCAGTTTTGTAACTCTAGCATTAAATTGCCCAGTTACTATGTCAAATCATTCGGCCACCCCTCCCCTCCCCGATCCCTTCCCCCATCCCCACCCCTCCCCCTTCCTTTCATCTGCGATTGGAGCATCTCCGGGGTTTCTTTCCTCTTGGGCTGCTCTCGGTCTCGGCACCCAGTAGAGTCCAATACGCCTTCGGGGTTCGGCGCCACGTGGGCGCAGGGGGGGAAACCACGGTTCCCCTGGGTCGGATCTGCTCCTCCGGCTTGGCCCTTCTTCTGGGCGAGGAGGCCCGGGACGTTCGGGAGGGAGAAGGTCGGCCTCCCCCTCCTGCCGCCCCGGCGAGGCGCAGGGAGACCCCGCTGCTCCTGGCGGGCGTCTGGGGCATCTGAAAGGCTTTTGTTTCCCACGATTCTCCCGCTCGGTTGGTTACATTATCGCTCCCCGAGCGGAGCCCAGGGGCATAACCCGTCCCCATATGTCAACCTTCGGCTCCCTTTGGCCCGTCGGCGACGGGACACGGGGCAGGTCCCTGTCCCGTCCACCGGTCCTCCTGGAAGAGGAGGAGGAGGAGGAGGTTGGGGAGGAGAAGGAAGAGGAGAAGGAGACCAAGCCGATGACTTGCACGAAGGGGAAGACCAGGGGGAGGATAGGGGTCGGGGGTGGGGGAGGGAACTTCAGGATCCTCCCATTCATTATTTTTTCTCTGAGCCGTTCGTTGCCTCTCTCACTCCGCCAGAGGACTAAGTAACAAAGGATAGAAATATCTGCTCGTCCTCCTACCTACCTCCTTCGGCTAATGAACCGCTCGCTCCGCTAGCCACCGAGCGGAGTCTATGAGGGCCGCAAGGCAGAGGGATAACGCTTAGTATAGTGTTCTGCACATAGTAAGCGTTCCATAAATACTATTGAATGAATGAACGAATAACGGGGACATTCTGGGAGGCATCAGAGGCGGCGTCTTCTCACGGGCTAAGAGGAGATGTAACTCTGGAAGTGGGAGTTTCTCCACCTCAACCAGAAGTTTCGAATGCCCGAGAAACGATTGTTTCAAAGGTGACCCAGGACGAACCGATCCCCAGTTTATCCCGAACACCCGTGCGCCTGAGACAACTGCGGACCAACACAAACATTTGTATCCCCGTGCGCATTTCCAGAAATGTTTACCCTGAACAAAACTAACCGCAAAACGCACATTTCCGTCTACAAAGCAAACAGATACACGAAGTCGTTTTCAAAATCGCCTTCTCAGCAAATGAGTGCGTGTGATTTCAGAGGAAGGAGAGAGAGAGATTGCCACTTAGAAATAACATGAAAGCATTAAGTAATTATTTAAAACAAGGCTGTTTAGAAAAATATTTGTATTTATTGCAGCTGCTCAATTGGCCTCGTTAAAGCCGGAGAGCATTTAAATTGTGTTACAATCTCATTTAAATCCAGCTTCGTTCCAGCAGGCTGAAGAGCTTGAATAGACCAATCACTCCATAATGATGATGAATGAGAAATTAATTCAGATACAAGCAAGACAATTTAGGCCTTCATCTGTTTAAATAGCCTTCCAATATTATTCGCAATCGCGGGTCACAGATTGAATCAATTGTCCAATCTTGTGAAAGTCATATCCTTGCATCTTCATCGAGATTATTTATAGCGCAGGGAGGGTTGGTGAAAGGTATCCACTTTTAACGGGGACAATTACTTAAAGGGAAGCGTTTATAAAATGGAAAACTAATGCCGGGTCCGGGAACAGACGATCAAAAACACCCCTTTCTTTCTAGCTCCTCTGCTGAAGGGGGTTTGGAGACTGGGCGAGAAATGGCCAAGCAGACCCCAGGGACAGAATGGTCGAAACAGCCATTCATTGCCACCTTTTCTTTCTATGTCCGGGGTCTCCCAGGTCAGTGAGGATGGACTCCAAGAAGAAGGTTTTAGATGGACCGGCCCTCCCGGTCCCCTGCCCTCGGTCTAGTCTCGAGGGCCAGCCTCCTCTTCCCCCCGCTGCTCGACCTCCGTTTCTTCTTCTCCCTCGTCCTCCTTTTCTCTTCTTCCTCCTCCTGCTCATCTTCGTCCTCCTCCTCATCCTCCTTGTCCTCTCCTCTCCCCCTCTTCTATTTCCTTCTCCTCATCTTCTTCGTCCTCCTCTTCGTCCTCATTCTCCTCCTCCCCCTCTTTTCCATCTCCTTCTCCTTCTCCTCCTCTTCCTCCTCCTCCCACTCTCCCTTCTCCATCTCCTTCTCTCCCTCCTCCTCTTCCTCCTTTCCCTTTTTCCTCCTCCTCCCACTCTCCTTTCTCCATCTCCTTCTCTCCCTCCTCCTCTTCCTCCTCTCCCTTTTCCTCCTCCTCCACCTCTTTCACCTTATCTTCCTCCTCCCTCTCGGGCCACGAGGAAGGCAGAACTCCGGCATCAGAAGTCCCACTTCCCAGAGACCGGTGATAGGTGGGGTGACCACCTCGGAGGAACTTCGGGACTTTGGGGGAGACTTGGTCCCCACTCCTGGATGCCCAGCCTCCTTTTGAAAAATTCCGAGATGGACAGGCAGATGTCCTTGACTCTCAACGTCTCAACTCTCTCCCCCCACCCTCCCCGCCGCACCTTTCCCTCTTCCGCTCCTTTTCGCTCTCTCACTCATCCCTTCATTTCTTTCCCCGCCCTCCTTTTAGTGTCCGGGGAAACTTCCCGGAAGGAGTCCCGCTCCAATCCAGCCCACACCAACCCACACCACCTCCGGCTGGACTCTCTCGTCTCCTCCCTCTTTAATTTTTCAGGGAGATGGGGAGGGAGTCCCTATCTGGGTTGGGGCGGAGCGGTTGGTCGGCCTTGGCTGATCTGGTGCAGAAGGGGTTCCGCTGTCTGGACTATTCTCTATTTCTCCATTTTTCTGTTTCTTTATTCGCTCCGGTTTTATTGGCTGTTTTATCCCGCTCCCGGTCCCTCTCCAACCTCCGAGTGGGGGCCAGGAGCTTGGTAGGGAAGATTGTGTAGCCCCTGGGTCCGGACAAGTGTCTCCCTGCGGCTGAGGAAAGATCAGTGCCCTTAGCCACCTCTGTCGAGGTCTCTGCCTGTTCCTTCGGGGATGGAAATGGAGGAACAGAAGACCCCTCCCTCTTTTTCCTCTCTCCCTCTTCATTCTCCCTTTTCCCATCCGATTCCTTTCTGGGCATCTCGCTTTCCCCGGGAGAGGGAGGAGTCCTGGAGCCGGGCTGGTCCTGAAAGACGATCCGTGAGCTAGAGGAAAAGCCTAGCAAACCCACTCCGATCTCTTGGTCCTCCTGAAGTTGGAGCAGCCCTGGGGCCACCTCCTAATTAGTCTAATTGTTTGTTGAAAGGTCGGCGTTCGTCAGCCCGCCCCTTCTCAGTTCCCTGGGGTACGGTTTGGGCTGGGTGCAATGCCAAACAGTATCCTCCGGTCCGGCTCTCCGCGGCCCGGACCCGTTCAGGGAACTCTCCCGGAGGCGGTGGGTAGACAGGGATGGGGTCGGGGAAAAGACAGTGCCCCTCGTTTTTCGAGGCAGCCCTTCCCTTCTCCCGCAGTTTCTGCTCCAGGCTCAAATAGTCCTCCAGATAGATCTATTTGCGTTGGATCGATAGAGGAAGACATGGCTATTAATACGCCACACAATCTACGTGAGCGGCCATGTATACTCTTCTTTGAGTACATATATCAGTGGATTCTTTGTGTACCAACATACTCGAGCGCCGCTCGGATGGGACCAGATCTCTTTCTGGGTGTGAAACAGGAGAAGGGACATGGCCTCTTGTCTGAGGCGGGGGAGGAAGAAGCAGACGTCCTCGCAAGGTGCTCCAGTAGGGATGGGGGTGGGGGTTGGGAAGGGGTATAATCTATCTCTCTCTCTCCCTCTGCATGTCCACATTTGAAACAAAAGCCTAACTAAAGGATTGCTGAAGCTCCAAGGAACCACTCTCGGGAGCGACTTTGATGTATTGCTGTCCAATTAGTGCCTTTAATTGGTGTCCTCGGGGACGGCCAGACCTGGAGCTGGGACACCGAGCCTCCGCTAGCCTCTCCCGCACACTCGCAAGGTAAAAATTATAACGTGCTACTGCAGCCCCGCAGGGAGGAGAGAGAGAGAAGAGAAGGGAGAGAGAGAGGGAGAGGAGAGAGAAGGGAAAGAGAGGAGAGAAGGGAGAGAGAAGGGAGAGAGCGGAGAGGGAAGGGAGAGAGATAGAGGGAGAGGAGATAGAGAAAGGGGAGACAGAGAAAGGAGAGAGAGAGAAGAGGGGAGAGAGAGAAGGGAGAGAAAGAGGGAGAGAGAGAGAAGGGAGAGAGAAGGGAGAGAGAGGAAAGGGAGAGAAATGGAGAGGAGAGAGAGAAGGAGAGAGAGGAGAGGGAAGGGAGAGAAATGGAGAGGAACGGGAGAGAAATGGAGAGGAGAGAGAGAAGGAGAGAGAGGAGAGGGAAGGGAGAGAGATAGAGGGAGAGGAGAGAGAAAGGAGAAAGAGAGAGAAGAGAGGACAGAGAAAGAGAGGGAGAGAGGAAGGAGAAGAAGCAGGGAAGCAGGAAGAAAAGGGTAGAAACAGGGAGGGAGGGAGAGGGAAGAATAGCCAGGCCCTGGGATCCTACTCTCAGAGCCTGTCATGAGAGGGGGCTGCGGGGGTCACTCTCTTCTCTCTCACCCTCCTCCACCCGTGGTCCTCGGCCTCGCCATCTGGGCCCCCCTGGACCCTCACTCCCGGCGTGGGCTCAGGAAGGAGTCGCCGTTGAGGATTATCTCCCCGCACGGTGAAGGGACCAGGGGAGCCCGCATTGACTGTGAGAGCCCACTCCACGTGCCCTCTCGTTAATAATGGCTGTTTGCTAACAAGAATGCGGAGGTTAAATAATCCGGGCGGCAGATTAAACACGCCTGGGACCCCCGCCGCGCCCCGAGAGTTTCTGCCTGGTGAAAAGGAGCGGGGATAGACTCAGCCGGTGATGGGCTCCGGGGAGCGACAGGACGGTTGTAGGGCAGGGACTGGGGCCCGGGCTTGCTGCGCCCATCCGTGACCACCCCAGGGAAGGGTCTTATCTCCTGGGTGGGCCCGGGCAGCTTCCCCGGACTGGTTAATTATAAGGGCAATCGGCGAACCAGCCTCTCTCTCCAGGAGGTCTGACTGTCCAAGAGGCCGCTTCTGGTCAAGGCTCCCTACCCTCCGCCACTTGTCAGCTGTGTGACTTTGGACAAGTCACTTAACTTCTCTGTGTCTCACTTACCCCATTTGTGAAATGGGGATTAAGGCTTTGAGCCCCAAGTGGGGCTACCTGATTACCTGTATCTACCCCAGCGCTTAGAACAGAGCTTGGCACATACTAAGCGCTTAACAAATACCATTATTATTATTACTGCCCCAGGAGAAGTCTGCTCGAGGCTCCTCCTTAGGCCCTAGAGCCCCTGCCAAGAGACTGGGTGAGGATCTTTGAATCCCTCCTCTGGATAGCGGAGCCGGTGGTAGGTGATATGATGCACTGAGGGGCTGGAGGGTGTTTGTGTGTGTGTGTGTGTAGGGGGGGGGGGTGTAACCTCGCTTCAGTAGAGCAGGAGACAGAGAGGAAGTGAGCAACATTAGAGAGGGGAAAGGAGGAGAAAAGGAAAAGCAAGCAAAAGAACCGTGCTGAAGGCCAGGGATGGCAGTGGATGTGATTCCTAGACTTGGAAGCGAATTGACTGTGGTAGCCCTGGGCTTCGGGGCTTCCCGCGCAACCCAAAACACACCCGGTTTCCTCCCCCTCTCAAACCCTTCCTCCAGGGAGATCTAACCTCCAAAGCCTCTGGGTACAAGCATGGTGTAGTGGATAAATCTTGGGCCTGGGAGTCAGATGGTCATGGGTTCTAATCCCGACTCCTCCACTTGTCTGCTGTGTGGCCTTGGGCAAGTCACTTAACTTCTCTGTGCCTCAGTTACCTCATCTGTCAAACGGGGATTAAGACTGTGAGCTCTCTGAGGGACAGGGACTATGTCCAACCTGCTTTGCTTGAAGCCACCCCAGCGCTTAGTACAGTGCCTGGCACATAGTGGGTGCTTAACAAATACCGTAATTACAATTATTACAGTGAGGGGAGAATAGTAAGGGAGAATGGGACTCTAGAGGGCAGGGGGAGGAGTCCGCACACCTTTCATGGCTTTCCAGATTTGCTATTGGGTGTGCCTTCTTTCCTCCCAACCCAACCCATCCGATCCGAGCAGGCAGGCAGAAACTCGACCTACTGGGTACGCACATTAGATTGAACAGACTTTTGCTGGGCAGCAGGTTAAAACATTGTTGCAATGATTATTCCAGCAAGATCAGGTCTGATAGGGTCCATGATATCATGTCCACAAGCAGTAGGCTCACAAAGGAGCGTGAGAAAGAGAAAATGCAATGAAAAAAAGCATGCTTTCAAATCCTGAAGCATCTGAAGCCCTATTCCAGGGAAATGAGGTGCTGCTAGAGATTCACCTTTGAACCTGCCATTTCCTCACTTCCTCCAACATCACACTCAACCCTTTCCTCTCCATCCAAGCTGCTACCATGTTAATCCTATCCTGCCTTGATTCTGTATCAGCCTCCTTGTTGACCTCCCTGCCTCCTGTCTCTCCCTACTCCAGTCCATACTTCACTCTGCTGCCTGGATCATTCCATGAAGCAGTCCATATTCAGTCCATGTTTCCCCACTCCTCAAGAACGTCCAATGGTTGCCCATACACCTCCACATCAAACAGAAACTCCTACCATCTGATTTCAAGATTCAATCACCTTGCCCTCTCCTACCTCACCTCGATGCTCTCCTACTGCCTCCCAGCCTGCAAACTTCTCACCTCTAAAACCAATTTACTCACTGTACCTCAATCCCATCTATCTCACCACTGACCTCTCACCTGGAACACCCTCCCTTTTCCAATCCAACAAACAATTACTTTTCTCACCTTCAATGCCTTATTGAAAGAACATCTCCAGAGGGCTTTCACTGAGTAAACCCTTATTTCCTCTTCTCCCACTCCTTCCATGTCTCCCTGATTTGCTCTCTTTATCCATCCACCAACCTTAGCCTACAGCACATATGTACAAATCTATAATTTATTTATTTATATTAATGTTTGTCTTCCCCTCTAGTATGTAAGCTCATTTTGGGGAGGGAATGTGTCTATCAACCCCGTGATATCATACTTTCCCAAGCTCTTAGTACACCTCAAACTAAACATGTCCCAAACAGAACTCCTCACCCTGTCTTTCCCTTTCACTGTACACAGCATCACTCTCCTTTCTGTTTTACAAGCCCATAACCTTGGCATTATTCTCAGAATCATCTCTTTCACTCAATCCACAAATTCCATCTGTCATCAAATCCTCTCGGTTTTACCTACCTAACATTGTTCAATGCTGCCCTTTCCTTTCCATCTAATGTGCTATTACACTGATACGACCAGTTAACATACTTCACCTTGACTATTACATCAGCTGCCTTGCTGACCTCCCTGCCTCCTGTCTTTCCCCACTCCAGTCCATACTTTACTCTGCTGCCTAGGTCATTTTTCTAGAAAAACAAAACAAAACAAAAACAAAAAACACCTACAAAACCAAAAATAAATCCAGAACATTCAGCCCAGATCTCTCCCTACCTTAGGTACCTCCAATAGTTTCCCATCCACCTCCTCAACAATCAGAACCTTTGGTTTTAAAACACTCAATAAGCTCACTCCCTCCTACCTTCTTACTTCTCTGATTTTCTACTATAACTCAGTTCACCCACTTTATTCCTCTAACATCAACTTACTCATAGTACCTTGAGTACCACTACCAAACCTTTTTCCATGGCCTCCCTCTGGTCTAGAACTCCCTTCCCCTTCATTGACGACAGACCTCAAGTCTTCCTACCTTCAAAGCCTTATTAAAATTATATCTCCTCAAAGAGGTCTTTCCAGATTAAGCCCTTTCCCCTCCTCCTACTCTCTCTTCCTTCCTTGTCACCTGCGCACTTGTATCTTTATACTTTAAGCACTTGAGAGTCACCGCGCCCTCAGTGGCCCCCTTCAGTCTGTAAGATCCTCGTGGGCAGGGAATGTATCTGTCAACTCTGTTGTATTATATTTTCCCAAGTTCTTAGTACAGTGTTCTGCACATAGTAAGCACTCAATAAATGTCACTGATTGATGGTGTATAGAGTCTGAGAGGAGACTGGCCCATTACAGCAGAATTTCAGGCAAGTCAAGTCAGCTCTTGGTGACTCAAATTTCCTTTGGCAAAACTGGTAATAATTTCCATGGACTTACAGTCTGAAAAGGACTGTGTCTGTCTTAACAGAAAAGTGCTGCTAAGTTCAAACATTTATTTTATTAACAAGTCTGAGATATCATCGAATCACTTGACATTTTCCATATTTTAACTGCTTTCCTATGGGTACCGAGCTTGATGTACTTCATTTCTGATTGGTCAATCTAGGAAGTAATCACGATTGATACATCATTGGAAGTTGAGATATCAGCTCTCTTCCTCCAGGGTTACTGGGAAGAAGGGCACTTAGGGTAAGAATGTGGGAGAACAGGTTTGTTCTCATCTACATCCATGTTCCTCCCACCCAACGGACAGCCAATGGAAGAACTACAAACTCAAGTCTCAAACCAGACAAGAATAGACATTGATGCGTCTGGGCCTAAGTTCATGGACTTACCTATTTACTCTTAAGAGAGTTCCTCCCTCTCTACCTTCAGTTCTAAACCCTGCCAAGTGTGGAAATAGAGGGTGAGGTTAGCACAGGGCTCAGCTTTGGGGCTGAGTAAGAGATATACCAATATTAAAAAAAGAAAGAATGGAGGAGGTATGTATTGACAGAGAAACTTTGCAAATCACATAAGTCATAAAAAGCATTTTCAGAGCCAACTAATGGAAACATGATGAAGGTCACGGAGACCCAAGACCTCATTTAGACATACAGCACAATACGTACAAGCACCATTATTTATTCTCAGTTACTAAATGTGGAGTGGATTAGCAGATCATGCTCCACTGGGTAAATTAGACACCAAGGTACCTGGAACAATTCCCCGGGGATAGTAAATTATAGTTGCCTGATAGAGAAGCAGTGTGGCCTACTGGAAAGAGCACAGAGGATGTGGAATTCAGAGGTGCGGATTCTAAACCTACCTATGCCACTTATCTGCTGTGTGACCTGGAGCAAATCATTTTGCTTCTCTGTGCAGTGCAACAATATGATTGTCTGGGTAGCCTATCAGGTCTCTCAACTTTAAGGAGAAGGGGTTGAATTATTCTCCTACAAGGTGTCTCCCTCTCCCCCTCTTACCTCCCCTCTCCTTGTCACATGACACAATCCCTACTGTCTACCTCCTCCCCCTCATCAGTTCCCCACGACTTAGGCAATTTACAGTCACACTTGCTCCAGAGGAAAGATGAGTCAGTTAATCATTTGTACTGAAATTTTGAAGTATTTAGATACTAATTAAATTCTGGCTTCTACAAATTATCAACTGTTTTATCATGAGGAAACTGAGGAACAAAGAGGCTAAATGACTTGCTCTTTGCTTCTCTTTCACTACACCCCAGCCAGTAATCCCATTCCCACCAAGCTCAGCCACCACAATTTTCCAAGCATTTAGTGCAGTGTTCATTAAATACCATTGATTTATTGATTGATTTGAGTGGCCCTAAAACTTTCAGCAGGCAGCTGGAGAGAATTGCAGGCAGAATGGATGGAGGAAACACCCTGAGAAGCAAATACCCTTACCTACCTGATCATTTCTTCAAAATATAAATTATTACTCTGCACTTCTTATGGGGAGTAGAGCACCTTCTGTTTGATGTTTCTCTTTGCACCTTCTCTCTGCTCTAAAGTCTCCCTGCCCCCACCCCGAGAAGGGCTGCTTGGTGGTACAGAGCACCAGTAACAGAGGGAGAGATCGGGGCTGGTAGCAGAGCCCCCCCCCCCCCCCCCCCCCCCCGTGGGGGTGAGGTCTGCTCTTTCCTAAAATACATTTTGGAGAAATTATCAAATAGGTAGGGTCTTTGATTTTCAGGGTGGCTTTCCTTCAACGTGATGGGGAAGGGGACTCTGAAGGGGGACAGAGTCCCCCTTGACTGATTGAGAGGAAACTCAGTAACTGCTTTAACTATTCTTTTCATTCATTAATTCATTCAATTGTATTTATTGAGTGCTAACTGTGTGCAGAGCACTGTACTAAGCGCTTGGAAAGTACAATTCAGCCACAAATAGAGACAATCCCTACCCACCAACAGGCTCACAGTCTAGAAGGGGGAAGCCAGACAACAAAACAAAACAAGTTATCATGAAGAAACTAGGGTATAAAGAAGTTGTGACTTGCTCCTTGGTTCTCTCTCACTACACACCCGCTAGCAATCCCACTCCCACCCTGATCCATCATTGTTTTTCCAGGCTTTGTTCCATGACCTGTTAGTGAAATGCCAATCTTTGAGAGGATTCTACTAAGCAGTGGTTTATGGAGTTGCCCCATCAGGTTTGCAAAATGGGGATTCAATGCTTGTTTTCCTTTTTACTTAGGCTGTGAGCCCCATGTGGGACCTGATTATTTCATATCTACCCCAGTGTTTAGTCCAATGCTTAGCACATAAGTAAGCACTTAACAAATACCAGCTATTATTATTAGCCTGGTAGGAGTTAGCCTGGGTCATAAGAAGAGGAAGTCCTTCTACTCTTCAAGACAGAATCAGACAGAACTTAAATCTGAAATGCGTTCATTTCAGCTAGAAATGAAGGAACTTTAAGAAACCCAAAGACTGGGGTCAGTTCAGACATGCCCTTCCACAAGCTCCAATTCTCTAAACTCTTCAAGTCTGCAAAGAGGTCCTGATCTCTGTCTCCTCATACCAGCCAAGGGCAAATTTCTTAGCCTCTGCCTCCTGTTTCTGACTCCAAAGATAATAGATCTGAGATTCTATTAAATATTTTTAAAGTCACAGCTCTAATGTTACTTTTCCCAATTAATACAGCCCATTCACCAACTCTCAACCTTTATTACCAGCCCATTCTTATCTTAGAGTTTCCTTGTAATGATCTTTGGCAATTAATTGCAATTAATTCCTTCATTCATTTATAATTTCTTCTAGGGTTCACAGTCTAAGTAGGAAGGAAATACAACTACTATTACTGCTACTATTCATAATAATAATAATAATTTTTAAAGTACCTACTTCGAGACTAGCATAGTTTGAAGTGCTGAGATAGATACAAATTTATCAGACCTGGAGAAGCAGCATGGGCTTGTGGATAGAGCACAAGTCTGGGAGCAGAAGGATCTGGGTTCTAATCCTGGATCCACCACTTGTCTGCTATGTGATCTTGGGCAAGTCACTTCACTTTCTCTGTGCCTCAATTACCTCATCTGTGAAATGGAGATTAAGACTGTGAGTCCTATGTAGGACAGGGACTGTGTCCAACCTGATTATCTAGTCTGATTATCCCCTTTTAGACTCTGAGTCCCCTTTTAAACTCTGAGCCCGTTCTTGGGCAGGGATTGTCTCTATCTGTTAATTATACATTCCAAGGGCTTAGTACAGTGCTCTGCACACAGTAAGCGCTCAATAAATATGACTGAATGAATGAGTGAATCTTGTATCTACTCCAGCACTTAGTACAGTGTCTGGCACATAGTAAGGGCTTAACAAATGCCATAAAAAAAACAAGGTCAGACACAGCCCTTGTCCTACATGGGACTCATAGCCTAAGTAGGAGGGAGAACAGACATTGAATCTCTATTTTCCAGATGATGAACCTGAAGCACAACGAAGTTAGTGACGTGCCCTAAGATCACACAACAGGCAAAAGGCAAGGCCTCTGACTCACAGGCCCATGATCTTTCATCTCCGCCATGCTGCATTTACTTCCTGAAATAGCATAAAGGAACACGATGTTCATCATAACTAATTATTGATTCCAAACCATCCTCATTCCTGGAGTAAGAATTAATGTTTTTCCCAAAGCATTGTCTAGTAATATTTTGAAATATTTTCAATCAATCATATTTATTGAGTACTTATTGTTTGCACAGTACTGTGCTAAGCACTTGCCTAACAGTTGGTAGACAAGTTACCTTCCCACAATGAGCTTATAGTCTTGTCACATTTTTCCAAAATACAGCATATCAATAGGCCATAATATTTTCTTAAAGAAAGTGTTTTCTGTTTTTATAAGTAGTGACATATAAGTACATAATTTTAATCATAAAGAAACAGCAAAATTTAGTTAGTCTCATGTCCTACTCTGTTGATAATTTAAATAAATAGGAGAGTAAAGGCTGGCACCCAATTGCTAGAGAGTTCTTTAAGAGAAAATAATAAATCGCACTTGTAAATCTGATAACATCCACATTTACTTGGTCAGATGTTGAAATTGTAATCACATGCTTAAAAGGAGACTTGACAAGTCATCATTTTACATCACTGTGGAAACAAACTATTCAAATGATGTATATGCTTAAAAGTTTCTGGCTTTGAAATTGTTGGGTGTCACAGAATTAATGTTATCTCAAAGGTTAGCTCAAATACCAAGAAATGCAACTGCCAAAAGAAAAATACAGTGTTAGAATCAACTAAAACAATTTTAAACTTCTTATGTTTGTGAAAGTCTTCCTAAAATCATTAGGAGATGCCCCACATACAACTCCCCCCCACCCCACTGCAGCTTATATAAAGGTATACTGGGCCCAAACCATTAGAAGTATTCCCTTAGCACCTTTTCATCCATAACTAGGCTACAAAAATTCCATTTGATCTGATGAGTTGAAGTGGATTTATCCTCATCTCCTTATTCTTTTCTCTTTGGCTCCACAGGACTACTTTAACTTCCCAGGAAGGATGTAATAATAATAATAATTGTGGTATTTGATAAGCTTTTAATGTGTGCCAGGCACTGTATTAAGCGCTGGGGTAGATGATAAATGCTTGCAGAGGACTGGAGTAGTATAGACCCTAGAATAGCATAGGGCATAGCATGGGCTTGTAAGGGTTCGGGGCGTAGGAGTTGGGGGGCAAATCGACAGATCGATGGGCAGATGAGCATGGCCTTCCTTCTCCTTTTTCTCCAACTCCTTCTCATTGTCTAACTGGCCTGAGGAGCTGCCTCAATGCTTCTTCCTCCCGCCTCACACTACGCTTACCTGAATGTCTGTCTCTTGCTCTAGCTTGGAAGCTCCTTGTGGATAGAGAATGCATCCACCAACTCCATCATATTGTACTCTCCTGAGCGCTTAGGACATTGCTTTGCACACAGTAACCTCTTAGTAAATATCACTGAAATGCCATTGACTGGGTTGAAAATTAGGAGCTGGGGTTTTCTTTCCGGCTCCATGCTGGTTCACCTGGCTGAGGGAAGAGTCACGATTCACCCAGCTCAGACACTTTGATGTTAGAGATTCTACTACCCAACTTTTCAAAGATAAATTCTGATAACTAACCTAACAGTTTTTATTTCACTTGTCATCAGAATTTCAATATAGTTAATAGTAATTAATAATAATTGTGGTATTTGTTAAGCACTTACTGTGTACCAGGCACTGTACTATATGCTGGGGTGGATACAAGCAAATCGGCTGGGCACAGTCTCTGTCCCACATCAGGCTCACACTCTCAATCCCCATTTTACAGATAAGGTAACTGAGGCACAGAGAAATGAAGTGACTTGCCCAAGGTCACACAGCAGACAAGTGGCCGAGCCGGGATTAGAATCCATGACTTTCTGGCTCCCAGCCCCAGTGAGAAGACAACATAGCTAAGAGTGTTCAGTCTAAGCGTCTGCCTTTTAATCCTAGGGCTTGGCTCATGCTAGACAGTTCCACATTAAACTCACTGGAAAGTGCTTTGTTCCTTAACTGGCAGTTCTGTTTCTGAATCTCTCATCTTTTGTGAAAGAAAAGGTTGTTAGTTCTCCACTGGAATTATTAATTTAAAAATAAGACAATGGTATTTATAGACAAATTGATATAGACGTGTTCAATGCTGCAACAATTCTCTAAGGCAACAGGAACTCAGAGGTGCCCTTATAAGTTAATTTACTGCAGACACCTAAACTTTTCCTCTCCTTGTCAGAATGCAGAGCAAAAGCAGAAAAAAGAAGTTTGATCTTTTCTCTAAAACCATATTTCTAGAACATAGAGATGTGCATGTGTTAAAACAGTTGACGAAGTAAATACAGGCGCTGAATGCTGGTTCACAATGTCATTTGTGGATGGGCTATCTCATTGGATTAAGTATGTTAAATTGGTTACTGGCCAAAGCAGCTATTTTATACCTTTATCCTTTTTTTAATGTTTCTTTACTCAAAGTCAATTCTATCAGTTTAAGAACTATCAGTTTGTTCTTAGGAGGATGGTTATTAGAAATACCTTCATTTTTGAGGGCTGGTGGGCCTTTGCCTTCTAAATCACATTTTATGAGGTAAATCAGGAGGGGTCCACCTTACTCTCAGAGCAACAGATTATGTTGACTATCACAGTAAGTGCTTAATAAATACGATTTAATGAATGAATTAATGAATGAAGTAAGGAGGAGGGGCAATTGCTGATGCACATACATTTTTTATGGGTTATCATTATTGTTAGTTTTACTGCATTTCATTAAACCGTTTACATTCCATTAATGATTGACAAAACTATGCCTCTCAATGCTAGTGTGTGATTTTTCAACAGCACGGATAGACTAAATGGAATTTGAAAAAATTGGCTACGTGTTCATTTTGCTGTGACAATCAGATACACATGAACAGCAACAGATCCATGAAGTTTCTACTATTCATGACTTGAGGGACACTAGGGATGCTAGTTATCAACTTAGATAAAATTAAAAGAGGGTTATAATGGACTCCAACATACTACATGATCATAGTGTGTAGTTTTATTTTTGACTTCTTCATCTTCATTCAATCGTTGCATCAACCTATGTCTAAGATGTTCCTTCCACTCTAAAATGGGACTCTCACATGGAAATTGATATTTACATTGTTTCTGGGCCAACAAGTAGCTTATTAGAATTTTCAAATCAAAATAAGGATAACAAGCCTAGTTCTCCCTGGGCCCAAAGTTACTCCCTAGGAGTAAAGTAGACATTTTGGGAGGAACATTAACTCTTTGAGACCACAAAGTGGTCTGAATTTGGGTCATAAATAGGTTACAATGTGCTACAAAGTACATCTGCACAATCTGCTCCTGTAATATAATCTTTTTCCTGTTGAGTAACAATTAAGAACAGACTCTTTCTGATGTTTTCCTGATGCAGCTGTTAAGAGTCATTATTACCAGTCTTTGTGATGGAGACTACCAACTGATGCAGATTACCCCAGTTTCATGGTAAACAGCATCTTTCCTACTGCCTGCTGATGGTTGTTATTCTACTCTGAAAAATATGCCCAGATTTTCCTTCCCCATTAATCAGCCTAAAGAGCATTTTAGGTTTCCCCTTATAAAAACACACACTTGAGACTCTAATCATTTCACTTTGACATAGAGAATTGTAGTTTTTTGTTCTTATGTGCCAACAGTGCCCTTCAGTAATTGTTTTTCTTTTTCCCGATAGATGCCTTCCATAGTCATATTGAACCATGCACCAGTTATTTGATAACAGTAATGAAACCACAGGCTCTTTGGCCTCATCCCTAAATTACTATGCCTCCTACTGGGTTTTTTTTTTTATGGTATTTAATCTCTTACTATGTTCCAGGCACTGTTCTAGGAGCTGGAGTAGATACAAGCTAATCAAGTTGGACAGAGTCCAACTTGGGGTTCACAGTTGGGGATCTCACATGGGGTTCACAGTCTTAATTGCCATTTTACATATGAGATAACCGAGGCACAGAGGAAGTGAAGTGACTTGCCCAAGGTCACAAACAGACAAATGGCAGAGCTGCGATTAGAACTCAGGTCCTTCTGACCCATGCTCTTTCCAGTAGACCATGCTGCTTCTCTAATTGCTGGGTTGGTGCCAGGGGGAAGTAGGAACATGGGAAGGCACTGCAGCTATGTGATTTTTTGTCTAAGTATTCATTCATTCAATAGTATTTATTGAGCACTTACTATGCACAGAGCACTGTACTAAGCGCTTGGAATCTACAAATCGGCAACAGATAGAGACAGTCCCTGCCCTTTGACGGGCTTACGGTCTAATCGGGGGAGACAGGCAGACAAGAACAATGGCAATAAATAGAGTGAAGGAGAAGAACATGTCATTAAAACAATGGCAAATAAATAGAATCAGGGTGATGTACATCTAATTAACAAAATAAATAGGGTGATGAAGATATATACAGTTGAGCAGACGAGTACAGTGCTAAGGGGATGGGACAGGAGAGAGGGAGGAGGAGAGGGAAAGCGGGGAGAAGAGGGTTTAGCTGCGGAGAGGTGGTGGGGTAGAGGGAGCAGAGGGAAAAGGGGGGAGCTCAGTCTGGGAAGGCCTCTTGGAGGAGGTGAGCTTTAAGTAGGGATTTGAGGAGGGGAAGAGAATTAGATTGCCGGAAGTGAGGAGGGAGGGCATTCCAGGACCACGGGAGGACGTGGCCCGGGGGTCGACGGCGGGATAGGCGAGACCGGGGGACGGTGAGGAGATGGGCGGCAGAGGAGCCAATAGAAAGAGAGAAGGGAGGAGAGGTAGGAAGGGGCAAGGTGATGGACAGCCTTGCAGCCTAGAGTGAGAAGTTTTTGTTTTGTGCGGAGGTTGATAGGCAATCACTGGAGGTTTTTAAGGGGAGTGACATGCCCAGAGCGTTTCTGCAAGAAGATGAGCCGGGCAGCGGAGTGAAGAATAGACTGGAGCGGGGCGAGAGAGGAGGAAGGGAGATCAGAGAGAAGGCTGACACAGTAGTCTAGCCGGGATATTACGAGAGCCCTTAGCAGTACGGTAGCCGTTTGGGTGGAGAGGATAGGGCGGATCTTGGCGATATTGTAAAGGTGAGACCGGCAGGTCTCGGTAACGGATAGGATGCGTGGGGTGAACGAGAGAGACGAGTCAAGGATGACACCGAGATCGCGGGCCCGAGAGACGGGAAGGATGGTCGTGCCATCCACGGTGATAGGGAAGTCTGGGAGAGGACCGGGCTTGGGAGGGAAGATGAGGAGCTCAGTCTTGCTCATGTTGAGTTTTAGGTGGCGGGCCGACATCCAGGTGGAGACATCCCAGAGGCAGGAGGAGATGCGAGCCTGAAGGGAGGGGGAGAGGACGGGGCAGAGATGTAGATCTGTGTGTCATCTACGTAGAGATGGTAGTCGAAGCCGTGAGAGCGAATGAGTTCACCGAGGGAGTGAGTGTAAATGGAGAACAGAAGAGGGCCAAGAACTGATCCTTGAGGAACTCCAATAGTTAGAGGATGGGAGGGGGAGGAGGAGCCTGCGAAGGAGACTGAGAATGACCAGCCAGAGAGATAAGTACTCTTCCAAACACTTAGTAGAGTGCTCTGCACACAGTGAGTGCTCAATAACTACCATTGATTGATAGGGGCAGGGACTGTGAGGACTTTTCACAATACCTCATTCTGGAATTTCTTGGGGCTCTGAGGAGACTATGGAAGCCTCAGAAAACTTCCACAGCTCCCAGTCTGGTGGTGAACCCAATCAGTAGTACTTAGTGAGCACCAGACATTCACCCCATAGCACTTTATATGCCACTGCTCCTCTATTCCCATCATCAAATACCACCTGCAAACCCCACATCTCCAGTATACACCTCAAAATGTGCTTACTGTTGAACTAAGGTATAGAAATGAGGTGTAAGACTAAGGACTAAATGAGGTGTGGACAAAGTAAAAATGAGGTGTACATTCTCCCGTCTTTCAGCATCTCCTTCTTTTCTTCACCTCAGAGCATCTCCCACTGATCTTGTACATCCTATAAAAATTGAACTTTCTAGTCTCTTTTTAACTATTTCAAATTGTCTCATCTCTGCTATACATCCAGCATTTTTTTTTTAATTTTAGCCCAGCTTGACCTATTCAAATGGTCATCTTAAATAGGTGACTAGGAGCCATGTCTGTATGATTTTAAATGTTATGTGGGGACTTGGATGATATTGAAATGTTATGAGTTTGAAGAAAGAATCTCTTCACTGGTAAATTACTTCTAGGAGGCTACTATGGTCATTGGTCTCCTTCCCTAGGTTACCCCAAAGAGAAGCAGTCTTGTCTAGTGGATAGAACAACGGCCTGGGTTCTAATCCCTGCTCTGCCACTTGTCTGCTGTGACCTTGGGCAAATCACTTAACTTCTCTGTGCCTCAGTTACTTCATCTGTAAAATGGGGATTAAGACTGCAAATCCCCATGTGGGACATGGATTGTGTCCAACCTGATTAGCCTGTATCTATCCCAGTGCTTAGAACAGTGTGTAGCACAGAGTAAGTGCTTAACAAATTCCATAAAAAAACCAAGACAAGTCAGAATCCTCCTTTTAAGAGACTCTTCCTCTCCAAGCTCAATGCACTTATCCCAACTCCCATTATGGGAATACTGACCCTGTAAACTAGAATGAAGAAATCAGAGAACTTAAAGAACTCAGGACATTAGGTGATCTCCTGAGTTGTTTTCAAGTCCCAAGTTCGGTTGTATAATTTGGACATTTTTATACAATATTTTCACTAGAATCGCTGTACTGATGAAATTCGCTGTTGGTGTATCTTTTAATATCTGTCAACCTGATTAAGGGGTAAACTCCTTGAGATCAGGGAACATATCTTATGCTTCTGTTGTACTTTCAAGCACTTAGTACAGGGCACTGCCTGAAATAATGATGGCATCTCCCTGTGGTTAACAATGGAGGAACCTCAGTCCTAAGAATTGAATATAGTGGCCTGAGTGAAATTTTGAGAGGGGATTGAACAACTACACAGCACTTAACAACCACCTATTTGCTCATTGCACTCTATGCCCTAGTGGTAGAGACCAGAATAATAATAACGTTGGTATTTTTTTAAGCGCTTACTTTGTGCCAAGCACTGTTCTAAGTGCTGGGGGAGATACAGGTAAACAATTTGTCCCAAGTGGGGTTCACAGTCTTAATCCCCATTTTACAGATTCTGATCTGATCTGATAACCTGATCTGCTTGTATCCACCCCAACGCTTAGTACAGTGCCTGGCGCATAGTTAAGTGCTTAACAAATACTATTATTATTTTTATTATTATTACAGATGAGGTAACTGAGGCACAGAGAAATGAAGTGACTTGCCCAAAGTCACCCAGCTGACAAGTGGCAGAGCTGGGATTAGAACCCACGACCTCTGAGTCCGAAGCCCGGGCTCTTTCCACTAAGCCACGCTACTACTTGACAACAACAACAACAGCTACTACTACTAGTACTGGCTGGATTTTCCACTGAAATAGAATTAGAAATCCTCCAAGGGATGAATCAAAGTATTATGTGGGCAAAAGGATGACAAACAGAGAGGGAAGACCCTAAATTAATTATGGAAATGTTGTGAATTGGAAATAGTAAAGCTGGCAGTGATGGAAGCTCTGATCTGAAAAGAGCAAGCATGCAACTCTCTGGGAGCAGGGGAGCCTTTAAGTAAGAAGATAGCAGATGAAAACTTCACTTTGTTTGATCATCTAATCCATCTTGAAACCAAATCATGAATTGAAGGGAAGGGTAGACTTCTATCAGTTTCAGGCTTGTTATGATATACAGATGACTCCTGAAAACTTAGTTGCTCACAAGAATTTCACTTTCCTAAAGATTCATCTCCATTCTGAGAATTACAGTTAGTATGCCATTAGAGTCTGCTGCATTTTAAAACACTTTTCCTAGTATTATTAACATTTAGCTCTCATAAGTTAAGGTGAGTGTTTCTTAGGAGAGACAGGTGAGAGAGAGATTTGTGTGATCTAACAGCTTTGCAAAAAGGCATCATGACATATTTCATAATGGAAAGATTCTGAGAATTATAATGCAAGCAACTGAGGTAGCTTTATTAACAGATGTTCACCTTTTAAATAAAAATGTGCTTTTAAGAACTCCTATGAGATGTCATAATTATCCTTATTATTAAAGGATACAATGATTTATATTAATATAACCGATAGAACATCTCTCCAGTAGATTCTAAAACTATTGCCCTTTACATGCAGAGCATTCTATTGGTTTCTTCATTTAAGACATTATAATTTAAATGTTTTTCAAATGCCTAGCAGAATACTAAGCCTTTTTAAATAAATTAATTCCATTCTGACTGGTATGTGCACCACACTGCAACCAGGTTTCCCAACAGGGCAATAAATTTCTGGGGGAAACAATTAGTGTTGAGTAATTAGTTACAGAAGGCACAAAAAAATGTATCTAAAAATGCCAATGCAAAATGTGCTGACAATTAGGTGCAAATTATTTAGCAAAGATGCCATGTGTTAACAAATAGCTTCAGTTATCCCAATTTGATGCTCTCCACTAAAATTTGATTTAAAAAGTCAATTTACATTATAGTCATGAAATAAACATGAAGATTTTCTTATCTCATAGAAGGTGTCCCCAAGTAGCAATTCTCAACTTTGGTCAAAGAAATTTAGTGGTTTCTGAGGACCAAATGCTGTAGATTATTGATGGGTTGGAGTGTTCACAGGAAAAACTCAGACTGGAATTCATCCCTCTGACGTTTGGATTGACATCCCCACACCTCCTCCCCTAGCTCCCACCCAAATACACACACACAACTGTCTTATAGCAAGTGACTACACCTTAGGCTCAGCCTCAAGGTCAATATGATTTGTGTAAGGTGAAATCATTCTGAAGCCTTGGGTTGAAGGTGAAGCATTTTCCTTTTTAGGCTCTAGAACTGAGTCGTGGCTTATACGTTTTCACCTTAAATCTTGTAGGATAAAGCTGTTCTTATTATTTTTCCATCAAACCCTTATGAAAATGGCACTGCTAATTTAGAGGTGTGGGAGTGAGACAGAAAATAGCCATCCCCAGAAGGTTCCTGCTTCCATTCTAACAGTCTGTTCTGAATCCCATAAAGTTGCATTTTAATATGGCTTGTATGCCATGACCCAGAATTGTCTCGATTCTTGAAGATTCTGAACAGACCGTAGCAATGTTTTAAAGCATGTCATTTGGATAAAGAGGGGAAAAAGAAAAGTTTATAGGGCAATTACCCTCAGAACTTATTTCAGTTAAACTCCTTAATAATCATCCATGAGAGCAATTATTCTAAATGGGGTAGAATTAAAATATATTAAATGTTACTCAGCTCTGCCAGAGAAAATGATTATGCTTCCAAACAGGAAATAAGATGGTAGCTCTTGGGTTCTTTCCCATTTGCCCTTCAATCTACAGAGCAGTAACAATAATGCCTTGTTTTACGGCCATTTAGAACATTTCACTGCTATTATCTAAAATTAATTCTTTTATGGCCATTTAGAATAGTTCACCACTATTATGTAAAATTCATTCCCTTAAAGTTCTTCTGAGTCAGAGGAGGGCAGATAGTATTATTAATATTCCCATTTTATGATGGGAAAACTGAGACATGGAAAGATTAGCTGACCTGTCTAGAACCCGGATCTTAATGCTGTGCAAGGTCTTGCCAAGGATCCCCTTCGCACTGTCACCTGGAATGGAGTCCTGACACCTTTGAACAGAGATTGAGATCCAGTAGTAGTAATAATGTTTATGATGTGCTTGCACTGTGCAAAGCACAGCAATAAGCACTGCATTAAGCGCTGGGAAAAAATGCAAGTTTGAGAATTAAACATGGTCCCTGGCCCCAGTGGGACTTGCAAGCATTTGCTCTGAGAGAGATATTGGACTTGATAAACTGGCATCCCGCTGCTATAGCTTCTCTCGGCTGCAACATCTGAGAGCAGGGACGAGATGGTGGAACTAGGTCTGAGGAGCAAAAACTCCACTATCTCCAGCTACTGCTGGCTTTTGATTGCTGAGAGCGCCAAATTTTGACTTGCCTTCCAGTGGTGGTAGATTCAGTAAGCCCTCCCCAGCTCCCTGCTGGGACCCTCAGAAAACTGTCCCCCATATGCCAGGGTTCCTATTCATAGGATTGGGGGCTTAGCCTTGGCATGAATTAAACCCTGCCGTCAACTCTCCAATGCTCTCACTAAGTGCATGACTTTGTATTCATTTCGTTCAGAGGGAACACTGCTCTAGCTGTCCAAAACGTCCTTCACACTTGCTCCAGGGACTGGAGCAAACCTCCCCAGAATCCACTGGAGCGTATGGACCGCCATTTAGAGCCTCAGCACTCTCCCACTGCCTGTGATTCAATGCAAGTCAATAGTGCCATAAAAGATTCAGATCATCTGGCTTCAGAACCAGTGCTCTAACCATTTGTTTAGTAATAACAATTGTATTTATTAAGCTCTGACTGTTCAAAGCACTGTACAAAGCTCTGCAAAAGAATACATGACAGACAATTAGACCCTCAAGGTTCTCACAATCTAAGAAAAAAGGGGGAGGTGGGAATGGTGATAGGCATTGAAGGAGAGATGAAAAATAACACCATTAAAACAACATGAAAGGCAAATACAAAAAATAAATACAAAAACCAGTAGGCTAACATCTGGCCAATGGAACAGAATTTCGACCTCCCTTCTGGATCAGAGTTCAATAGCCACAAGTGCAGTAACCGCTACAATCTTCACAATACCCTCTATTTTGTGAAGCCTTGCTGCCAATAATACTTCTTTCCTACTATGATGATGCAAGACAGATTCAGAATGAGGTTCTTGGATGACAGTTACCTGGGAGATAGCACAGGTGTCCAGTGGGTGTGGAAAGTGAACAATTTTCTGATTAAAGCAATGGTAACGTTTTGGTAAAAGGCTCCACAGTAGTTTTCCATTATTGCAAGAAAAATACATGCTCACATCAAGTTTCAGAGTCTAGGTAATTCTATCCATCCTTTATTTTCATTTTAATAATGAATGAATATTATTAACTAATTATTCACCATTATTCAAAAAATATTAGTCCTAGCCACAGTCAGCATTATTTTCCTGCTTTTTTCAAAACAGAAATGCCATCATCTTCCCTATAATGGTAAGTATCCATATTTGATAACTCTTCTAATTAACATTATATTCTAAATATGTTTTTAAATTGCCCCATTACATATTTGTCCAACAGTCCATGACAGTTCAGATATGTAATTGCTATTATGAATTACCTGGTGGTTATAATTAAATAATTAGGGAGGTTTTTAAATGTGTAATGCTAATTGGGGAAGTTATCAACTATGGGCAGTTAACCTAATAGGGAACATGATGTGTTTTTGTTTTGGAAATGCAACAAAGTAGTGCTTACCATGACTTACTCATTTTTCTTATGAATTTTAGTGCTCAGGAAAATCCAGAGCTTTAATGGATGCTTAGAACCAAGTTTAGCAGAAGTGCCTTTGTGTGTTGCTCCTTTCTAATTTCATTAATAGTCACTTTCAAGTGCAAAAGTCCCATAGTCAGAAATGGGAGTGGGATGGATAAGAGGAAGAAGACAAAAGTGGCAAGAGGAAAAATATGGCTGAAGAAGGTCTTTGAACCTAAAAAACATGTCTCGCAAGGTTCACTTAACCCTGATTCTTGCAGAAATGTACAGCTTTCCTTCTGACATCTGTGGAGTGTCCTCTGGTAAATTAAGCACACACAAGGCAAAATAGGCCTCTCTATCTCACTCTCTCACTCCTTCTCTCACACACATGCGCACACACAAACACATACATAAAATAAGTCTCTTCCAACTTCTGAGTTTCTCTTTACTGTAGAATGTCCACAGACTGTCCTTTTGAATATCAGACAACTATGTGACATCACATAAGTAATTACAAGCACACAGCAAATTGTGATGATATCATGACGTCCATAGAAACACATTACTTTCCACCATATTAGAGTGTGTATTTGGAGGGAGGGGGGGATCCCTAAACTCCAACTTGCTCCAGAACCTTCGCATTCCCTTCTGAAGTCTATATGACCTCTGTTGCAGAACTCTGCCGCAAAATCTGTTCCAGAGAGAGGCTTGGCTCTGAAAATTTAAAAAAGGACATAAAGGCCTTCAGTACCATATTGGAACCCAACAGGGGACAGTGTAGAGGAAAACGGGCTGTCTATTGGAAAACTGGGTAACCAGACCCTCTACCTTATAGTAGTTGAGTTAGAAAATGAGCCAGACTGCCAACCCATCCTCTCCTTCTGACCCTCCACTGGCTCGCCCCTTTGTACTTGCAGAAATCAGTAGGAACTAGGAGGAGGGGAGGGAGTTCCTCGTCTGGCAGAGCAGGAAGACCCCCACAGAGGCAGGGGTTTTGTCCACTACATGTATTATTAGCTGAGAAGAAGCAAGGCTTAGTGGATAGAGCACTGGCTAATAGGCTTAATATTACATAGTGCTTAACAAGTACCATAATTATTATTATTATTATTAGCTGTCATTGGGCTTCTTGTAAATCAAGGCTATAAGCAAAACAGAATATTTTTTCTCCTGAAGATAATTATTCAATGTCTCAAGAGCCAGTCAGCATCCAGGGAGACACAAAGACCAGAATAATTTTAAATGACGTAGGGCTGCAGAATAATTTGGAGTGGAAGAAGAATGAAGTAACTTCTGCCAAGTGTTTCCTTATGAAATAAGTAATAAATCTATCCTGGGCTAGTCATTCGTGGGTCATAAACTAGGAGTAGTGAAAAGCCATTTTGAAGGGCTACAGGAAGAGCGAGAGGCAGTTTTCAGTACAACTACAGGAAGCCTTTGGTAAACTGTGCGATTGGTGCCTTGGTGATGGATAGGGCTTGGGGAGGGAAGAGGGTTTAATAGCTTACCTGGTACACCGAGCACCTAAACCCACTCATCTGCACTAGTTTCAGGCCAGGGTTTATGGCTCTTCTGGTTTTGGACCACGACAGTATGTCATTGCCAGGGATGGGGACTAGAAAGTGGAGTCACTCATGCCTCTAAAGAACCCCAGTTAAACCCACACTGACATAGGGCCGAGGTCCTTAAGGAAATAGCTTGATCTCATCTTGTATTAAGGGTGAAACTTGGATAATCTGCTCAATAAACACTATTGATTAATGAATGTTTCAGGAAATTAGGACATTCAAATCAGGGCCTGGCTAATGACCGAAAGGAGCTTTAAATTTCTCACAGGAAGAGGGCATTTGAAATGAGACATGGAACAGCGTTTTGGAGTCTGCTACTTTTTTTTCCCTGAAGGATGACTTATATCTAGTTTGTTCACAGTATCTTACCCGAAGGAGTCTGTTGAGTAAAGCTGAATCACTATTATCTTCTAAAGTGAGGTTTTCAGATTACTTCACTACCTCCAGATTAATATAAGAAAAACTGAGAGGATAGTAGTCTCTCTCTGTCTCTGTCTCTCTGTCTCAAACACATATGTACACACACTCTCTTTCTACCCCCTTTTTCTCCCTCTTCTCTCCTTTCCCTTTTTCTCCCCCCTTTCTTTCCCTCTATTTCTCCCTTTCCCTCTTCTGCTCTTTCCTCTTCTCCTACTCTCTCTTTCCTTCTTCAAAAACTAATCTTTTTTTGGGTCATTAAAATGCTTCCTTGCTAGTAAATTCAACCATTCGAACCCAGTCACTAATGTTTTAAATTATGATGACAATTTAGTGCTTGCTACTCAGTTTTGCCATACGAAACACCAGGTTGATTCCAATTGCAAGCATCTAATCAGTTCAGCCAGTATAACTAAAGCCAGAGATTGATCATTAGGTTTTTGCGTGCATCTGCATGCTTGCTCAAATACTGCCCACATGCCGCTGTGCAATTAAGAACCTAAACTGCCAAGTTCAGTTTCTGAATCCAGCCTATCCCCCAGTCATCCTGACTTGCATATTAAAACAGTCTAGGAAAAACACAACATCAATGTGTAATCTGTTCACTACCCATTTGCCTTCACACAAATGTGCTTTATTGTGAAATTAATTGTTTTAAAGGTAAATCATTAGATTTGGAGTTCTGATCAGTGCTTAATTATTTAAAAACTTATGACCATTAGAAAACAAAGCAAAATGGAATCAATGTGAGTGTATTCCTGCCTGTTTGGATTTTACATTAATATATAATCTACAAGAGTTTTCCAGAGGCAGGCCCATTAACCAAAAGCTGTCAGGCCTCATCAAAAAGAACAGGGCCCAATAATAAGAGCTGGCATATAAAGTGTGGGTGGACAGAACAACCAACTTTTCCCCAGGGCTCCCCTTTATCAAACGACCCTGCCCAAATAATGGAACAGTGTTTTATGTTTCAAATGTACCATATGGCATGATGCAAGTGCAGTTTAATTACATATTAGCATATTCTCCCAACTAGGCTTTCCTAGTTAACCAGCTTGATGAAATCCGATTTAAAATATTTGCCTGAAACCTCTTGGAGGAAATTTGCCTTGGTTACTTGCTTATTTTACTAGCAGGTGAGTGAGGAGTCTTCTAATCCTTCTCAAGGACCCCCGTGAAAGGAGACCAGGTCAATGGGCTCTAGGCTGGCTGTTCAAGATATGTGAAGTTGTCAAATCCTGGCTTCTACAGTTGCATTCTGCCAGGAGCAGATTTCTGCTCCTCCAAATTCTGTCCTAAATACAACTTATTAAGGTGCCAGTTGTTTTGAATATTTTTTTTCTTTTGGCAATTAGAGAAAACCTCTGGCTGAGATCTAGCTATCTTTCCAGCTCATTAAATTGCTTCTCTGTTGCTCAAGGAGGCAATCTGGCTGAGTAGGTTAAGTCACAGACTGAACATTTGGAAGCTGTGAGTTCTCGCTTGGCGTTACCACAGGTTTGATGAGTGACCTTGGACAAGTCACTTTCTCTTAGTTGGTTGCTTCAGAAGAGAGGAAGGTTGTGCAGTTTTTTTTAAAATGGTACTTGTCATGTGTTTACTGTGTGCCAGGCATGCGCTCTGCAGTAGATACAAGCTAATCAGGTTGGGCACACTCCCTGTCCTGCATGGAGCTTAAAACTGTGAGTAACAGATGAGGTAATTGAGGCACAGAGAAGTTAAATGATTTGCTCAAGGTAACACCACTAGGATTAGAACCCAGGTCCTTATAACTCTCGGGCCAATGCTCTACCCACTAGCCCACGCTGCTTCTCAATTGATAAATACTGTACCATAGAACTGGAATGATGATGTGGGTCCAAGGTCAGCTTTGGAAATCAATTAATTAATCAATAAATTGTATTTATTGGGTGTTTATAAGCTCTTGGGAGAATACAGTAGGGCAAGTAAACATGCTATCTGCCCTCAAGGAGATTACAGTCTAGTGAGGGAGGCCAACATTAAAATAAATTACACATAGGAGAAGCAACTGAAAATTAAGATATGTACATAAGTACTGTGAGGGTGAAGGGCCAGGCAAGTGCCAAAGTTTTTAGGGGGTTTGGGCTCAGGTTAATGGGTGACTCAGTTGGGAAATAGTATGGGGGATACTAGTGAAGGATTCCTGATGGAGGAGATATAATTTTAGTAGAACTTTGAAGAGGGGAAGAGTAGTGTTCTGTCAGATGTGAAGTGGGGAGGGAAGTCCAGGCAGGAGGGGAGGGAGGGACACAAGCAAGAGATAGAGGGCAAGAGAGATAAGAGCAAGGTGCAGTCAATAGGTTGGTAACAGATCAGTGAAGTGTGTGGGCTGGGTTGTAGTGGGAGAGGAAGGAGGCTAAGTAAGGAGGAGATGGTAAGGATTGTCTCTATTTGTTGCCGAATTGTAGTTTCCAAGTGCTTAGTACAGTGCTCTGCATACAGTAAGCGCTCGATAAATACAACTGAATGAATGAATGAATGACTGATTGAGTGTCTTGAAGCCAATGGTGAGGGCTTTCTCTTGATGTAGAGATGAATGGACAACTATTGGAGATTTTTGAGGCATGTGGAGGTTTGCACAGAATTAGTTTTAAATAAATTAAGAGCATAAGAACATGAAGGCTATTCCCAGGTCAGGCCAATGGTCCACCCATCCAATAGTTTATTTAGAATTCAAGGGTCTCTGACAGTGGCAAAGATTGGAGGAAAAATGATGATTACCTCCCTTGAAGAATCTTTGCCTTAGTGCTTATAAACTAGAGATCACAGTAAAGTGCCCAGTGATAGGCTGATATGAATTTTCTTTTTCCTCTTCACCAGAAGCAGCCTCACTACCCTTAGGGAACAAGCCTGAAAAGAAGATGGAGAGCCAACAGCTGTGTCTTGTGTTGGGAAAGTGGGAGTTCCCTAGTTGCAGTGCCATTTCCAGGCTGACAAATAACAGCAACAACCGAGCCCACCCCCACAAAAAAATGTAGCATCACTATTATGATTTATTTTGTTATTGTCCTCCAAAGAGCTCACAGCATTTTCACATATATTATCTCATTCATTCTCAAACTTACCCCATGATAAAAGTATTAACCCCAAGGATTTTCTCCAGTTGTTGTTCATAATTTAGCTAAATATACTTGATGTGTGTCTTATGAAAGTTGACTTTATCTATGACTTATGAAAATAAGAATCATCTCTAGGGTCTGGAGCCTGCAGAAATCAGGCCTGGAGTAAGGAGAATCAGTCAATGGACTAAAGAGTAAGATCTCTGAGGGCAGGGATTGCATCTTTTTATTGTAATTGTACCCCTATAAGTGTCTAGTCCAGTGCTCTGCATATAATAGGGAGTTAATAAATATATTTAGAGGAACATATACATGGTCTCTGCTTTCTGATCTGATTGTATGTTATCTACAACAGCTCTTGGCAGATAGTAAGCCCTTAACAAATCATCTTCTCCTCTTTCTCTCTCCCTCTCTTCCTCCTCCCTCTCCTCCTTCTTCTCTTTCTCCTCCTCTTCCTCCTTCTTTCTTCTTCCTTCTTCTCATTAGAGCTTTACACTACATTTAGAGGAGCATAGTGCTGTATAAGGATTTTTGTGGTTCTTTAAAAATAATATTGCTGTTCTACAGGAGATGATAGCTCATCTCTAAGGGAAATATGAAACGTTAATGACATTATGCTAACTTAACCTAAGGCAGAAAAAGAAATCCAGGGCTGGAACTAAACTCACCTTTGTCTCTGTTTCCCAAGGTGGCTGAATGAGGATTTCAGTCTTTCTCAGAGCAGGCTGGAGTGGGTAGGGACTAGCCTAATTCAGAGTGATCTGGTGGTTTGGTCCTGGGGCAGTCCCTATCTGGGGAATCATAGAAGAGTCAGGCTTCACTGAGGACTTCTAAAGCACTCTGGATGACACCATGAGGACTACCCTAGAGCAAACTGGCTCTAGGGCTCTAGAGAAAATTGAACTCAAGAGACACAGATCAGAAAATCCAGAGCCTCATTGATAGTGCATTATATGTCTTTAAGCCTAACAACTGTAAAGGTGAAGGATTCAAACTGATCACTGTTACTCCAGAGAGGGAGAAATCTAAGGTAATTCCTGTAAAAAGAGTGGAGGCCAGAAATAGGGCATTTAGTGTCTGTTTAGATAGAGACAGGGAACTAGGAAACTAAGCTCAACAGCAGAATGGAGTTTCTAGCTTCTGAGAATTTAATATACAGCTTTTAGGACAAATGCATTGGAAGAGAGGCATATTGCAGGTTTTGAGAAAGAGTCTGGTTTTAATAGAGGCTTTTTTTAATAATTAGAAGAGAATGAGACTATCAACATCCAGGATCGATCATCAAGGTGGGAGGGAAAAAAGGAGAAGGTGACATAGGATTCCTCAATAAGCTTGTCCCAGGAAGTGAAACTACAGGGCTCTAAATCACTTTGGTGGTGATGGGCAGAATGGCTCTTCATGGATCTTCTTTGTATGTACTTTTCCTAGCATAAATGTTTGTATTCCTTTTGTGACAACTGTCATTTATTATGTGCTTTCCACCTTTCCCATTTACAAAAGTACTAATTATTAAAGAAAAAAAACCTTCTAAATTTCAACTGTCAAGGAAACTTGTTTTTCTGAATCAGTACTGCACTGCCAACCTACTGGTGTTTTCTAGGGAAACCAGACATTAGAAATAGTCAACTTACTAAGTGTGCCTTGTTCTTGTCTTTCTCACACCAATCTCTTGTTGACACTCACCCTTTTGCCTGGAGCTCCCTCCCCATTCATATCCAGCTGGCCACTGTTCTACTCATCTTCTGGGTCCTTTTGAATCAAATTTCCTCCAGTAGGCCTCCCCTGATTGATCTCTCACCTCCCCACCCTATTTCCCCCTGTACAGATACTTCAACATTCCCACATCTCTTGGGCACTTGGGTACTCACACTCCACTTTTGCCCTTATCTTTATACTCTATTGCTTCCCTCTACCTGTAATTTACTTTACTGTCTGCATCCCCTATACCTACTAACTCTATTCTCTCAAGAGCCTAGTACAGTGCTTTGCACAGAGTAAGCATTCAATACATATGATTGATTTATCAAAATGGAAGTGTTGTGTTAGACCAATCAAAATCAACTTGAATCTTGGCTCCTCATCAAAGCTGAATCTTCTCTGGTGTTCAAGGAAGTTAAATTAATTGCATTTCTTGCTATTTTCTCATCTATTTCTGGATTTCCTTATTCTAGGTAGAACAAGGAAGTAGGTCAAGAAAGATGCCTACTTAGTGATATCCTAGGTTAAATGACCCTCCCAAAAGCCTCCAATCACTTTGATTGAGTTTTAGGGAAAGCATCCAAACTTTCTGAATAGTCACCCAAATTAAGGATTTAAGTTCTTTTTGACATCTCTACTTAAACCTTTTAAATTTAAAACTACAAAGTCAAGGAATGAAATGCAGAGAGAATTTCTAGAGATAAACATTCCTAATTTGCCCATATATTTAAATAGTTATGACAGGGAGAGTATGCTATTTATGGCACAGTACAGTGAGAAAATTTCCCACATCACGGGTATCATGTAACTAACACAGGACTAGAAAACTTCTGTTGTGATATGTGAAGCCTCTGGAACTCCTCTGGGGGTAAGTGCATTCAAAATATTCAATCTGGACACGTTTTACTTGAACTCTTTTGGGGACTGTAAACCTTTCATCAGAATTGGAAGTGAAATATTTGGCATTATTTGCAGAGAACCACATTATACAAGGCTCAAGTACTCACCTGATATTCACTGCAAAAGGTCACAATGTAATTTCTCAGGGTCTCTGATTTTCTGGAGCTAATACATATCCTCAGGAGATGCCTTAGTCAAATCACTTGCCCCTGAGTGTCACTGGCAGAAACTCTTCAGGGTTAAACAAAACTCAGCACATACTGCTTCCAAAACACACTACCCAGCCCAACTGCTGCCATATTCCCCTCCAAAAGGGTAAACTGAGGCATGAAAAAGTTAACATTACATCATGTGCTACTGTCAGCCCTGGAGAGGTACCAGTTCCAAATTATCATATGGTTTAAGTCATGCTATATAATAAAAGCCCACAATGAAATGTCTGCTTTATAAGAAAGCTGGGTCATTAAAATAACAGAAAGGCACTTTCTGTTCTCAACATGTTTCCCTAGGAGTCATTTATTCTTTTATTTAATGATGTACTAGAGATATATGGACAACCACAAAGCCATTATCTGCAAATGTTACCTTTTCACTTGCTGACTCAACCAGTTGAATTGGCCTTCCTGAAGTAGCTGCTCGAGAAGATGGTAGAATTTAAATTACGATTTCTCTCCCATTGTGTCATTTCCAACTGTATTAGATCCCAGGAGTCCATTCCTCGGAAAGAGTGCTACTGCAGGGTGAGGAATATGTTATCATCTTCAAAAGGATGGGAGATAGGAAAGTAATGCAAGAAGCAGTGTGGCCTAGTGGAGAGAGCATGGCTCTAGCAGTCAGAAGGATCTGAGTTCTGATCCCATCCCTACCACTTGTTTGTTGTGTGACTTGGGCAAGTTACTTAAATTTTCCGTGCCTCAATTACCTCATCTGTAAAGTGGGGATTAATACTGTGCGTGGCTCAGTGGAAAAAGCACGGGCTTTGGAGTCAGAGGTCATGAGTTCGAATTCCAGCTCTGCCACTTAGCTGTGTGACTGTGGGCAAGTCACTTAACTTCTCTGTGCCTCAGTTACCTCATCTGTAAAATGGGGATTAAAACTGTGAGCCCCACGTGGGACAACCCGATTCCCCTGTGTCTACCCCAGCGCTTAGAACAGTGCTCTGCACATAGTAAGCGCTTAACAAATACCAACATTATTATTATTACTGTGAGCCCTAAGTGGGACAGGGACTGAATCCAACCTAATTAACTTAAATCTACCCCAGAGCTTAGTACAGTGCCTGGCACATAGTAAGCACTTGAATACCATAAAAGCATAGTGACCTGATTCCCAATTAACAAAGACCTCTCTTCTCCTGGGCAGGCACGTGTGTTGGTCTACTAGGAAAGGTCATTCAAAATAGTCCCCACATATTGGGAACTTTTCTCTTTACCAGCTTCTCAGCCTCACGGTGGTGAGAGTGGGATGTCCTTCCTAGTTTCCCGAACCTCCGCAGCATAGCTGTTTCCTCTGGGCCCAAACTTAATTGTAGAGAAGAGGCAAGAACTAGCAGATTCTATCCAAGTGCCTTACTCAGGAGACCCCTCTGGCTTTCATCACAGTGAGGGGTGAAGGGGTTGATTTCAAACCCTCAGTGACTTCTACCTCTGCCAAACTGAAAGCACGTTTTGTAACCTGGGCATTAAGTCCCCAAAGGATCTTTTCTTTAGATAACTCTCAAACCAACAGTGTTTGACTAGAGTTTGTATTACTGGTTCTTCCTTCCTCTTAGAAATGAGCCCCATGGGGGACAGGTTCTGTGTCTGATCTATTTCACGTCTATCTGACTCAGGGCACCACACAGTGCTTGGTACATAATAAGCACTTAATATACACCATCATCATTACTAATGATCAAAATATGGTATTTCTCCTGCCTGCAATTTGAGCTGACTTTTCTTTTATATAACCCTTAGCTTTCTTCCACCTTGAGATTGCTCACACTTCTGACTCTTGGGTAGATCTCAGCTATTATTGTAATTCATAGCAGTAGATCTGAATTTATCTTTTCTTCAAGCTTCAACGGTTCTTTTATTAAAAGAGATCTTGAAAGCTTGCTTCCCAGAAGCACTTAGAAGCACCCAACTAACTTTTCTAGCGGAACTTGTAATTAAACTTTCTGATGATGGATTGCCACGTCACCAGGCAGTGTCAAATCCCATCAGCGGGTCAGACTCACAGTGGCTCTTTCTCTTGTCTTTTGACCGGGATCTATTCATCGACTTGAATCCATATGTTGTTGGATCATTTTTGATGATGTGACAAGCTTTTGTCCTTCAGTATAAATTAAATTGGTTCCCTAAAGGAGAGGCCAGAATGTACGCGTTTCCTCTGAAACCAGCCAGCTCGTGGATGGGGCAGGAGGACTGGTTTATCTGCAGGCTGCTGTAAGCTGTGTCTTTGTACCAGCATCCCACAGGTCATTAGTATGCCGGTCTAACAGAAGTGGCCCATGGTGAGGAAGGAGGCAGGACAAGCCTTTACTAGGTTGAGGATGACCCATAAAACATCAATTTTGAAATGGTTCATCTGGATTTTGGAGTGGATGAGGAATTCAGCTAGATGCCCCATTTTGCATATGAATAGGCAGCAGGCAGCACAGAAAGGAAGAAACGGGAAGGGTTGGTGACAGTCTTCGGCGCTCAATTGTAAAAATGGAACAGCAAGAATTATCTGGATGGTTGCCAGAGGCTTGGATCCAGGTCTTTATCATGTCTGGGGGTTTATTCAGTGAAAACAAATGCATTAAAAAAATTAAACACTTGGTGATTATTACTTTGCAAATCATAAAACATATTTAGTTGCTCTAAACTTATCAGGCTTTAATGTATGGCATTTCATGTTGGCCAAAGAAGTTAAATGTAAAAAAAAGACTTAAGAGATAAAATACATACCGACCTTAGAAACTGTAAACAAAGAATTAGAGTGACAGATAACTACTGGTTAAAAGAAGGCATTATCTTGGGTGAACATACAAGAGACCCTCTGCAGAGTCAGAAGAGATGGGTTCGGGTTATGATAATTGAACATTATTCTTTTCTTCTCTCTGTAGTTCCACAAAGATTAGGAAGAAGTTGCAGCAGGCTGAAAGAACAGCTGTGTCATGCATCTTTCAAATGGGACAAATGCTTGCACTTAATCACAGATGAACCTTCTAGGAAACAGCTTTAGAAAAGCCTGCACTCATCCTTTGGTAGGATATGCAATCTAATCAGCACTCCAGGAAAGGAGGGGGATGGATTAGAAATAATAGTCTAGGTTTATTTTTGTCTGGGAACTATGGAAATGTAAGTTTATGACTTTACTTGAGATCTCCCAGTTAACATATAGTGTATATAATAGTGCTTGCTGCCAGCTCATCAGATTTAACTAGGTAAGTAGTGGAGAATTAATTCCTGTGTTAACTAAAGAGGTAGCCACTTACCTATCATCCCATCAGGTTGGATTCATACACTGTCCAGTCTTTGGCTAATGCCTTTGCCTTCCCCTGCTCCACAGTGCTGGGGGAAAGGGGAACAAGGTGATATTCTGCTTTCCTCCCAGAACTGCCACTAAGGTGGCCTAGTGGAAAGAGGGTGGGCCTAGGAGTCAGATGACCTGGGTCCTATTCCAGCACTGCCATTTGTCTTCTGTAAGACCTTGGGCAAGTCACTTAGTTTCTCTGTGCCTCAGTTATCTCATCTGAAAAATGGGATTGAGACTGTGAGCTCTATGTGGGACATGGGCTATCTCCAACCTGATTAGCTTGTATCTGCCGCAGTGCTTAATATGGTACCTGGCAAATAGTAAGCGCTTAACAAATGCCATTAAAAACTAAAGCATATCTTCTTCAGTGTTCTCTACCAGGAAGTTTCTTGCCAAGTCTGCTTTATATGGGCTTTTGTGTAGGGCACAGATTCACAGGCTTCCTCAAGTAATGTAGATACTCATGCATATATGTACATTTAATTGTACAGTTGGTTATTTATTCTGAATTATTTTGGCATTTTTTCTCTGACATTTTGCTTTACTACTTATTGGACCTTTGTTCTTCCTGCTGTTCCCTTTACTAGTCCATAGTTTTTGTATGCCCATCTCCTCTATTAGATTGTAATAGAGTGATATTAAATATTGAAGATTTATTGAGTGCAATGACTTGGGGGAAAGTACAGCACAAACAAAGCAAACAACAGGCTTCTTGCCCACTGAAGTTTACATTCTAGTGAGGGAAGACAGGAAATCTGTGTTTTTATTTCTACTGTATTTTCCCAAGTGCTTAGTATAGGCATTCCACTTAATAGTTGTTCGATTGATTGATTGATTGGATAAATACTTAAAACTAAACAAGAACCCCAACTCATTTAATCACCAGAGGACTTCACCAAGTAACACTAATAATTCTATTTTTTAAGAAAGTCCTGTGTGCCAAGCACTCTACTGAGTGCCGGGGTAGATACAATATAATCAGATCAGAAACAGTCACTGTCCCACTTGGGATTAGTAGTCTAAGGGGAAGGGAGAACAGGTACAGTTGAGGAAACTGAGACACAGAGACACAGAGAAGTTATGTGACTTAAGGTGACAGAGAAAGCAAGTGGCAGGAATTAGAACCTAGTACTCCTGATCCCTAATTCTTTGCTCTATTAGGTTAATATTGCTTCTCTGTGGATGCCAAATGTGTTTCTGAACAGTATACAATGCCTTAGATGGCTTTTGGCAAAGTAACATCAGGGTTTATCCAACTAGGAGGTTAGATTTCACACTGTCTCCCAAAGGTGGAAAAATATGAGATAAATACAGGCCAATTCGACTGGTTAGTCTGTAGAATTGTCATTTTCAGGTGAAAGTTAAGTTGAATGTGGTGGAGTGGCCAGCTTTGCTATAACTATCTTCACAGTCAGAAGAGGAAAAAACAAAAGCTGAAGAAATTCATCTCCAACTCCTGAGCTTTTGAAAGTCATATTCTCATTTCTTTTTAATGCTTCATAGCACTGATTATAATCATAAATAATGCTTACTTTGAGCCTAATGGTGCAAACATCATGTATGATGGCATTTTATCTGAGGGAGCGTAAAAGTAGCACAAGAAATCATTACAGAAAATGTAAAGCAAATTTGAAAAATCAGCAAAGTTTAAAATGAAGTGTTCCTACTTGATTTCATGTGCCTCTGGCATAATACTAGTGTAACACATGATTTTAATTAAATACGGAGCTGAAACTGAAATAGAAGCAGGAAAGCCCCTATTCTTTCATTATTTTGGTGAGCTCAGTCCCCACCATCTTCCCTGGAAGTGCGGTTTCCTCAGACCAAAAGAGGAGAAGGGATTCTTCCATGCCTCAGCTTCAGCTCTGCCCAGGTTTCCATCCAAATGAAGGAGGGAATCAGCTGCTGTTACAGAGACTAAAAGCCTGGAAGTGTATGGCAGTCACAGCAATAGTCAGGACCAGGGCCAGACCAATAAGGCACTAGAAGAAGCTGGAAGCAAGGAAGTACCCAGGCCTAATTTGCCCCCGAGTTGTCCTTCCCAAATAACATGCCCCCTCTCTTCCTTAGAACTTCTTGATCTTTTTTTAGATAGCGACAGATGGGGCAGTGGCATGGAGGAGGATGGTGGGCAAAGAGGAGGTACTACTGTGTCAGCATGGCAGAGAGGGCACTGGGGGAGGAAGGGGTCACTTTGCCCATGTATATACAGTCCTGCCCTGAATACATGGCTCATTTGCAGACAGAAAGCCTTAAACTCACGCTTGGGAGGCCAGAGAAAATGACCTGGAGACTCCTGGGAGAGAATAATAATAATGATGGTATTTGTTAAGTGCTTACTATGTGCCAAGCACTGTTCTAAGCACCGAGGGAGACATGAGGTTATCAGGTTGTCCCACATGGGGCTCACAGTCTTAATCTCCATTTTACAGATGAGGTAACTGCTGCACAGAGAAGTTAAGTGACTTGCCCAAAGTCACACAGCAATCAAGTGGCGGAGCCGGAATTAGAACCCATGACCTCTGACTCCCAAGCCCAGGCTCTTTCCATTAAGCCATGCTGCTTCTCTGGCCATTCCCTTTAAAGATCTATGTGGTGGTTCTGATCCTGAGCCCACCAACGGCCCCCTGTTTTCCTAATTCTATCATATTTATTGAGCACTTATGACGTGCAGAGAACTGTACTAAGCACTTGGGAAAGTACGATATAATAATAAGCAGACACATTCCCTGCCCACAAAGAGTTTAAAGTCGAGAGTTACTCTACACTCAGTCTCAAAGTATTAGTCACTCATTTTCAAAGCTTCCATCTGGTAGACTCCAGCTCACTGCTTCTTCAAATGCTGTCGTTTCCAACCCATGGACACACCCCTTCCAGAACGTCCCATCTTCTGTCATAAAGTCGTTCAGGTATGTGTATCCATAGAGTTTTCTTGGTAAAGATACAGAAATGGATTACCATTGCCTTCGTCCACACAGTGAAAACTTGAGTCTCTGCCTTTTTCTTTGTCACTTGATCATCCATCTTTGACTCTTCAGAGTGCCGCTGCTGCCCAGCCCAGGTGAATCGACTTCATCTGACACTTCAGCTTAGGCCTTCACTTTATGGGAAGCTATATGGCATAGCTCTAAGTTTCATCACTGTATGCAAACTCTCCTGCCATGATAAGGTATCGATTCATGGGAGAGCCAGTTCACTACCACTGTATATTAAGGGTCATATGGACCTCATCTCTTGATCAGATTTGAAAATTGATTAGGATACTTTCATATTTCTAGATCTGCAAGATTGTAAGCAACTTGATGGCAGAGATTGGGTCTATCTCTACTGTACTCTCCCGAAGTGCTTAGTACAGTGCTCGGCACTGGTTCAATGCTCAACAAATACTCGTAATTGTTTGACTGACTGGGCAAGAGATTAAAGCACAGCTGCCTTGAGCATCTCTTCCTAATGAGTGCCCAGGTGATGGTTTGCATTCTCTTTCCAAAAGTTTAGGATTAGCTTCACTAATCCTGTTTTGTCCATTAAGAGGAGACGATAATCCTCTAGACTGTAAGCTCCTTGTAGGGAGGGAACATGTCTACCAACACCTTTATATTGTACTCTCCCAAGTGCTTAGTACAGTGCTCAATAAATACCATTGGTGAGCTTAATTTTTATACCTATTTCCACCTTTTTTCTCAGAATTGAATTGCTCTCTCATAATTAGTTCACTCATTCTACAGGACTATATTTAGCTAGTGTAAAAGTAATATCACAGAATGAGACTACACCTAGTCAGTGTAATTCTCTGGCTTTTCTAAACTTTTCTGGACCTCTTCAGAGGGTAGCTTCAACTGATTTCAAAGAACCACATCTAGTTCATTAGCAGCCTAAACCAGCTCAGAAGAATGAGGTGATTTTGTTTTTAAAGGCTTTCACTGAAGTTTATACAGCTCCTCTTTTTAAACCATTCCAGTGGACTCTGCTAAGGCAGAAATATATCCCACAGAAGCTTGTGAGTAGTAGATTCCAAACAGACTCCTTTAGGGTACCTTAATAGGGAAGCTTCTCTGTCTTCCTAATCTTCATGGTTGGCTTTCTCTGCATCTTCTCTAAATTTTCTTGAGACACTGTACAGTATCTCAAATGTAGCATATCATAAATTTATATAGAAACCTTTTAGTTGATCACTCATTCCTAATGTTGTTCAACTAATCAACCAATCAATCAATGGTATTTATTGATTACTGGGTGCAGAACACTGTACTAAGCATTTGGGAGAGTACAGTAAAACACCCGGATTGTCCATAATTTATTATAGCTGTAATTTATTTGTATTAATGCCTGTCTCCCCCAGTAGACTGTAAGCTCACTGTGACCAGTGAATGTCTGTTTGCTGTTACATTGTGCTCTCCCAGGTGCTTAGTACAGTGCTCTGCACACAGTAAGCACAATCGACTGACTGTCAGAAATGGTAGACACATTACCCACCCACTATGAGCTTACAGTCCAGAGAGTTCTTGTCTCCTCTTTATGGACAAAACAGGATTTGTGAAGCTGATCTTAAACTTTTGGTCCTCTTGGCTACTTTCACATACTGGACCTATGATTTAAAAGAACAGTCAGCAATGATTCCTAGCTGTGACTAAACTGTCTTGGTCCAGTGGAAAGCACCCTGCTCTGGAAGTCAAAATCCTGATTCTGTCCCTAGTTGGGTCATGTGGGTGAAGACCATATATGCTAGGTAATGTGCTGCTCTCCTGCTCTGCTACTTTCTTGTTGCATTCTGTGTCTTGGTGGGAAAACAACAGGCTGGGATGAGAGTGCAAGTAGCTCTATATCCAGAGAGTGCACTATGGTGATATTATAATCAATTTCTCTGTGCAGATTCTTGGTCTTAAAGTTTCAAAGCTAAGGCTCATCCTATGTTCCTGATGGGAGTCACCATCATCCACTGTGACTAACAGCTGTGAGCAGATTATTGTGTGGTTGAAGCTTGGATTCATTTTCCCTGTACACAGATGCTCATCTGCAATTTTTCAGCCATTCAGCTTTTTGAGGTCTTCCCGGAGTTCATCCCCACCTACATGATATTTGTCATACAAAAGAGCTTATGTCCCCTGCGGAGTTTGAGGTTTTACTCCATGCTTCCTCTTCCGGATCAGTTATGATGATATTAAAGTAGAAGTGCCAACTTTTTAAGTGTAAGGGAGAGAAGGAGGCAGGGATTTTAGGAGTGATGTGGATTGGGAGGGAACTTCAAAGAGCTTAGAGGAGGTAATCAGGACAGGAAGGCACCATTTTGAGTGTTTACAGTACTGTTTGGAAATTCTGGGGCTTATCAGAGATCTGGGATGAATAAATTAAACAACTGCAGGGACAATCGCCCCCACCTTACCCATAGAATGGTAGATTCTACTGCCAAACCCAGCACTGATCTCTGGGAGGCCCTCCACGATTGACCCTTGTCCATTCTGAAAACAGACCATTTATTTCGGCTCTTTGTTTCCTACCTTTGAGCCAATTTTCTATCCAAGATGTGTTTGAACTTTCTTGAATACTGTACTTTTTAATAAAGCAAGTCTACAAATGCATTTTTTCTTTAGAAAATTAAAGCATACATCCACAGACCCACCTGAAATAAAGCAACTTCGTGAAAAAAGCCGATATGATCATTTGGTGGCTCAAAAGTTAGTTTAGTGATGCTTCAGAGTTAAAGCCAACGACCCACCTCTTGGTATTCTACTCATACAAAGTGAGTCCAACCTGATCTATTAATGGAATATAACAATGACTAAAATCCTACATCTACAGGGCCAGCTTCCAGAGTAGATAAACAAAATGTGCATTTTATTTTTGCAATAAAGTTTTTGAAAAAGGATTTCACAGAGACAGTGTGAAGAAGGATGGAACTGTTTTACAGGACTAGGAACAATTTCTTGATATGTTCTTTAAGATCACCATTGCCGGTTAGAGTTCTTCTTGACACCCCCTCCCTGACTCTCTTCAAAAGATTTACACCAAATCTAAATTCTGTTATATTCTTAGGCATTGTCTCTAAAGAAAAAAAGAAACAACAGCAACTGCACAATGCAAATTTTTCTGCACCTCAGGGATATGTGCTCAGAATAGTGATTGGCCCCCTGTGGTGTAAGGGAAAAATGAAAATCTTAGTTAATTAGGCACCTTTGTAATAAGGAAATGTAATGATTTCTATTACGCCATCAAGTATGAGAATTTCATTCATTATAAACTGCTATTCTTTATTGTTATGCCAAGGCAAGTACTAATTTTATTTTCAGATCAATAGCTCGTATGCTGAGTTAATGAATGTGAAATGTTAATACAGTATCAGATAGCAAATTAAACTCCTTGGTTCTAGTAATGTTTTCTAATCAGTACACACTGTAGTAGTACACATGAGAACATCAGGGGGGACCTATGAATCATATGTTACAAGGAACTGCTCCTGGCTTATAGCGTTTTCCTTCGTGCAGGCTTAGGCTTCTCCTGAAAAATCACGGCACAGTTTTGAATAGATGCTTTCATCTTCTAGTCTTGTCTAATAAAATTGCTGTGCCTCTGAAATGTGTTTTCTCAGGGGGTGTAATGCATATTTGCTTTTTGTTAGGCAGGCTGAGCCAATAATGATTTCAATCAATAAGAAAGTCTTTCATCAGTATAATTTTATGATGGGGGCCTTAAGGCTCTCCAGATATGAGATGAACCCAGTTAAGTTTTATTGGTTATTTACCAGATACACTTCATGAAACCTGCTTAAGGAAGTTCAAAATTTATTCTCATTTTCAAGAATTGAGTCTTGAAGGATCTTAGGACAGCAGAAACCATATCTCCTGGACGGTGCTTGATAATTCTTACTGCCACTTGCAAGCAGTACAGCTACAAATTTACTGAAGGAAACAGTGACCATGAATCTATTTTCTTTCCTACAACAATCATTTGGGACCATTTGTCTAGTGCAGACAGTGCCTGTTAGATTTCCCTAATACCCCCGGACTTAATACAATTGCTAGATATGAGAATGTGTATTTGACACTGTGTAGTACCGGGAACTCAATTCTTTGGCAGTTGCGTCACCTGGAATTTATGACATCAGGAAGAACACATACCAGTGTGGATGAAGAATATGAACAAAGGAAAATGCTATAGTTTTACAGATATCAACTGAACGCAACGACAATCTCAAACCCACAAGCAGTAGATGTAACTCTACCTAGGTGATGCTGAAACTTTTTCCCTTTTGATATTGCATTAAAAAATTGAAACAACTGAGCGTGAGGTGTTGGGGAACCCCACCAAGGGAGCAGTGAGAACAGTGCTTAGAACAGAGCTTGACACATAATAAGTGCTTAAGAAATAACATAATTATTATTAATTATTATTACCATTTACCCAGAGGAGCCAGAGTTATTCTGAAGCGTTTTGTTCCTTATGACATTCTTGGTTATAAACATTTCTAGATAAATATGTCTTCATAACTCCTGCTAATAAAGGTTTAGATATAGAGCAGGGAATCTCTAGTGCTATAATTCAGGATTATGAATTGTAGTAGAGCCAAAATAAACAGAAAATTTAAATTTTAGTATCCTTTCTGTTTTATGAACAGATCAAAATATTAATACAAAAAGAAATCAGGAAGAGAGGTCAGGAGAAGATGGGGCCTGGTCTTATGTCAAGAAACAACCAGCCACAGAATGGAACATCCCAGATGAAATTTTAGAAATGGAATTAATTCTATTAAGAATTCAGATAGGCTAATTTAAAATTCTACAAAACCAAATTGCTATTTTTTTTCTGTGTTCATGCCTGGAGCTTTTTAGGAACCCATGATACTGACTCATAAACCAAATAAGAAATCTTGTGGAAATATGGGCAAAATTTCCTTCCAAATGAAGTATATAGTATGACTTTCAATTCCTAGGAGACTAGGATCCAGAACTGATTGTTTGAATGGTCTTTCAGAATGCTGATGGGCAGGCCCAATACCAATCCTTACTCCAGTCTTAGAATTCAGGAAATAGCACACATTTCATATTAAAGAGAAAGATTTGATTTGGATGAAGTGAGAGTTTGGAGCTTAGTGGTTTCCTGAATGGATATACACCTATTAGTTCTTAGAAGGGAGCAGCATGGCATAGAGGTTAGAGCATGGGCCTGGGAGTAAGAAGGTCATGGGTTCTAATCCTAGGTCTGCCACTTGTCTGCTGTGTGTTCTTGGGCAAGTCATTTAACTTCTCTGTGCCTCAGTTACCTCATCTGTAAAATGGGGATCAAGACTGCGAGCCCCACGGGGACAGGTACTGTGTCCAACCCAATTTATTTGTATCCACCCCAGCGCTTAGTACAGTACCTAGCACATAGTGAGCACTTAACAAATACCATTATTATGATGATGAGTATTGTGATTATTAAGGGAATTAGTTCAAAGGTACTTAATAGAAGATGTTCTCGGGTACCAGTCTTCAGAACCAGCAAAGCGCTACATTTCCTGACCAAAATCATATGCCAGCCAGCACTTGGCAAGCCCTATGAACAGACAAGTATTTCCATTTGTGACACAGTTATACGTCATCACCTAATTCTCCTACTTAGGCAGCAAATTGCCTAGTAATGCCAGGTTGAAGAGGTAGAAAATTTAATCAAGACATCTAGGTTGTTCTTTGAGAGATTGAATGAGACTGTGGCATCAAAATATCATCATCAGTGGTATTTATTGATTGCTTATTTTATACACAGCATTGTACTTAGGGCTTAGGAGAGTACAAAAGAATTAGTAGACATGTTCCCTGCCCACAATGAGTCTAGAGGGAGAGACAGAAATTAATATAATACCAATATAGGTCACTTGATAATCACCCCACCTTCAACCCCACAGCACTTATGTACATATCCATAATTTATTCATATTAATGTCCATCTCCCTCTTTAGACTGTAAAGTTGTTGTGGGCAGGGAACGTGTCTACCAGCTTTATGCACTGTACTCTCCCAAGTGCTTATCACAGGGTTGTGCACATAGTAAGTGCTCAATAAATATCATTGATTGATTGATTGATATTTGCAGAGTATCTTGGGAACTTTTCTGTGACTGGTGGCAAAAGAAGGATTATAGTATTTGAAGGAGCTCTCATTTACAAAATAGAAATGAAAATGGAAATTCAAGTTCCCATCAGGAAAAAACAACAACAGTCCAGCCTCTCATGAAGTGTAATTGAATAAGGGCGTTATTGGGCGTGTTTATCCAAGTAGTTCTCTTTTCTATTCACTTCCTTCAAACTGGCATCTTCAATATTGCTGCGTGCTTCAGATCATGAATAAAATCAGTCCTGCCACAAGTGTGTTCATGACACATTTTGGATGGGACACAACAGGATGATTAGGGAATGTTGTTCTGAGTGTGCAGCTTCCTGGATAGAATGTGACATGGTGTTGGAAGGAACAGTTGCAAGCATGCAGGGGTGTAAAGCATACCGTGCATATTACAGTGCAATTTTCCTTCACATGGGGTTCTTAAAGAACACAACCCTCGTGTTTCAGGAGCCCTGACTGAATCTAATTTTGAAGTGTATCACTTTGGCCAAATCTACTCCAGGAAAATGCCCTGACTACTTTTTCCTGAAATGGTCATATTGGTTGCCAAAAAGAATCCCAAAGGCTTTGGACTGTTATGCAAATCTCTACTTGGCTCTATACTACTACTAATAATGATGGTATTTGTTAAGTGCTTACTATGTGCCAAGCACTGTTCTAAGCATTGAGGTAGATACAAGGTAATCAGGTTGTCCCATGTGGGGCTCACAGTCTTAATACCCATTTTACAGATGAGGTTACTGAGGCACAGAGAAGTCAAGTGACTTGCCCAAAGTCACACAGCTGATAAGTGGCAGAGCCAGCATTAGAACCCATGATCTCTGACTCCCAAGCCCGTGCGCTTTCCACTAAGCCACGTTGCTTCTTTAGGAGTTAGTGGAGACAGCCTTCTTACTGTGTGTAGTCTGACAAACTTTTTTTGTGGTATTTGCTAAGGACTTACTATGTGACAAGCACTGTACTAAACACTGGGGTAGATATACGCTAATCAGGATGGACACAGTCTCTGATCCACGTGGGGCTCACAAGCAATCCCCATTTTAGAGATGAGGAATTGAGGCACAGAGAAGTTAAGTGACTTCAAGTGGCGAGTTAAGTAATGATTTGGTGAATTCAATCTAGGAAAACAGCTGATTTGGGTAATTCAGGTTTAAAATAACTCCTTTCCCCTGATAGCAAGATTTTTGGCCTGAATTTATATTGAACCTCTTAAAACATTTTGCCTGTGTAGACCCAGCCTTTAACTAGTCCCTAGTACCACATTCTTCCTGAATAAAGAGTGTTTTTGAAATTCTGATAACATTCTCCCAGTACAAGGGAATGTCTGGGGCCTCACTTTCAATCTGTTTTTGATGAGCATTTCAGTTAGATTATGAGTTTTACTTGTAATTTAACCTATCTTTCCACAGCTGCCTACCAAGACTCTACCCTGGTGAGTTAAGGGGTCTTTGTATTAAAGATTACATCTTTCTTGGAGCCATTACCATTTCTTTTTTATGGACAATGCTGTTTCCCTTAAAAGCAAGTGCCAGGATAATACAATAGTCATTTTTCATGATGGTTTATTGGATTTGCAGAACTGAAGTCATTTGTATGAGCTGCTTATGATTCAGCAAATTTACAGATAGGTGATTGTTGATCATTTTTCATGATGTCCTTAAAATATTTAATGAATAGGGATTTACCATGACCTTTATATCATCTCATTTCTAAGAGAAATTAGGTGTATATGCCATTCATTGACCTCTATTTTGCAAATAGCATTCTAGAAGCTTTCTATTCCATAAAATAAACACAAAAATCCTTTAATTCATAGGCAGTTATTAAGATTAAAGACTGAGTTTGGAAGAATTCCTTTAAGGAACTGCACCCCTTTGAAAAGAGAACTTTGAAAAGAGAACACCCTTTTGTATTCATTTCCTCTGTATGAAAACTACCTTTGGTAATGTGTATCCTTTCTTTTACTTCAGTTCTCTTCTCCTCCCCCTTCTTTTCTTTCTCCCCCACCCCACTTCCAGTGACACATACACTCACTCCCACAATGATTAAGGATAACTGATCTCTTTCCTTTTAGTTTCTAATATGATTTAAGATTCAAATGCTGTGATACTTAATAGCATATGTGATGTTCAATGACTGGATTGCAAAATTAAAGACCTGAAAAAATCATTAGTTCTCTTCTTCGTTTATATTATTCATTCATTCAATCATATTTATTGAGCACTTACTGCATGCAGAGCCCTGTACTAAGTGCTTGGAAAGTAAAATTCAGCAACAAATAGAGACAATTCATTCATTCATTCATTCAATAGTATTTATTGAGCGTTTACTATGTGCAGAGCACTGTACTCTGCGCTTGGAATGAACAAGTCGGCAACAGATAGAGACAGTCCCTGCCATTTGATGGGCTTACAGTCTAATCGGGGGAGACAGACAGACAAGAACAATGGCAATAAATAGAGTCAAGGGGAAGAATATCTCGTAAAAACAATGGCAACTAAATAGAATCAAGGCGATGTACATTTCATTAACAAAATTAACAAAATAAATAGGGTAATGAAAATATATAAAGTTGAGCAGACGAGTACAGTGCTGAGGGGATGGCAAGGGAGAGGTGGAGGAGCAGAGAGAAATGGGGGGAAAAGAGGGTTAAGCTGCGGAGAGGTGAAGGGGGGGTGGTAGAGGGAGTAGAGGGAGAAGGGGAGCTCAGTCTGGGAAGGCCTCTTGGAGGAGGTGAGTTTTAAGTAGGGTTTTGAAGAGGGGAAGAGAATCAGTTTGGCGGAGGTGAAGAGGGAGGGCGTTCCAGGACCGCGGGAGGACGTGGCCCGGGGGTCGACGGCGGGATGGGCGAGACCGAGGGACGGTGAGGAGGTGGGCGGCGGAGGAGCGGAGCGTGCGGGGTGGGCGGTAGAAAGAGAGAAGGGAGGAGAGGTAGGACGGGGCAAGGTGATGTAGAGCCTTGACAATCCCTACCCAACCATGGGCTCACAGTCTAGAAGGGGGGATAATAATAATGGTATATGTAAAGCGCTTACTATGTGCCAAGCACTGCTCCAAGCCCTGGAAACAAGGCTATTAAGTTGTCCCATGTGGAGTTTACAGTCTCAATCCCCACCACACAGATGTTATCGAGGACTTCCTTGGTTTAAGTTCCATTAGAGCCGATCCACATAATATAGAATGTCTTTCCACAATAACGACTTGCTTTTTCGCCGAATCAATTCCCCTAGGAAACTGGTATCTCATTATTCTATATTTTTTTGCTACATTTGACTGACTCTATCTCTCTAACTGCCAGTTGCCAATAGTTTCCTGAAAAATTCCCATTTCCCTAGCTGTTGTATATGCTAAGGCTTTCACTCACCAAATATGTTAGTGAAGTGGTCTTCTCTCTTTAGATTGTCACTGGGGAATCAAACTGGCATGAGCCTTTTAAAATAAGAAAGGAGAAAAAGAATAATAATAAGAACAACAAAAAACCCCAAATAAAATGGATGCTGAACCTAGCTCCGGTTACCCGAGTCTAAATATTCATTAGTTCAACAGGAGCATGAGGCAGAAAGGGGTAACATAATGTGGGTGCAGAGAAGCAGCCTAGCCTCATGAAAAAAGCACAGGGCTGGCTGGATTTTAATCCTGGCTTTGCCCCAAGCCTCTGTGTGACCTGGGGAAAGTCACAACTTCTCAGTGACTCAGCTTACTCAGCTGTAAAATGGGGATTAAGTAATAGTTATAATATTCATTGACTCGTTCATTCAATCGTATTTATTAAGCGCCTACTGTGTGCAAAGCACTGTTCTAAACACTTGGGAAGTACAATTCAGCAGCAAATAGAGACAATCCCTGACTACAACTGGCTCACAGTCTAGAAAGAGGGAGACAGACATCAAAACAAGTTAACAGGCATCAGCGGCATCATTATAAATAGACTTATAGATATATACTCATCATTAATAAAACTAAATAGAATTATAATTATAAATATGTACATATATACACAAGTGCTGTGGGGCAGTGGGGTAAAACAAAGGAAATGGGTTGGGGTGATGGGGAGGGGAGGGGGAGCAGAGAAAAAGGGGGGACTCTGTCTTAGAAGGCCTCCTGGAGGAGGTGAGCTTTCAGTAGGGCTTTGAAGGGAGGAAGTGTGCTAGTTTGGTGGATTGGAGGAGGGAGGGCATTTCAGGCCAGAGATAGGATGTGGGTCAGGGGTTGACGCTGGGACAGGTGAGAGCGAGGAACAGTGAGAAGGTTAGTACTGGAAGAGCGGAGTGTGTGGCCTGGGATGTAGAAGGAGAGAAGGGAGGTGAGGTAAGAAGGGCAAGGTGATGGAGAGCTTTGAAGCCAATAGTGAGGAGTTTTTGCTTAATACGGAGGTTGATAGGCAACCACTGGAGATTTTTGAAGAGGGGAGTGACATGCCCAGAATGTTTTTGCAGAAAGATAATCCAGGCAGCAGAATGAAGTACAGACTGAAGTGGGGAGAGAAAGGAGGTTGGGAGATCAGAAAGGATGCTGATGCAGTAATCCATAATAATCCATAGTAATCCATAATAATAATTATGGCATTTGTTAAACACTTACTATGTGTCAAGCACTGTTCTAAGTGCTGGGGTCTTGTCCTGTCTTATGCTGTCGAATCATCTCCGACTCATAGCGACTCCATAGACTCATCTCTACCAGAATGCCCCACCTACGTCTGCACTTGCTCTGGTAGTGTATCCATAGAGTTTTCTTGATAAAAATATGGAAGTGGTTTACCATTGCCTTCTTTCGTACAGTAAACTTGAATCTCTGATCTCGACTCTCTCCCATGCCACTGCTGCCCAGCACAAGTGAGTTTTGACTTGTAGCAGATTGCCTTCCACCCGTTAGACACAGCCGTAGGTAGGAATGGAATGGGTAGGCCTCTGCTTGATTCTTCCTCCCATAGCTGAGACTGGTAGAGTACTGGAAACTCTCAAGGTGCAAACCTGAGAGGGGAAGCGCTGGGGTAGATAAAAGCTAATCAGAATGGACACGGTCCCTGTCCCAGATAGGGCTCACAGTCTTAATCCCCATTTTACAGATGAGGTAACTGCAGCCCAGAGAAGTTAAATGATGGGCCCAAGGTTAAACAGAGGGACAAGTGGCAGAGCCAGGATTAGAACTCAAGTTCTTTTGACTCCCAGGCCTATGCTCTATGCACTAGAGCAATACTGCTTCTCCTAAATACCTGTTAATAATAATAATAATAATTATGGTATTTGTTAAGCACTTACTATGTGCCAAGCACTGTTCTAAGTGCTGGTGTAAATACAAGGTAATCAGATTGTCCTGTGTGGGGGTCACAGAGTCAATCTCCATTTTACAGATGAGGTAACTGAGGCACAGAGAAGTTAAGTGACTTACCCAAGGTCACACAGCAGATAAGTGGCAGAGCAGGGATTAGAACCCACGACCTCTGACTCCCAAGCCCATGCTCTTGCCACTAGGCCATGCTGCTCCTGCTGTTCCACTCATTCTTTTTAGACTGTGAGCCCCATTTATGAGGGGGACTGTGTATGATCTGATTATATATACCCTAACACCTAGCATGGCTCTAGAACAGAATAAATGCTTAACAAATACCACAATTATTATTACTGTCTATGCAGGTTTACCCCCTAGTTCAGTATTATGTACTCTGGGTGCTCAGTAAATGCTTGTTTTAAAAATCTCCAGAGAAGGATATCAGTTTGCTTTCTACCAATAGATTTTTAAGAACCCGGCATAATACTTTGTTATAAATGATAAGCAGCATGACGTAGTGGATAGAGCACAGAACTGGGAACCAGAATGTCGTGGGTTCTAATTCTAATTCTGACACTTGTCTGCTATGTGAGCTTGGGTAAGTCACTTCAATTCTAAGTGCCTCAGTTACTTCATCTGTAAAATGGGGATTGAGACTGTGAGCCCCATGTGGGATAAGGACTGTATCCAACCTGAAAAACTTGTATCTGTCTCAGCATTTAGTACAGTGCCTGGCACACAGTTAGTGCTTAACAAATATCACAAATCATTATTAAATGTAAACTTCATCCTTTCCGGTGCTGTTAGAGAGGGAATTCCTGGGCCCTGGGTTCATTTCCTGGGTTCAATAGCCTGGGACCTCCAGCTGGTGCAAAATACCCTGGATCAGGGTAGAGGAGGTTCCCACCATGTAGTCAGCTAATTCATTCTTGAAATAAACTCAACCCCTTGAATACGGTTATCACTCATCCAAGGTAAATGGGGGGAAAGGGTATACTTGAAAAGGAGGAGAAATTTAATCTACGCCTGAACTGATTCAATGGTTCAAAATGGAAAATGAGCAGGAGCTAGGTCATTACTGCCTCCTACACTTCTACCCTGTTTCCTCTCATTAGATTGGGTTCTCTGGGTTAGTGGCTTTTATTAAGCATCTATTCTGTATAGAGCACTGTCCTAAGCACTTAGGGGTATACAACTGAGGTAAAAGATATGACCCCTACCCTCCAGAAGCAAGCAATCTTATAGAGGACACAGGTCCATACAGATGATTCATCTGAAAAACAGTGGTATAGCTGTTTATAATGATAATATTAATAATAATGATGGTATATGTTAAGCACTTACTATGTGCCAAGCACTGTTCTAAGTCCTGGGGTAGATACAAGGTAATCAGGTTGTCCCATGTGGGGCTCACAATCTCAATCTCCATTTTACAGATGAGGTAACTGAGGCACAGAGAAGTTAAGTGACTTGCCCAAGGTCACACAGCAGACAAGTGGCAGTGCCGGAATTAGAACCCACGACCTCTGACTCCCAAGCCCGTGCTCTTGCCACTAAGCCATGCTGCTTCCCCAAGAGAAGTGAAAGAAGGCTAGATATAATCCCTTTGTGGGACAGTGGCCACATCTGAATTATAAACCCAGTGCTTAGTATAGTGCTCAGCTCATAGTAAAGGCTCAGAGAAGGCGCACAGCCTAGCGGGAAGAGCCCGGACCTGGGCGTCGGAGGACCTGGATTCTAATCCTGGCTCCACCACTGATCTTCTGTGTGACCTTGGGCAAGTCACTTAACTTCTCTGGACCTCAGTTACCTCATCTGCAAACTGGAGGTGAAGACTGTGCTCCCTATATAGGACAGGGACCGTGCCCACCTGATTATCTTGTAACTATCCCAGTGCTTAGAACAGTGCCTGGCACATAATACACATTTAACAAATATAATGCAAGAATACATACCGTAATTAAGAAAAAAATGAATAGAGCACATAGGTTGATTTATTCCAAAGTTCTGTGGCTGACTCTAGGGCTGAGATAGCTTAGAGATGTCACAGTCTGGGGAAGAGGAAATTGGAGAAGTGAGCCCCATGTGGGATAGGGACTGTGACCAACCTAACTTGTATCTACCCCAACGCTTAGAACAGTACTGGGTACATAGTAAGAGCTTAATAAGTACCACAGTTATTATAATTATTATGTGGAGATCTAATATGGACCTGGAGTCAGCTTGCACAAATTCACTTGTATTTATTGAGTGCTTACGGTGTTCAAATCATTGTATCAAGTGCTCGGGAGAGTACAGTATAACAATAGACATATTCCCTGCCCACAAAGAGCTTACAGTCTAGACAAATCTCACTGCACTCAGGACTTCTGTCCCCTATTCTTCTTGTCTGAGGTGTTCTCAATAGTAATAATATAAAAGGAACAGTGCTGGAACAAAAGCAGCAAACAGCATAAGTGTCACAGCCCCAGCAGAAACTCTCTCATCCACTAGTAGTTTGGTGTCTGTTTTCAGTCCAGAAACTCTCTACTGCCATTTCTCTCCCTCCAACTCTGCTCACTGACTTCTGCCCTAGAAAATTTATTGCCCTTGTGGCAAAGCACTATATCCTTCCCCACTTTGCTCAGTAACCTGTTGTTCCAAAGTGTTTTTTTCCCTTCCTTCTTATGAGGGTGGCAGAGGAAAGAGGTTTTAAAAGGCCAGTTACCTGTCCAAGTTTCACAAATAAATCACCCGTGGCTCAATTTTTTCTTCTCTTTTTACATATGAAGTATTGGCAACCACTCGCTGCAAAACACTAAAATAATCTTGGTCTCATTCTGCAAACAGTAGCTTTTTCATAAATATTATCTTTAGTAATGGTAACAGATGTTGTGATGCCTTTCACATAAGGATTCAGGTTAGCAAACAAATCTTAGATAATGCAGTGTCTCTAAAATCGAATGATGAATAGGGTAGCTTTTGCTCTGGGATTCTGTTTTGTCACTGTTTTTGTTTTGTACATCGGGAATGAGCTTGGCTCTTTGACACTAACATATAACCCTCAGTTACTTCAGTGACATTTGGTGTATGAGGAAACCCTCCTTCCTACTGCTTCACTGATTGAGTAGAGGACTGGGTACATAAATACCATGAACTAACTATTTATTTAATTGAGTCATTCTGTGGTGTTAATTGAATGCTTACTCTGTACAGAGCACTCTACTAAGTGATTGGGAAGGTACAACAGAATAAACTCCCAAGGAGTTTACAATCCAATGGGGGAGACAAGGACAGGCATTAAAATAAATTGAAGGGGGTTGGGAGGATGGCGTGAGTAACTAAATGTTGAGCAGGTACAGATTCCCTGACTAAGCCTTAATTTCCCCACTCACCCTTCTCTCTGAGTCGACCGTGTACTTGTCCACGTATCCCTAAGGACTTCATATTCATCCTAGCCCCACAGCACTTATCTGCATATCCTTATACTCTAGAATTTCTCCTGTCTGTAATTTATTTTAACCTCTGCCTCTCCTCAAAGATTGTAATCTCTTTGTGGGTAGGGATCTTGTCTACCAACTCCACTTCACTGTACTTTCCTAAAAGCTTAGTAAAGTGCTCTGCCCGGAGTAAGCAATTACTAAATACCAAATACTAAATACTGATTGATGGGGAGATGACAGTTTAGTCAAAGAAGGGCCTCTGGAGGAGATGTCATTTTAGTAGGGCTTTGAAGATGGGGAGAGTAATGATCCATTGAGTATGAAGGGGTACGGGGTTCCAGGCAGGAGGGAAGGAGTGAACAGGTGGATTGCAGTGAGAAAGTCTTCCTTTGTACATCCCCCCTCCCAGTCCCACAGCACCTATGTATATATCTGTAATTTATTTATTTCTATCAATGTCTGTCTCCCCCTCTAGACTGTAAGTTCATTGTGGACAGGGAATGTGCCTGTTTATTGTTGTATTTTACTCTCCCACGTTTTTAATATAGCACTCTGCACACAGTAAGTGTTCAGTAACTATGATTGAATGAATGAATGAGTGAGGCACAGTGAGTAGGCTGTAATTAGAGGAATGAAGTGTGAGGACTGGACTGTAGAGTGGAGAAGAGTGGGATAAAGTTGGGGGGTGGGGGAGGGAAGGAGGGAAGAGAGCTGATTGAACACCTTAAAGTAGATGGTGAGTAGAGACTCAGTGACTGATTGTTGGATACTCCATTCATACCCATGCAATGAAAGGCCCAGAAACCAGCTCTGTGTAGGAATGGGAGAAGCCTGTAAAGAGAGTCACCTGATTAAACTCAATTGCTGAGCATTTAGTACAGTGCTGTGCACATAGTAAGCGCTCAATAAATACTACTGACTGATTGAAGTAGACAATGGAGCATGATCTAGCAATGGTAATCTAGATTTACATGATCTATTGCTCAATACTTTGCTCAGAGGATAAATTCCAAGTCCCTCTGCAGATGTTATATAATATGCATGTATACAACACTTGAAGCAACAACTCAGGTAAAGGAAGAACAGCATCATGAAAGAAACTTTGGCAAATTATGGTCAGCACTAAAACTATTCCACAAGCTTTTGTTGTTGTTTTTTAAAATCTGCTAGAATATCAGGGATAATAATGAGCTCTCCCATTAATAGGACAACAGGAGAAGCAGTATGACTCAGTGGAAAGAGCACGGGCTTGGGAGTCAGAGGTCATGGGTTTGAATCCCGGCTCTGCCACTTGTCAGTTGTGTGACTGTGGGCAAGTCACTTAACTTCTCTGGGCCTTAGTTGCCTCATCTACAAAAATGGGAATTAAGACTGGGAGCCCCACATGGGACAACCTGATTACTTTGTATCTACCCCAGTGCTTAGAACAGTGCTCTGCACATAGTAAGCGCTTAACAAATACCAACATTGTTATTATTACTATTATTATGTCAATTCTAGACCTGCATTCTTCCCATGCTGTTCAAGGTTAGGTGCGTGTTCAAAGGTTCACAGAGCTAAAGTAGGGCAAGTTCGCCAGAGTGGAATCCCCATGTAGCTATCGTCCATTCAGTCAGTCAATCGCATGTATTGAGTGCCTACCGTATGCGGAACACTGTACTGAGTGCTTGGAAGAGTACAAGATGACAATCTAACAGACACAGTTCTTGCTCACAACAAACTTACTATCCAGGTCTGGGTGCAGTGTTGTGATAGAGCAATTTTTCCAATGACTTTTCACAGTTTGTCTACATTGACAGCTAACGTCTAAAGACCTAGACATTGGCTTCCCCTCTGACTGATGTTCCAGATAAGCAAAGATACCTTGTGAGTGGTACAAGAACAGCTGGATAATGTTCCTATTTATTGAAATTATAATTATTATGGAATTATGCCTTAACACTCTATTTTCCTTGAACGTTTTCAGTCACTCAATAAATAGTATTGATAGATCATTTATTCTGGACTGAGCACTGTACTAAGCACTTTCATTCAAAGATATTTACTGAGGGCTTACTATGTGCAGAGCACTGTACTAAGCACTTGGAAAATACAATTCGCAACAGATAAAGACAATCCCTACCCAACAATGGGCTCACAGTCTAGCACGGGGAGACAGACAACAAAACTAAACAAGTAGACAGGTATAGTGTTAAATAGAATTATAGATATATACACATCATTAATCTTGGTAAAGTACAGTAGAGTTATATCTAGGGGAAACAGATTCTAAAATAAATTACATATAGAGGAAAGTTTAAAGATATGTACAGAAGTTGGAGGGGGTAGTTCTAGGGTGTACAGAATTACGTGCGTATGCAATGTAGTAGGGAGACTAATCAGAGAAGAGTGGAGGAGATGTCATTTTGGTAGGGCTTTTAAGATGAGTAGTGGAATACTTGATAATAATAATAATAATAATGATGGTATCTGTTAAGCACTTACTATGTGCCAAGCACTGTTCTTGGTAATTAGGTTGTCCCCTGTGGGGCTCACAGTCAATCCCCATTTTACAGATGAGATCACTGAAGCACAGAGAAATTAAGTGACTTGCCCAAAGTCACACGGCTGCTAAGTGGCGGAGCTGGGATTAGAACCCATGACCCGTGACTCCCAAGCCCGTGCTCTTTCCACTAAGTCAGGATGCTGCCACATGCTGCTGCCTGATGTGAAGGGGAAGGGGAAAGGAGAGGGAAGAGCATCAACAGCAAGTCAACTGAGAGACAAAAAAGAGGCAGAGTGAATAGGTTGGTATCAACGGTTAGAAGCTTGTGAGTTGGATTGCAGTGGGAGAAAAATGAAAGGAAACATTACCAGAAGTTTCTGCTTGATGTGGAGAGGGATGAGAAACTATTTGAGATTTTTGTGGACTGGGGAGATTCTCTCCCTGAAAGATGACTTATAAAGGAACTTGGTTGATCCTTTTTTACTTTTGGAAACTATACTCAAGCAGGCAGACATTTTTTGAACTTTGTAGTTTTGATGTTCACTGAAACTGTCATTTGTCCTGCTCGAATACCACAGCTATAAGCTTGTCTACTGTAAGTTGCTTCTGTGAGCTACCATGGCTGATCGTTAACTTCTGATGCAATTTAACTTGCCAAGGTATAAATTTTCTCTAATGTCAGATTTAGTTTCATAATTGTCTGCTAAAAAACTATACATTACTCAAGATTTTCTCACTAACAGGTCCCTAATAATTCTATCAGCCTTATCACCAAATTTGTCAGTACAGAAGTGGTTTCTTACTGCTTTCTGAACCCACTGGTGTAGACAGAGTTTAATAATTTGGGGAATGAAGTACATTTTACTGAATCTGGGAGAATACACAAATACTGCATCATCCTTTTCTAGACTGGCCCATTTGAGGAGACTATCAATAGGGGACATCTTTAAAAGGGCCTTCTGCATAGTTGAAGAATGTACCAGAACTCCTCATTTCCGTATTTCTTAATTTTTTAGTGGTGTTGCTTACCATGTGTCAAGCACTGTTTTAAGCACTGGGGTCGATCAAGATAATCAGGTCAGACACAGTCCTGGTCCTATATGGATCTCTCTGTCTAAATAGGAGGGAGAACAGGTATTTAATCTCCATTTTACAGATGAGGAAACTGAGGCTCAGAGAAGGGAAATGACTTGCCCAAGGTCACTTAGCAAGCCATTGTCAATGCTGGGATTAGAACCTAAGCACTCTGACTCCCTGGCTCATGCTTTTTCCACTAGATCATGCTGCTTCTCATTCAAAAGTTTTATTGAGCATCTACTTTATAATAATAATAATAATAATGTTGGTATTTGTTAAGCGCTTACTATGCGCCAAGCACTGTTCTAAGCGCTGGGGTAGACATAGGGGAATCAGGTTGTCCCACGTGGGGCTCACAGTCTTGATCCCCATTTTACAGATGAGGGAACTGAGGCACAGAGAAGTTAAGTGACTTGCCCACAGTCACACAGCTGACAAGTGGCAGAACTGGGATTTGAACTCATGAGCCCTGACTCCAAAGCCCATGCTCTTTCCACTGAGCCACGCTGCTTCTCCACTGAGCCATGCTGCTTCTCCTATCCTTTATCCTCTTCTTCTTTATGCAAACCATAGTTAGAAGCACTGGGAAGGTTTAAAGCAGCCATAAATAAGACTTAATCCCTGGCACTCAGACAGCTCACAGTCACCTGGCAACAACTAGTCAAGTAGGGTTATTAAGCTAAAAAAGGCTGCTGGAGAATTTCTTTTCACTTTCCAGAATATTTATGGAGCACCTACTCTAGGTCAAGCTTTATACTAAGCACTTTGGAAACATAAAGAAGACTAAGGCACATTCTTTGTCCTCGAGTAGTAGACAGGAACACTACTATATCTTAACTCAACTGTAGTACTGAACTGCTGGTCTTTCTGATTAACTCATTCTGACCACAGCAAGAACTGGAAATCTGATAGTACTTTGCTGTTTACTTGTGGGCCCAGTTAGGGGTGTTGAGATGCACTTTGATAAACTCCTCCTAGCCAATCTTGGTTAGCGGAAGATTCTCTCTGGGCTCTCAGTGGATGGGGCAAGAGCAATTTTGTACATATCACCCTATGGCTACACTTCTTTCATTTATTGTCAGGAACTTTGTCTTATTATTATGGTGTCATATCTGTCCTTGAAGGCAGAAATTTGTCACTTGTTGCAGTTGTACTCTGTCCAGAGGTGCTCAAAAAAACCCCAATTAATTAGTTAGTTGATTATCTTATCAATTAGCCTATAAGCTTGTTTAGGACAGGAATTTGTCTTTTTCTATTTTTGCAACTTCTCTCAAGAGTACAGGGCTATTAAGATCCATGCTCACCACAGTGGCAGCTCTTTAGTAAGAATAGCCATGGTATTTGTTTAGAGTTTACTGTATGCTAAGTCGTAAATACAAGATAATCAAGCCATATACAGTTCCCTGTTCCACATGGGATCATAGGCTAAGCAGGAGAGAGAACAGGAATTTAATTCCCCTTTTACAGATGAGGATACCGAGGCACAGTGAAGCTGTGTGACTCACAAAACAGAAGGTAAGTGACAAAATCATGATTAGAACCCAGGTCCTCTGACTCCCAGGCAGGTGCTCATTCTACTAGGCTACTTACTGATGCTCAAAAGTAGCAAAACCTTGATGGGGTTGCCCATGCAAGAAAGCAGATCTGTTAATACCCAAACAAAGGGAAACTTTTTCTACTGTTTAACAACTTCAGAAGGAGTTTGAGAGTACAGATTTGTCATGCTTCCTTCCAAGATCTTTACTGATAGACCTTGAGGTGAATAAAGTTATACATGTCTAGACTATTTAGGAGTATGTTGCCTCTGTTTCCAAACCTAGATTGCCATCTCAGCACCAGATTTTCCATTCTACGAGCTGGCTGGGGTCTCAGTGGTTTAAAGAGTTCATCAACATGTTTTATAATAATAATAATCATAATGACACTTGTTAAGTGCTTACAGATACAGGTTAATTAGGTTGGACATAGTCTCTGTCCCATACAGGGCTCACAGTCTAGTGGTGCGGGAGAAGAGGTATTAAATCCCCATTTTATAAATGAGGGAACTGAGGCACAGAGAAGTCAAATGACTTACGTTAGTGCACACAACAGGCAAGTCAAACCAGCACACATTTCCTGTATGTCACAATAGCTTAGGGTGAATTTTTACAATGAAGAAACCCCTCTGATCTCAATTTCACACCCGCCTCCCAATCATTTCAGAGCCTGAATAAGGTTATTGCATTAATTTATCTACAGAGTAGTGCTTGGACTCACACTACTCAGTTTGTAGGTGACCTCTTGACCTTCAGCACTCGGATCTGTGAATGTCGTAATATGGATGTCATTAAAATGTAACATTTACCTGCTGAGAACAACATTATACTATTTATGAAACCATATAATTTCAATAACTAAACTCAGCAAGATTTTATTGCTCTCTCCACCTGTAATTGCAGAAGTGCTGACTCATCAGTCCATAACCACAGCTCACCAATGCCCAGCTTTACTAAAATTTGCAGTGACTTGTTTTCTCATCATCCCTGTGTAACCTTTTTTTTTGGCAGTAAAACATCCCGCTTCTAAAAGGTTATAATTAATTAAAAGCTCAAATTAACACCAGAGAAACTTTCATGTGACAAAATCCTCAGTGCCTCATCCATAAGAGAGATCTATATTTTTAATAACATGAAGACAAATTAAAATTCATGAATATCTTTAACAAAATTTATTGGTATTTTACCAGTCAATTTCCCTCTCACCCAAGATGAACTAAAATAAGCCCTCCGTGATCGACTAAAGAGACGGTCTGAATTTCCTTGTCCACCACTCTGGCTTATTTACTTCATAACAAACTTTCTTCTAAATGTCAACTCCTTTTCATCTGCAGTGCTTAAGGGAATATGCATTTCTGGTAAAGGAATGTCTCACAGAGTTGGTTAAACATTAATTTATTCCAGCATCGCATTTTGTTGGAGGAAAAAGTGTTGGAAGAAATTAAGCAGAGGGACAAAGAAATTTCCATGTAAAAATAGACAAGTGGTTGGCTCATTGAATCTATTTTTTTTTTTTTTTTTGCTTTCAACACTGACCTATACAACATGGGTGGAAGAAAGGAAAAGATAATTTGCAGAGCACTATGTGGTAGAGAACAGTTCTCAATTCTAATTGGGATAAAGGGAGGTAAATTCTTCCTCACTGCAACTAGTGGCATCCATTTATGCCTAGAAATGTGTGGGTTGAAAGATCTTCTAATTGGTGATGCCAATGTTAGATCTAGAAGGACCACATCATTAGAAAAATTTTACTGAGCTATTAGCCTCACTCATGCCCTGCATTGGTGACTGCATTGGTTAATGATGGGTTACATATATTTAAAAAATCCCTTTTATTATTTACAAATTTGTCTTTTAATTCCTTTGAGCATCCACTTTACCTTCAGAATGAGATGAGATAGACTTCTATTAACTGGAGTAGTTGCATTTTGAACTGAGTTTCAACCCCATAAAGGAAACTTTCTGAATTTTTTTTTTTTGAAAGGGGAAAGCTGAAAGAAATGTGATTACTTTGATAAAGCCAGATTCCTCTTCTAAACTGGAAGCTTTCAAAACCTAGTGTGATGTGAAAGACGTGAGAAAAAGAGCAAAGTTAAATAGGGGAATCAAGAAATGAAAAGAGAGATATCTGAAAAAGAATGCCCTCACAATTTTTCATGTTTTAAACTCCTTGTCTTCACCTGACTAATCGTCATGAGGAAGGAGTCTTAAATAAAAGACCATCTGAGATGGTTGGTAAACAGCGTTATTAATCACTTCAGGTAAAATGAAAGGAAGCTCTCCCTGACAACACCCTCTTCTTGGCTTTCCAAAATCTTTTTAGGTCTTACTGTTAATAAGATTAAATAGAAAGATGAGCAATAAAGATATTGGAGCAGAGTTTATTATGAGAAAGAGTACACATTCGGAAAAAGGCTCTCCCACCACTTAGCTCAGCACTTTGTGTACACATTCTTCCATTCAGATTTTTTTATTGGTGTTTGCTGAGAAAAAAACCACACCGATGAAAGAATTTGGGCATAAGTACGCTCCATTTCCCAGAGCTCTTTCGCCGTGTTGGTCCTCGTACCTCACATAACTTGGGAGGTTTTTTTGCCAGTCATGGTTGTAGGCCTGAGCTGGATGAAACCCAACACTCCCCTTGCAAATAAAGTAAGTCAACTGACAAACCGTATTCCCCTTGCCTCTTATGAGCCAATCGGTGACTTCACTTTGCTGAAGGAACAAGGAGAAGTTTATAATAGGATCAGTTTTGTTTGCAATTTGTTTCTAATAGATGCCAATAAGCCAGTTAACTAGGCTCCAGTTAATGGACATTTTATTGTTTTTCCCCCTGCAGTGCACATGACCTTTTCTTACAAGCATTTGTGATTCCTAAAACATGTATCTGCTGCCTTGCCTGAGGGCTTTCTTACAGCAGGGATATGACCACAAGCTCTAGTCGACTTGTTCAGCAGCCCTTAGCTTTAGACCAGGCCAAAAGGTACTTTGATCATCTTGTCAGTAGTAAATTTACAGCAACATTCTGCCTTTTGTTCCGTGTGTATTTCCTCCAAATATAATATCTCCCTCAAGAAATCAATGATAAGCTGTTAAACTAAAGAGCATAATAACATCCACAGAGCAGTAAATTAATGGTCTTTTGTGGATAGATGGTTACAGATTTCATCATAAAAAATGGATAAAAGATTACATATCACACAGAGCGAAACTTTTAATAACTCAACATGACTTTTCTTAATGGGTTTTATTCATTTTAATCATTATAGTGTCAATGATGATTATAGCCTTATTAGATTCTAGTGATTGAGGGGCCTGTTTATGAGATATTGAAAATCTCAGGCTGCTTGGGAGCACTGTGCAGTGTGTGCAGGTTTGATATGTAACTTTATCTACACGAATAGGGCTTGTCAAGGAGAGTTTCAATTAATACTTTTGCTAAATTGCTCCTGTCTTGGTGACCTAGGTCACAGATGACTTAAGGATTCCACAACATCAGCTTCTCAAAACAGTAGAGCTGCAGTGGTGTAAATCAAAGAGTGCTTAAAAACCAACCAACCAAAAAAAAAAAAAAAGAAAAAACGAAGGTAGGGAAGTGTGGAGGTGAAAGTGGAGTGCGACTGTTTTCTCACATAGACAAGCTAGAAGCATCTGACCTGCCTCTGGCTTCTCATTTGGCCCTCCGCTTTCCTTCTTAAAATGTCTCTGTTTAATAGCAGATTATATAAAACCTGCCCTCAAGAACCTCACAGGTAAAATCCTCACCTCTTATTAATGCTGATTGACCACATGATTAAACTGTATCCCAGGACTCCAGGGGTAATTAAAAGGGATTGTTACAGTAAATGCCCTAGGCCATATTCCACCAGAGAAAATTCTTGTTCCAAAATATATTTGCCCTGTTCCTAAATTAAAGGCCACAAATACATTCCTTTGGTTTGATCTGGATCATAGCAGAGCCGAACACCTCTTGGTTTAGTATTGATTATTCAGAACATCTAATTCCATTTTAAAGATTTTGTTACAAATAATGCTGCCACCTGGAAATGATTCCAAATGTTCACCTAAAATGAAATCAAATGCAATAAACCTTTTTTCTAAGTAAATCAGCAGAGTCCTGTAAAGATAATCTTACTTGAGTCTATAGCCTTGGGAGTCACCCCTACACAAAAATTCTAGACAAAAATCTAGAATATTCATAACAAAAACAGATGTCTTATTTAATTATAATTAGCCCCCAAATGCCAAAAAGGATCTGATTGTGTTAGGAAAGTAGGTGGGCAGAGATTCAAATTTTCTGCAACCTAGAGAATGTAGGCTGCAGAAAAGGTTGTTCTGGGAAGAGAGAGACTCTTTCATGTTGGGATGATGGCTTAATGCTTGAAAATCAGGTAACTAAATTTATTGGAAGCAGAGATGGCACCTTTAAAGGGAATCATCATCACTCATCATCAATGGTTTGTACTGAGCACTTTCTATGTGCAGAGCAGAGCACAGGCTTGGGAGTCAGAGGTCATGGGTTCGAATCCCAATTCTGCCACTTGTCAGCTGTGTGACTGCATACAAGTCACTTTACTTCTCTGCGACTCAGTTACCTCATCTGCAAAATGGGGATTAAGACTGTGAGCCTCACGTGGGACAACATGATTACCCTGTATCTACCCTAGCACTTAGAACAGTACTCTGCACATAGTAAGTGCTTAACAAATACTAACATTATTATTATTATTACTAAGTGCTTGGGAGAGTAAAATACAATAGAGTTGACAGAAATGTCCCCTGCCCATAATGAGCTTACAGTCTAGAGGGATTTAACTCAGTTCTAAATACCCTTTGATTCACTTGGTGTAAACCCAACATGGAAGTTTACTTGGATTCAACTGAGATGAGAAAGGGGACTGATAGTGCTAGGGGGTTAGGGAAAAAGAATTAAAAATTCAGTTTCTGTTGAGAAAGGTATAGGGGAGTTCTAAAATGTCTGCAGATCTGCTGTCTCAGTAGAACTCGGTAGACATCCTTTCCTCACAGATCACAATAATAATATCCATTTAGCTCCTTCTATGGACCAAGCAGTGGGATAGATACAAGATAATCAGATCTACACAGTCCCTGTCCCACATGGGCCGCCGCCTCCTCCCACAACTTAAGCTGTACACTCTGCTCCACTATTATCAAACTACTCTCTGTACCTTGATTTTCTCTATTCTGCTGCTGGGTCCTTGCCCCACCCTCCTTCTGGTCTGGAATGCCCTCCTGCTTCCTATCCACCACTCTCCCCATTGACAAAACCCTCCTAAAATCACATCTCAAAGAGGTCTTTCTTCCCTAACATAGCACTCATTTCCTGTATTCACCCTCCCTTCTTCATCAACTATACCCTTGGCTCTGTACCCCTCAAGTAACCTTTTGACACTCACCAGAGTCCCACACCTACTCTACATATACATAGACTCTATTGTTTCCCTTACCTGCAATTTATTTTAATGTCTGTCTTCCCCCATAGATTGTATGCTCCTTGTGGGCTGAGATCATGTCTACCAACTCTGATGCTTTGTAGTTGCTTAGCACAGTAAGCACTTCACTAAGTAACACCGATCAATTAGTTTACTCAATCTAAGGGGGAGGGAGAACGAGTATTAATCCCCATTTTGTGGATGAGGAAATGGAGGCAAAAAGAAGTAAAGTGACTTGCCCAAGGTCACACAGCAATTACGTGGAAGAGCTGGGATTAGAACCCAGGTCTCCTGATGCCCAAGCCCATGCTCTTTCAAATAGGTCATGCTGAAAGTCATCCTTGGCCTCACACTAGAAAAAATGTTCAATTATTCAGGGACTGATTTACCAATATGTAGGTTTTCGGGACCCTTTGGCTTCTCCACCTTTTGACTATGCTATCAAAAGGTGCGTAGGGGTAACAATAATAATAATGTTGGTATTTGTTAAGCACTTACTATGTGCAGAGCACTGTTCTAAGCGCTGGGGGAGATATGGGGTAATCAGGTTGTCCCACGGGAGGCTCACAGTCTTTATCCCCATTTTACAGATGAGGTAACTGAGGCCCAGAGAAGAGAAGTGACTTGCCCACAGTCACACAGCTGACAAGTGGCAGAGGTGGGATTCAAACCCATGACCTCTGACTCCCAAGCCCAGGCTCTTTCCACTGAGCCACGCTGCTTTTCAAGGGGAGAGTGAAACTCAGACACTTGTCTGATTTGAAAGCAGCTCTGTTAAGTGGTTAGGTGAGGATGAAGTTAAATTTAAGGCTAAACACTCCCTCTATTTGCATGACTTTCAAAGGAAGAAGATTGGATAAGACACACTGGCTCTGCCTCTGAAAAATTTTTACTTCCCTTCCCTTTTACTCCCTAATGCCCTTATGCTCAACACTAACCTTTCATCTTTTCTGGTTTGGGCTACTGACTTTAGAGGTGACAATCATTCAAATACAGTATTTTTTTTTAACACCATCAGTATACCTGGTCTAGGTATAAACAGAATGTGCTCTTCTTAGCTACCAATGGGGCCAGCACAACTGTGCTGAATGTTTGATTCAGACAAGACCCCAAAGTTTGTAAACTTGATATCTAGATTTCCTAAACACTTCAAGAAAAAAGTCTCATGAAAAGTGACTTTGTGAGTAAGATTTCTCCCCTTTCTATTTCTTTGATCAAGTCAGAGAGTGCAGGAAAACAACTCTCTCTGTTAAACTGTTGCTTCATATCCCAGTCAGAATGAGGTAAAGAATACCAAAAACATGAGCAGAGATGAGTAAAGGTAAAAGGAAAAGAAATTAGAAGTAAGCTTTTCTAAGCCTCATAAAAGTGATTTGCTTTGATATAAAAGGGTCAAGCCAGTTCCTTTTTCAGACTAATTTTACTTTTGCTCTTGAGTCAATTGAGCCTGGCCGCAAGAAAAAATATTCCCATTTTATATGGTTCTTTCCATGACAGTGTATGCCATCCAATTCAATTCACTGCTGACTTTTGTTAATCTCCACAGGACAATAAAAAGATTCAGGGAACTTCTGACAAACATTCAGTGAGGAACAGCTTTCCAATTCACAAGCTTGGATATCCCATTTTTCAATTTTATCCATGGGAATTTAAAATTTCAGCCTTTTTATGAATTTCCTATTAATATTTAATTTCTTATATCATTGTATTGTTACTGAATAACTAGAATTGCTACATGGAACAATAACAGAAGATACATTAGCTATCCATACATGGGGACACAAATGGATACCAAAGGTAATATACATGAAAAATAGTCTGTCAAGGAATGTCAGACTCAATGAGCATGTATTTACAATCACAAACAGTAGCAACAAAAGCTTTCATTGTTGATTCATCCTCTGATTACTCTGTTTGCACTGCAGACAAAATGGTCTAAATGAAGACCAAGATAATAAGTGAACTATCTATCGTTTCTTTTATTCTTATTCCCGAGAAGGAAGGTGACAGAAGGAAAGCAATAAATGAAGGATCCTGCTGGTTCTATTCCAACAGACTTTTCAAACAGCAGAGGTACTATGAATTACTTTGGGGAGGCAGATGGATTTTATCATCTGCTGTAGTATAAATCAGGTAAGGGCACCAAGATCCACCCCCTTCCCTCAATAATCACAGGAGACGGTGTTTATGTTTTCCAGCCATTTCTCATTAGGGGCATTTGTTGCTAACTACTATAATTAGCTAAAGAATCCAGGTCAGAAGATGTGGGGAACAGTGATTGGGTGCAAGGAGGTTATGGAGGAAGAAGAAAACCAAAGATTACAGTTATAGTTTAGGAATGATTTTAGTTTGGGAATGCCCCAGGACTACAAAGGTATCCCATACACGCTTTTTTCATGAAGAATGCAACTTCCTGTTTTTGATCTGTATTTTTTTTTTCAAATCCTGAATATGCTCATGATAAGCACTGAACATGAGCAACAGCTGAGAAGCAGCATGGCCTAATGGGTAAAGCACAGGCCTGGGAGTCAGAAGGGCCTGGATTCTAATTCTGACTCCACCACTTGCCTGCTGTGTGACCTTGGGCAAGTCACTTAACTTCTCCATGCCTCAGTTACTTCATCTATAAAATGGGGATCAAGTATGTGACCCACCTCCCCCCTACAACAGCATGGGATGTCGACTGTGCCCAATCTGATTAGCTTGAATCTACCCCAGTGCTTAAAATAGTGCCTGGCACATAGTAAGTGCTTAAAAATGTCATAAAAAATAAATTTAAAAAACCCCACAGTTTCTGAAAGTAGATATCATTGTTGGGTGGGAAGCACCAAATTTGGCATCCATTGCCAATTAAACAATGCAGTAGACGAAAGAGGCCCCAAGGGGCATTTAATTCTTCAAATGAGTAACTCATTTGAGGAAAAATACTATGCCTGTTGAGCTCATTTTAAATTATATTCTAATAGTAATTAGAGGTGACTTCACAGTCCAGAATGTGAAATATTTCCCCTTAAAGATGAAATATTCAGAGAGTGGAAATGTAGGCAAATAAATGATGATCATCTGATCTCAGCCATTAAATTAATATAGAACATAATGGTAGTAAATTCCAGGGTAGAAGAAAATGGCCTAATATCGCCATAGGGAGGCAGCCAAAAATATCTTCAGCAAATATTTGGATACTTTTTCTTAAGGTCAAGTAGCCGATTCCATTTTGCAAGCCTTGCGTGATAGGTTCATGGTATCATCTTTTTTCTTTTACTATGGTAATAAGTAATCCTTCCTTCTCCATACCTTTGCTATGCCTAATTGCCACTTTATTGTTCCCATTGGGCAAATTTGACTAAGGCTTTTTAAAAGCTGAATTTAAAATGACTAATGCCGATTAAAAGAAGGACTTCAGTGTGGCAAAGCTCATCACCACCTTCTGCTATTTCCTGTGGCTGTATTTTAAGGTAATTAACAACAGATCTTACAAACTGCTTACCTTTTGTAAAGTCACTTTCCAATGGTACCCAGGCCTAGATTTAAGCACTAAATAGTCCCACTTATTTCTCAATTAGAAAGCATTTTTCTGAGCTTCTCAAATACATTTACCTACCCCGACAAGCCCAATCCTGAATTTTGATAGGTGACATAAAAACTCTTTGGAACTTGCTTCTTTATTTTCCAGTAGTTCTACTTAAACATTACAAGCAGCTTCACTAAATATAGTTTCATATTTTTTGAAAAAATCCGTGATTTTGGTATTTCATATACAAATGGATTTTATAGTTAAAAATAATTAATCAATGATGAGTAAAATGGAATGCTTAGTTCATTCAATAGTATTTATTAAGCCCTTACTATGTGCAGAGCACTGTACTAAGCACTTGGAATGTACAGTTCGGTAACAGAGACAATCCCTGCCCATTGACGGGCTTACAGTCTAATTGGTTCCTTGATGGCAGGAATCTAGTCTCTTAACTCTATTGTATTCTCCCCAGTGCTTAGTACAGTGTTCTGCACATAGTCACCACTCAATAAATATCAATGATTGAATGATCATTGAGACAGTCTCCCCTAATCCTGGAGAATCTATGTTTCTGGGCCTTGGAAGCAAGTAGGATCTCTCTTCCTCCATCAGTGTTAGCTTCAGACAAGGTGGGAAAAAAGTTGACATCCTTCCTGTACCATATGATGTGGTTAGGTTGCGTTGTGACAACTACTGTGGCAGGGCTCATGTCTATTAACTCTACTATAGTGCTCTAGTGTCTAAAAACTCTAATAATAATAATAATAATGTTGGCATTTGTTAAGTGCTTACTATGTACTGAGCACTGTTCTAAGCACTGGGGTAGATACAGGGCAATCAGGTTGTCCCACGTGAGGCTCACAGTTAATCCCCATTTTACAGATGAGGTAACACAGGAACAGAGAAGTTAAGTGACTTGCCCACAGTCACACAGCTGACAAGTGGCAGAGCCGGGATTCAAACTCATGACTTCTGACTCCCAAGCCCGTGCTCTTTCCACTGAGCCACTCTGCTTCTCTAGTGGTTAGAATAGTACTCTGCATACAGTAAGTATTCAATAAGTACCATTGACTGATTATATGTTATGTTGGATGTGCATTCAGCTTCATATATTGACAGCCTATGGAAATTATTCAAACCCTCATACCTACACCATTTCTCTGGGGGGGCAAACTTGTTTCTTCCCCTCTTCTCATCCCATTCCACTCCCCTCATCTTTGTTTTTTATGGTATTTTCTAGTTGCTTACTATGTGCCAGGCACTATATTAAATGCTGGCCTAGATACAAGCTAATCAGGTTCCCATGTGGAGCTCACAGCATTAATTTCCATTTTACAGATGAAGTAACTGAGATACAGAGAAGTGCACTGACTTGCCCAGTGTCACCCAGGAGACAAGTGTTGGAGTTGGGATTAGAACCCAGGTCCATAATAATAATTCTGATATTTGTTAAGCACTTTATTTTGTGCCAGGCACTTTACTAAGTGCTGGGATGTGTACAAGCACCTAGGGTTGGACATAGTCCTGTCCCACACAGAGGCTCACAGTCTTAATCCCCATTTTAGAGACGAGGTAACTGAGGCACAGAGAAGTGAAGTGACTTGTTCAAGGTTACCCAGGAGTCAAGTGGCAGAGCCGGGTCCTTCTTATTCCCAGGTCCCTGCTCTATGCGTGAGGACATGCTGCTTCTGACTTCCAGGCCCATGGCCTAACCATTAGGCCATGCTGCTTCTCTCAAAGTTATTGCTCCCAAATCCTTGTTCAGGCAGGCCCCTCTTCTGACTTGGGTGGAGGGTGTTTCAAATTTTTAACTGCACCCATGTTGCCATGATTTTGTGCCCAGAGAAGGTAGATTGAAGGCAGCTCTGCTCTCCTCCCCCTCTGACAGAAAGGAGGGTAAGTTATGCTCAAGTTGACCAACATGAATAGCGGAAGTCATAATATCACTCCAAACATAAGAATTCCAAGTGGATTTCAATGATGGAAAAATGGATGGTCTCTTTCAGGATCTTGGGTGGTTGTTTCTTTAATCCAAAGTGCATCATATGTTTGATTTCGTTCATTATTTTTACAAGTGAATAGTCTAGTCTGAGTGGATCCTGGGACAGTGAGCCTCCTGAGGGTCAAAGACCAGGTATTATTTAGCCTCTATTCTAATCTTCCCAAGTACTTAGTATAGTGCTTTTCAAACACTAGAAATAAATGAATGCATGAAGTTAATTTGTTTTATGAATTAAACTTCCTCCAGCTGACATGATATTTTTAATCACAGGAAAAAGTTTTCTGGCAAAACATCTTTGGAGTTCATATGTATCCTACATACTGAGTGCTGTTTTGGATTAGGCTGATAATTAGTGTTTTAAAGCCCACATCAGGCTTGCTGAGATCTCTGAGAAAGATGACATGGGACTATGCAAAGCTTTTCCACACTAGCTTTTCAGAGCCCACTAATTTTTGGCATGTCTTACTTGAAAAATGATGGCCCCAAATTTCTGGAATCCAGTCAACCAGCTAACCAGAAAGAGTTTTGGGAAATAAGGATTTTGCCATTTCTTCCCATCCCCTCTATTTTATTGTAATTGCAACCGTCTGTATATAAAAATAAAATAGCTTTTTAACCAGCACTTGTGATGTACATCACAAGATTAAACTGAACTTGGCACCTAACCCATATTAAATAGATTAATAGAGCACCCTTAAAGATGTGTCAACCAGGGCCCCGAAATATTAAACCCGGGTCTTTCATTTAATATAATCTATATGTCGAAGGAAAATTTGTCCAGAAAAAGATATATTCTTTAGTTGAATTTTATAGAAATTTTGAAGAAAGTCTCATTCTACCCACTTACTTGGTTCAATTAATCAGCTCTCACTACCTAATCAATCCATCTCTAGGTGCAAAATTACAGCATATCTGCATTGCATTGGAATTGCCTTGATGACGCTGGTTTAAAAAAAATAAAAGAGTGTTTAGAATCCAGTCAGAGCTGGATTTTGAAATAGTTTGGCGTGAGCTGTGTTTACCAGGTTTTCATTTTTCTAATCACTTCATTTAGCAACTACATTACAAGCACTCTATTGTGGTCCCACCGGGACCTTCCTAATGTTGAAGGAATAGAGGGTATCACTCATGTCAGTTACTTGGATGTCTTTCAAATAGAGGAAGCTGAGAGTGTCAGTCACTATTGGCTACTGCACTTGGACTGCATTGAACGATGTTGTTCTAGGCAACAGTAATATTCCCACAACAATAAAAGTCACTCCTTCATGGCTTCGTGCAAGGAGACTGAAGTCTGGCGATATACAGTTGGTGTGACTTTTGGCTCTGTCTTTGCTAATTTGTGATTAACAAGGATTGTATTGTTCACTGTACCATTCACGTTTAGAAGGAGTTTCTTGTATCGTACAGCAATAGCGGCCTCGATCCGGGCAAAGTGGAAAGTTGAAAAAAAAATCTCTGCGAAGAAAAATGTTTCTTTTCTTCCCACCAGCCAACAAAAGAGAAGCTGAGGTAGGTTAGCTTCTAGGTGCAAACTGATTGTGAACCTAGGAGATTGAAAGTTGCCTGCTTGATTTCTCAAAAATGTTGGTATGGGAGCTATGAGGACTTGGGGGCAAAGGGAAATGAGATGTGTTCTCTGATGGCTATTTGGTGTGGAGGGGGAAGATTAGTTCCTTAAAAAAATCTTTTCTCTTCACTCCCCCCGACCACACACACACACATCTGATGATCATTTCATCTTCCTTATTAGCAAGCACACTGTGGAATGGTGTATTACTGCTGGAAAGAAAAGGTTTTTTTTGGTTTGTTTTGAATGATCTAGGTTAGATGTTGACCTTGATCAAAGTCACAGACTAGCCTTGGTCTCCCTGATTCATTTTTGCTTGGTTAGATGTGGTAATGGAAGGCAGCCAGAAATGAGGCTACCTTTTATGGATGGAGGGAGAGCCAATGAGGGCAGAGAAAGAAAAGGGGGAAGAGTGCGAGAGAAAATGGGAGAAAGATGGGGGAAAACAAGGAAAAGGGAAAAGGGGAAGAGGAAAAGAGAAGAAAGGCACAGAAGAGAAAAGGGAATGAGGGAGAATAGGGGAAGGGGGATAGAGAGCCGTTAGGATAGCACTCCTTCCTTCCTCTTCACTGCCTCTCCAAACACTTCCACCTTTACCATTCACACCCAGTGACCCTGTCAGACACATGGCAAAGGCCCAGAATTGGCCAATTCTTCAGGGACCAGAGTTAATGCTTTGCCTTGGTTGGCAGGGCTGTGGCTCTGGCCCCATTTGGCCCTCATCTTAGGCTAAGTCTCTCCTGGGCTGTTGGGTTGCCTTGGAAAACTCTTGGCCTTCAATCAGTCAATCAATCAATCATGTTTATTGAATGCTTTCTGTGTGTAGAGCACTGCACTAAGCACTTGGAAGAGTACAATATAACAGAGTGGGTAGGAATGTTCCCTGACTACAGTTTAGAGGGGGAGACAAATAAATAAATATGGATATATATGTAAGTGATGTGGGGCTGAGGGTAGGGTGAATAAAGGGTATGAATCCAAGTGCAAGGGTGACACAGAAGAGACTGAGAGAAGAGGAAATGACTTAGTCGGGGAAGGCCTCTGGAAGGAGATGTGATTTAAATAAGGCTTTGAAGGTGGGAAGAGTGATGGTCTGTCGAATAAGAAGGGGAAGGGCATTCCAAGCCAGAGGAAGGACATGGCTGTACAGTGAATAGGTTGGCATTAGAGGAGCAAAATCTTGGGCTGAGTTGTGGTAGGAAATCAGAGAGGTAAAGTAGGTGGGGGCAAGGTGATTGAATGCTTTAAAGCCTATGGTTAGGAGTTTTTGCTTGATGTGGAGTGGATGAGAAACCACCGGAGGCTCTTGAGGAGTGAATGATGATGAAGATGATGATGATGGCATTTGTTAAGCTCTTACTATCTGCCAAGCACTGTTCTAAGCGCTGGGGGGTACAAGGTAATCAGGTTGTCCCACATGGAGCTCACAGTCTTAATCCCCATTTGGCAGATGAGGTAACTGAGGCACAGAGAAGTTAAGTGACTTGCCCAAAGTCACACAGCTGACAAATGGCGGAGCGGAATTAGAACCCATGACCTCTGACTCCCAAATCCGGGCTCTTTCCACTGAGCCACGCTGGCATGGACTTTATTTGTTTTAGAAAAACAATCCAAGCAGCCAAGTGAAGTATGGACCGGAGTCGGAAAAGACAGGATGTAAGAAGGTCAGCAGAGAGGCTGACGTAGAAATCAAGGTGGGATAGGATAAATGCTTGGATTAACGTGGTAGCGTTAGGTTGGAGAAGAGAGGTCAGATATTAGTGATGTTGTGAAGGTGGAACTGGCAGGATTTGGTGACACACTGAATACACAGGTTTAACGGGAGGGATAAATTGAGGACAATGCCAAGGTTACGGGCTTGTGAGATGGGGGGCTGATGGTGTTGTCTACAGTGTCGGGAAGGTTAGGGCATTCCCTTGACTTTCTGCACTCCGCTCGCTACTCCACTACAGAGGAAGGCAGGCATTTGCCAATGGGACTCTTCCCATCTGCTTCGTCCCTCTAGACTATAAGCTCACCAGGGATAGGGAATGTGTCTGCTAATTCTGTTACACTCTGTGCTCTCCCAAGTGCTTAGTACAGTGCTCTGCCCATAGTAAGTGCTCAATAAATAGCATGGCTCAGTGGAAAGAGCACGGGCTTTGGAGTCAGAGGTCATGAGTTCGAATCCAAGCTCTGCCATTTGTCAGCTGTGTGACTGTGGGCAGGTCACTTCACTTCTCTGGGCCTCAGTTCCCTCATCTGTAAAATGGGGATTAAGACTGTGAGCCCCACGTGGGACAACCTGATTCCCCTGTGTCTACCCCAGTGCTTAGAACAGTGCTCTGCACGTAGTAAGCACTTAACAAATACCAACATTAATAAATACCACTGATTGATTGATTGCTTACAACTCTCAGGTGTTCAGGTTTACGTTGTTTGGGCCACAACTTCAAAATTTGGATACGTTCCACTTAAGTCAAGACACTTGGTCAACTCTGTCAATGGCAGGGTTCTTCTCTTAAAATATGACTTCATCCCACATCAACTGCTGACAATTCTAAGATAGTTGGCTAGAGGGGGTATTAAAATGAACTAATAAGAAAATAATACCTATGTTTCTAAAGCATCTATTATTCTGAAAAACCAGGACCCCAAAATATTATTTGTAAGGGAACGGGTGCATATCTAAAGAGAGATTAGTATATTAAATATTTATCTGTCATGTCCTTTCTACTCTCTGAATTACAGTCATGTTTACGGACCAGCACCAGACATGCTGCACAGCTGTTTTGGACAGGAAGTGAAGAATGAATGATCCAGTTAAAGCTATAGGGGAAATTTAACCAGGCTGCAATGAAATTACTTGATTTGGAGTTTGGCCATGCATGAGGACTATGTTCATGAGATTGATGAGCAGGCTCCAAAATGTACTATTGGCTGAGAAGAACATTGAATCACCAACAAGAAATATGAACTGTGAGACTCTAAGTAGCCTTTACTAAAGAGAAGTCTTCTGCTTCATCCACATATTGAATCTGTTATGTACAGAAGGAAAAGGGACTCAGATAACTATGTAGAACATTTTTATCACTGATTTAAGACTGATACTTAAATCTGCCGGAACTTTGGGTGTGTAAACACAAGAACATGTGACTATTGATCTTCAACCCAGGAAGGTTAACTGAAATGAGACTTGCTTAGCACCTAGGCTGAAAACCTAGGCTGAAAACACTGCCTAATTTACTCATGCTCTACACTGGTCTCTCAATGTTATCCAATCTCTTTTTAGTTGAATTCATTTGTTTTCCCCTGACGCTGCTAATTTTCCATTTGAAAAACTCCTTCACAGGTGCAAGACAGAAATTATTCATGTAAAAATTGGAGGAAGAAACATCTGAAGACTACCTGTTTGTTCAGCAATGTTATCTGTTCCTTAAATATTTTATAAACTCATAAACATTAGGAATAGAGGGTTGAGGTCTTGAAGAGAGAATAGGAAAATTAAAACAGAGCTGTAGTTTGTATTGCTTAGTCCGCACCAAAAATCCTAAAAGGGTATTGGAGAAACTGTTTGGCCTAACGGAAAGAACCTGGGCCTGGGAGTCTGAGAACCGAGGTGCTCACCCCAGCTCTGCCAAGTATCTGCTGTGTGACCTTAACTTCTCTGTGCTTCAGTTACCTCATCTGTAAAATGGGAAGCATTATGGGAAGTAGCAAGGCCTAGTGGCAAGAGCATGGACTTGGGAGTCAGAAGATGTGGGTTCTGCATTTGGCCGCTGTGTGATCTTGGGCAAGTCACTTAAAGCATTTAGTACAGTGCTCTTCACAGAGTAAGCACTCAGTAAATGCATTCATTCATTCAATAGTATTTATTGAGTGCTTACTATGTGCAGAGCACTGTACTAAGCGCTTGGAATGGACATATCGGCAACAGTAAATATGATTGAATGAATGAATTTCTCTGTGTCTCAGTTATCTCATCTGTAAAATGGGGATTAAGACGGTGAGTCCCACTTGTGGCAACCTGATTGCCTTGTATCTACCTCAGCACTTAGAACAGTGCTTGGCACAGAGTAAGCACTTAACAAATGCTGTATTAATTATTATTATTAAAATGGGGATTAAATAATACTCCCTCCTACTTAGATGTAAGACTATGCCCAACTTGAATAACCTGTATCTACCCCAGTGCTTAGAACAGTGCTTGGCATATAGTAAGCACTTAACATAAACGTTGGTATTTGTTAAGTGCTTACTATGTGCAGAGCACTGTTCTAAGTGCTGGGGTAGATACAGGGTGATCAGGTTGTCCCACGTGAGGCTCACAGTCTTCATCACCATTTTACAGATGAGGGAACTGAGGCCCAGAGAAGTGAAGTGACTTGCCTACAGTCACACAGCTGACAAGTGGCAGAGCTGGCATTCGAACCCATTACCTCTGACTCCCAAGCCCAGGCTCTTTCCACTGAGCCACATATTATTACTACTATTAATAACATGAACACCAAAATAAATGCATTTATTTCCGGAGCATTCCTCTCCACTGGTTCAATCACTTTTGTTCTATCTGTTCCTCTTTCAGTGGCTTCTCTTTTTAAATCTACAGAGGCAGCATGGCCTAGTAGGTTAGGGATAGGAACAGGAGATGCAGGTTCTACACCTAGTTCTGCTAGTTGAATGATGTGTGACCCTGGGCAAGTCACTTAACCTTTCTGGGCTAACATCCTAGTGCAATGGAACAACTGCTCTGGTCCCTGCATCGCTAGGGGCCCTAATGGGTCCATGTGGCCCACTTTGACCATCTCACCAAAGTCTACTTACTTCCTGACCCCTTTCCCATGTCCTCCCTCTGTCCTTCCCCCTCCATATTTACCAGACCACCATTTCTCCCACCTTCAAAGTCTTATTAAGGTTATATCTCTTCCAAGAGGCCTTCCTTGATTAAGCTCCAAAGAGCAGGGGCTTGGGAGTCAGAGGTCTTGGGTTCTAATCCCAGCTCCGCCACTTGTCAGCTGTGTGAGTTTGGGCAAGTCACTTAACTTCTCTGGGCCTCAGTTACCTCATCTGTAAAATGGGGATGAAGACTGTGAGCCCCATGAGGGACAACCCGATCACCTTGTATCCCCCCAGCGCTTAGAACAGTGCTTTACACATAGTAAGTGCTTAATGAATACCAATGTTGTTATTATTATTTCTCCAACTCCTTCTCCCTTATGCGTCTTCTATACTCTTGGATCTGTACCCTTTAAGCACTTGATATTAACCCCACCCTTATCCCCACAGCACCTATGTGAATATCCATAACCTATTTGGATGGTATGACGGAAAAGCAGCGTGGCTCAGTGGAAAGAGCCTGGGCTTCGGAGTCAGAGGTCATGAGTTCGACTCCCGGCTCTGTCACTTGTCAGCTGTGTGACTGTGGGCAAGTCACTTCACTTCTCTGTGCCTCAGTTCCCTCATCTGTAAAATGGGGATTAAAAGTGTGTGAGCCCCACGTGGGACAACCTGATTACCCTGTATCTCCCCCAGCGTTTAGAACAGTGCTCGGCACCTAGTAAGCGCTTAACAAATACCAACATTATTATTACTATTTATTTATATTAACGTTTGCTCACCCTTTAGACTATAAACTCACTGTGGGCAGGGAACATATCTACCAACTCTCTTGCACTGTACCCTCCCAAGTGCTTAGTACTGTGCTCTGCACACAGTAAGCACTCAATAAATTCCAGTGATTGACTGATTGATTGATTCCATCATACCAAGGTGCTGAGCCAAGGACCTCCCTGACCCTAGGAAGAAAAGTGGCATAATGGAAGAAAAAGGGATTCTTCTCTCCAACTCCTTTCCTCCCCACTCCCTGCTCCCATCCATGCCCGCTCCAAGATGTTGGCACCCTTCATCCTGCTCTGATAAGAGGTAAACTGGCCTTCTGTGGAGTTGAGACCAGTAGTAGCCTGAACAAGTGAGAAGAGGAAACAGCTCTTGTACCTGAACCACAATGACTGGGGCACAGACAAGTCTCTCTTATTGCCTTCTCCTCCCATCCCTGCTTCTTTTTTTGTTGGACAACATGGTTGTTTCACTTGTCTGACCTTGTTACCCGACATAAAGTCTCATCCCCTGGAGAGCTTAGGTGGTGCTCCAGATCAATCTACTGAAATCTATACTCTGTGGGGTGGGAATTGAGGGTGCTTGGCCAGAATAACTTCATCTCCCTCCCTACTTCTTATCCTCTGGTCCCCTCCTAGACTACTGGACAAATGCCTCACTGCTCTCTGGGACAGTTTCTACATGAATAATAATCATGATCAAAATCTTTCCTCATTCTCTATAACAGTTATTGTGTCCAGATGGTGCACAGTTCAAGGTTTTCCTCAGAGATCTGAGCAGGCCCGCTTTGTGTCCTCAGAGACTTTACGACGGGTTGGGGGACTGAGAAATTTGAGGAATAGCTGTTCTTTTACTTCTGCCATATCACTGTTGTATTACTTGGAACTGAGGCAGAGAGTGCCCTGAGCCATTCAGTGCTGCAATGTGGAAGTAAAGAGATTTACATGAGCCACTGGGCCCAAAGTGATTGGGGTGACCTACAGTGGATACAATCAAATAATTGCCCACCAAATGCCTCAGAGATGCAGCAGTTTTGCTTTTGCACCAGTTTGTGATCAGGCCTGGTAGGGGAGAGAGGAGAGACAAACAGATTTATAAAATAAATGAAATACAGAGGCAATAGAATATGTACAGATAATATAAACACAGGCCACCTGATCATATGGACACAGAAGCGAGTGCCAGTTAGGGTGTCATAGGGGAGTAGGTGGGTTGACCAATCGGCAAAGGCTTCCGGGAGAAGAAAGATTTTGAGACGAGTCCAGAAGAAGTGGGAGAAAGCTCAGTGGTGATGAGAGGAGGGGAAGGACTCCTTCAAATAATTTTAATAATAATAATAATGATGATGGCATTTGTTAAGTGCTTACTATGTGCCGAGCACTGTTCTAAGCACTGGGGGAAATACAAGGTAATCAGGTTGTCCCATGTGGGGCTCATAGTCTTCATCCCCATTTTACAGATGAGGTAACTGAGGCACAGAGAAGTTAAGCAACTTGCCCAAAGTCACACAGCTGATAAGTGGCAGAGCTGGGATTAGAACCCATGACCTCTGACTCCCATGCCCGGGCTCTTGCCACTGAGCCAAGCTGCTTCTCGACAGTAATAATGACATTTGTTAAGCTCTATGTGCAAAGCACTAGGCACTGGGGGGATACACGGTGATAATAATAATAATAATGTTGGTATTTGTTAAGCGCTTGCTATATGCAGAGCATTGTTCTAAGCGCTGGGGTAGATACAGGGTCATCAGATTGTCCCACGTGGGGCTCACAGTCAATCCCCATTTTAGAGATGAGGTAACTGAGGCACAGAGAAGTCAAGTGACTTGCCCAAAGTCACACAGCTGACAAGTGGCGGAGCTGGGATTAGAACCCATGACCTCTGACTCCCAAGCCCGGACTTTTTCCAGTGAGCCACGCTGCTTCCCAAATGAAAGGTCAGAACCTCCCAAGTACTTCATAATAATGTTGCTACTTCTCTGTATATTTTTTATTGTTTTTTATAAACCAAAATCTTAAAAATCCATATTATGTCATACAAGATTTTTTCCAAACTTAAAATGGGAAATTAAAATTGACCCTAATATCACTATAACAAGTTGCAGTAATATACCTATTGAATACATTCCTATCTTTACTCTGATAGAGTATTTTTCATTCTGCTTCTATGTATTTTGCATAAATATGATCTGATTCTTTTATTTGATGAGTTCAGTATTCATGTGTTGCTCCTTTTTGTTAGTAATTTATTGCTTGTTCTGTATGTTTTGCAAATTTTAAAGGAAGCTGAACACCGAACAGCCTGAGACAATTTAGCTTCATCTATTTAAAAAACTTTAAGAAGTTATATGTGCTTCATTTATATTCTTCATTATTCATTTTCCTTACAAAGTGGAAAGACAGGTAAATTACTTGTCAGTTTTATTACTGAAAGCTCCAGCTACGGTTACTTAAAATTTCAGTTGCTCCCTTTTATCATCTTTTACTTTCTTTCCAGATAACTCAATATGTTTGGGGTATGGGGATGGGGAGGTATGGGACTAGATTTCTGTGGAGTCCTACTGGACTTCCAAACCTTGAATCCAGATTATGATCACATTTTTAGTCTGGAAATGATATCTGAGCAGTGATTAGTTGGGCTCTCTAACAAGTCTATCTTAAAACACTTTACATTTTAAATGTAGCAATAAAATATCAGACTAGCAAACCCTGATAGGATAAAAGCAATAGATCCAAACTCAATCTAAATTTGACATTCCCTAGTTCAAGAATTCACACGGGGAAGTCAGGACTCATTTAAAGGGCCATAAATGGGGTGGGACAGCTATAATTTGGATATTAAACTTATAAAGTATATTGATGGCATGTAAGAGCTAAATAAATAATTTACTACAAGAAAATTGGAAATCTTTACACAGTACTTAATTGACCAGTTGGTTTCCCAGATTCCTGATGGCTCCTATTTTGCATTTTCTAATTTTTCACCAGTTGAATTCTTTCTCCCATGTGAATTCAATTTCCATCTGTGGTGAATGATCACAACTAGCACCGTTTCTGAAAACACAAACTGTTTCCACTTAAAGTTTTGCCAATCAGTTACATCCCTGTTGACAATTTCATTTACTTTTGTAGAAGAATGAATCCATCACACACTTAGTTGATTCAGGCCTCAGACGCTTTTCTTTCCAAACCTAAAATGTCAGCTTACTGATGACTTTTGGGATAGTACACCTTTAAGAAAGGAATGTTCTAGTACTCAGAGAAAGTTTTGCACATAGACCCTGCTGAAACTGACATGCAGTGGAACAAAATTTTACAAGCTTCACTTGTAAATATTTTTACCCTTTAAATAATTTTTTTTTTTGTAAAACCTGCAACGAATGGTTTGCTTCTCATTGAAAACCCAGTGCATTTGCCATATCTCTGGTTTCTATTCAGAATGCAAAATGTGAAGGACATATTTTCCTAAATCTGGAGTGTCTCTTTTTTCATTATTAGAATCTGCTGAACATGGACAAACAGGATACTGGTAAAATCGTGTCATAAACACTCATACTACTATGGGGAATTTAGTATAGTGGCATATGAACGAAGAAGGCTTTGGGGATTAGATGAAGACATAGGGTGAGGAAAATAACCCATGTAGTATCCTTTTATTTAAGAATGTACTTACAAGTTATTATTGGGGCAGGAAGCAAAGAAAAAGCATCGAGATGCTTTCAGGTGAAAGGACTTTGCCGCAGTTCTAGCTACACTTCATTTTCCCTGTTTCCTATGCTCAGTCGTCACCCTGAGGTAGTTCCTCTTGGCCAGGAACTGCCAATGGATTTTCCTATTCATGCAACGGCTGCCTAATGGATCCAAGTACAAATCTTTCAATGTAATTAGAAGAGCTCATTCAGATCACCCATAAAATAAGAACACCAATGGACATGAAGAGCCAGAAGGAAAACAGTTTACAGGCTCTTCAAGGGCCAAATACATCAGTATGGCAAAGGATTATTTTTACATACACTTAGTGTAGAATGGAGTTCATACACTTTTAATCCTCTCCCACTCACGGTCTCTCTTTCAGGATCTTAATCTTTGAATAAGAGAGAAGTTATATATCGTTAGGCTGGACACAGGGGCTTATTTGTATGGGTATGTCATTCAATTGTTTCTGAGACCTAAATCTCCACAGCATATCTGAGGTTTGTATCTTCCTGTCCGATTTTCAAACCACCCAGTTTCTTTCTCTCGGTTTTGAGCCCAGCTAGTTAGTTAATCCTCGGCCCTCTGATGATTCTATTTTAGGAACAAAGTTAAGTTAATGGATAGAAAGCAAAACTCTGTTCTCTCTTGGCTCAGCCTCTACCATGTGATTTTGATCGATTGCTTGATTTCTTTATAGCTCAGGTCACCCATTTTTCAATTGAATACAATTTGCCTATTTTCTAGGGGTACATTTGAGTCTTACTATAACCAAAGTATCGTGAGATGTTTCTTCATCTGTAAAATGGGAACAGTAATATCCATCTCTCCCTGCATGACAGGGACATTGCACAGATAAAGTAACTGATGTGAAATCCCCTTGGTGAAATCAATCGTATTTATTGAGCACTTACTGTGTGCATAGTGCTGTACTAACTGCTTAATAAAAGTGCTTTACAAATTAAAGTAATCCTTGTTATTATTCTTATCAATAAATAGTAGTCGTGGTATTTACTAGGTGCAATACACTGTGCTAAGTGCTTGGGAAAGTACAATAGAAGAAAACACGCTGTGAGAAGCAGTGTGGCCTAATGGAAAGAATATTGGACAAGAGTCAGGAAACGGGTTCTAAATCCTATCTCTGCCACTTGCCTGCTGTGTGAGCTAGGGTAAGTCACATAGAATAAACTTGGCTTAATGGAAAGACCATTAAGGCTTGGGAGTCAGAGGACGTGGGTTCTAATCCCGGCTCTTCCACCTGTCTTCTGTGTGACCTCGGGCAAGCCATTTAACTTCTCTGGGCCTCAGTTGCCTCATCTACAAAATGGGAAATAAGACTGGGAGGCCCACGTGGAACAACCTGATTACCTTGTATCTACCCTAGTGCTTAGAACAGTGCTTGGCACATAATAAGCACTTAACAAATACCATCATTATTATCATTCCTCTTCATATATCAGTTTTCTCATCCATAAAATAGGGATTAAATACCACCACCGATTGTGCCTTGGATTCCTCCTCGGTGCCTGCTGCCTCATCATTGCAGCTCTCGTAGCTTTGCTCCCAGAAAGCTCTGTGCATGGCAGGGCTGCCCCCTGGACTTAAATAGCCGCCTGTTGTGCCCCAGACTACTTTTCCAGTCACTTGACTCTTCCAGGACCCTGTCAGTCCCCTCAACTCAGCTCTCAGGGCCCTCAACATCCTCCTCTGCTGGACCATCATGCTGTCTCTCTGGGACCCCCACACAGGCTCTCTTCCGCATCTCTGAGGAAGCTCTATCTTGACCTTCCCTGCAGGCCCCCATCAGGGCAGGGGAAAGCAGCCACAGCATGGTGTCTCCTCCACAAAAACTCAGGAAGGCTGTGGCTGCTACTGCTGTGGTGGTCACTGTGGCCGTGATTGTGGGCTCTGAGCTACTAGGTGCCTGAAATTCTGCTCGTCCTGCCACAGCACCTTACTGATCTTTGTTTTTGTCTTCATTTTGTCTTACTGTTTTGTTTCACCCCTCTTAATGTGTCTGTTGCAAGTCTCCTCTCCCCCTTTTTATTTTTAGAATGTGAACCCCCAAGGGGCAGGAACAGCATCTAATTCCCGCCTGCATAGTCTTTTCCAGGCCTTAGTTTAGTGCTCTGCACACAGGAAGCACTTAATATAACTACTATTACTGTTCTCCCTCCCCCTTAGACTCTGAGCGGATGTCACTCAGGGAACATCTGATTTGACTGTATTGTATCTACCCCAGTATTTAGCACAGTGAATGGCACACACTAAATGCTTAACGAATTCCATAATTTTTATTATTATGACATATTCCCTGCCCACAAAAAGCTGACTTTCAAGTGGGGATGAAGATGTGGTGCTTCTCTTCAGGATGGCTAGCCTGCTATTTTAAATATGAGTTCAAATTTTTTTCTCCTTTGCTCTTTAAACTTTTTTCAAGTGCCTCTTGGTGGGAATGAAGGCCCTGAAAATTCCCACTTGCTCCAGCCCTTCGTGTCTTAGTCGAGAAATGGAATAGGTGCTGGGTGGACGGTAAATAATCCCCGCTATGAAGAACTTCAATATTTCCAGGGATCTAGTAGTAAAGTGTTCCTGTACCATAAACCCTTTGGCTACAGGAAGCAAACTATCAAGCCACCAGCTCACCTTCATCTACTCTTGAAAAGCAAACAATTCGGTAGTTTACCGACGGGGGCGGCAGAACCACGAGTCGAAAAGCAGTGATCTAGAGAGTGAAAATCCAGAGAAGACATGTGAAAATAGAGCTAACCAATGAACCCAATTCTTCCCTTATTATGAGGTCAAGTGTGAGGTCAAGATCACGGGGCTGTCTGGGGCCAAGGCATCATAAAAAAACCTAGAACATAGTGGTGATTTGCGGGTGTTGACAACACCTTTGCCCCACGCCATCCCACAGAGCTGAACTCACGTGGCCTCGACAATATGGGAGAATTGAGCTCATTTAATGTTTACAAACGAGACCACTGTAGGGCAGTCAAAAGCCTGGAATGCTCCTTAGTGAGAGAGTAAGTTAATGAAGGAGGCAGGCCTAGACCTGGGGCAAAGGCAAGCAGCCTGAAGAGATTAGCATACCTGAATAGCATGAAAATGCCTGCTAACTCGAGTCCAGCCACCAGGCTCCTCCCTCCCCTATCATTAAAAGTAGTTGAAGCCTTTTAGCTAATACCATTTCTCGTCTGTCCTTTCCTAGTAAATCTCGGTTAACGGAATCCACAGTGGCCTTTTTTCTTCTAATGAATCCATGGCTTTCTCTGGAATGCAACCTTCCTCCTCTCAGCTGGGTGCATGCTACTCTCTCATAACACTGACAACCCTTTGATTGGCTATTAAACTAGGCTTGGTTACTTTGTGGTCGGGCATACCAGCTCCTGCTGATCCAGACTCCGCTGCACAGGAAATGTTCTTTCGGAAGGAAGTCTTTAAAGTCTTGCGCTCTAGCAGAGGGTTAGGATGAGACGCTCACTGGCGATTTACTTAGAATTCAAGCAACATCGTATAGTGTCAGTTTGAGGACTACAAGTGGTGGTTACAGAAAGAGATTTACTCACCTTTCTTGCCCAGAAAATAATTTGATTCATTTACAGGTAACAACCAAAGAGGAAAAACTAGAATGGCCAAAGAAAATAATCAATCCATCCATCAGTGGTATTTGAGAGCTTACTGGGTGCGGAGAATTCTACCCTAAATAATACACAGTATGAACGCTTATTTAAGACCATTTTCATTGTTCAAAGTTCACAAATGCCAGATTTTGAGTACCTTTTTTTCCCACTCCAGCTTGGGCTCTTCGAGATGGAAAAACCAGCCATCTCCACTTACAACATTTATAGATTGATTGGATTGGCATATCGCCTTTTCTTCCCAGAGCTTAGCTATAAATTAAGTGTGTAACTTAAAATGAAAGCTTTTTAAAAAGTCAGTCCAGTGAGGTGAGGAGTGCAGAGGCAGCTGGAAGGGGGGCCGATGGGGAAAATTGGGAGACACGCCAAAGAGAAGGCACAGTGGGGGATTTGGCTAACAAGCAGCATGCCAGCCCAAGTTCCTGTTTCCCAGTGTCACTGGTGTTGATGATGGCATGGCAGGGAGTGGGGGGAGGGGGACAGGGGAAGAGAGTACTCTCCCCCAGGCTAATCAAGTGGTCCTCATTTGGGATCTTATAATAAAAATAACAACAACAATAATAATTATATTTGTTTCAATGCTCCCTACATAAAAATCACTGTATTAAATGCTGAGGAGGATATAAGATGATCAGGTTGGACAGCCCCTGTTCCACATCAGTCTCACAGTCTAAGGAGGAGGGAGAACAGCCAGTCAATCAATCGATTATATTTGTAGAGGGTTTACTGTGTGCTGAGCATTCTTCTCAGTGCTTGGGGGAGTACAATAAAACAGAGTTGGTAGTCACATATGTTCCCTGACCACAATGAATCTCCATTTTACACATGAGGAAAGTGAGACATGGAGAAGTTGAGTGACTTGCCCAAGGAATTTTCAAGCCTACTTACGTAAGCCCGTCAAACGGCAGGGACTGTCTCTGTTGCCGACTTGTTCATTCCAAGCGTTTAGTACAGTGCTCTGCACATAGTAAGCGCTCAATAAATACTATTGAATGAATGACACATTTTCATTCATCCTACTAAAAATCTGTGCATCTCAAGAGAAATTGACTCTGAATGTAGACTTTTTCTCCTTTAATTCTTAGTGCTTGAAGGTCGCCATCAATTCAGTGGTCATCACCAACACACAAGTCTGACACAGAATTAATCTTCCAAGGAAACTTTAGAGGAGTCATCTCATTCGTCATTGTATTATCCCCTATAAATCATTATCATTATTGATGTCATTAATTATAAAAATAATAATGATATTTTGTGTCTATGTGCTAAACCCTAGGGTAGAGACAAGACAATCAGATTTGATGTGATCTACATGAAGTCAGGATGTAGGATTTCCAGGAGTAAGGTTGAATATGAAATTTACAGAAGTGATGGGGGTTGAGACTACTGGTGAGCTCGCCCTACGCAACATGAAGCCGAATGGTGCCCTTACTGGCTAAGGGGTATTTACAGTGTGGAGTCCTTTAATCTCAGTTCAGAGGAAGAAGCTTCAGGTCTTGGAAGTGTGAAGCAGTCAAAGAACTTCCAATATGACTTTGACAGTCCCATCCGGGTCAGGAAAACCTAGGATGGACCAAGGACTCGTCTGATGCAGGGAGCCAAGCGGAAAGAACCCTGGTTTGGGGGTAGGAATCACTGGACATTGGTGTTTTGAGGGAGGGAGCCAGGGGTCCTAATATTGCTTGTGCTGAGGGAACTTCAGTAGCAGCACAGAGGCTAGACTGGGGTTTGGGAACCCCAAATTGGGTTTTAAGAATCTCTCGATTCCTCCACTCTTTTGGGGCCTCAATCAGAATAGTGATGACCAGAGGACAAGACTGAAACTTTTAGTAAAGTAATGCACCTTATACTTTCCTGTGGAGAGCAAACAAATAGGACCATCCTATTCCCACCTGATCAAAGAAGTCTTTAGTTGTTATCACTGCTAGGCCTCAGAATGATAAAAGTTCAATGCAACATGTAAAGTGGGCTAAAAAAAAGATCTATCAAAGCTTAATGATCTATAAAAATGATGGGTAGGGATACAATGGCTATAATATTAATTCATTCAATCATATTTATTAAGTGCTTACTGTGTGCAGAGCATTGTACTAAGCATTTGGGAAAGTACAACAATAAACAGTGACAATTAATACAAAATTTGATTTTAGCCAATTCAGTAATTTCAATGTTCTCCCTTCAAAAACCTTTTACTAGAAGACTTAATAAGTAGCAGAACATTCTGCTTTCCAAACTGCCTCTTCCTACCCAGCCACTTGAGGAGTTGGTAATGAACCAAAAGGGAGGATATGACCAAAAGGGAGGGAACCAAAGGGAAAGGGAGAAGTAGGAGGGAGAAGAAGTAAAATCCCCATTTTGCAGGTGAGAAACTGAGGCCCAGAGAAGTTAAGTGACTGCTCAAGGTCATGCAGCAGGCAAATGGCAGAGCTGGGATGAGAACCCAAATCCTCTGGCTCCCAGACATGGTCTCTCTTCTCTAAATCCTGCTGTTTCAGAGCTCCTGGCTGTCTGTCTCCCCCGATTAGACTGTAAGCCAGTCAATGGGCAGGGATTGTCTCTCTCTGTTGTCGATCTGTACATTCCAAGCGCTTAGTACAGTGCTCTGCACATAGTAAGCGCTCAATAAATACTATTGAGAAGCAGCGTGGCTCAGTGGAAAGAGCATGGGCTTTGGAGTCAGGGCTCATGAGTTCGAATCCCAGCTCTGCCACTTGTCGGCTGTGTGACTGTGGGCAAGTCACTTAACTTCTCTGTGCCTCAGTTCCCTCATCTGTAAAATGGGGATTAAGACTGTGAGCCCCATGTGGGACAACCTGATTCCCCTATGTCTACCTCAGCGCTTAGAACAGTGCTCGGCACATAGTAAGCGCTTAACAAATACCAACATAATAAGAAGGGGTCAGGATAATCTGTAAACTGAATCATCAGTTGCTAATTGAGATTTACCTGTTGGAAGCCATTTCTTCCATCATGGCAGGAGAAAACAAGGTAATAGCACTTTGCATAATAGCAACCACATTTACAGTTTGGAAAAATAGATGTTCTCCCAGCATCCCTTTTCTTCTCACACAAATTCAGCATGTTTTGTGCTTCTGTTGTACTTCCCAAGCACTTAGAACAGTGCATTACATTTCACAGATACTCAAGAAACACTATTACTAAGACACCAGTGAGGACATTCGATCATAACAGAGCATAAAAGACCTTATTTGGGCCTTTGCACAAGGAAGGTGAGAAAATAAGTCACTGGCTCTTTTGGTATGAAGCCAATTTGGATTCTGGAACACTCCACATTTTTTATGTTTGTTACTCTAAGAGCAAGAGCTGAAAAGGTATATCTGAGGCAAGTGACTTCACTTATCTTACTACCAAATGCATAAACTGGAGTTAATGAAGTATCTTTTAAGAATCCTCCCAACTACCACTTATGCACTCAAAACCCCCTTAGCACTTCTTAAATGTTACCTTAACTACTCTACTATTTAAGTACTTACTCTCCTACTCACCCATGTTTTCATTCTCTTTTTCCTCCTACCTGTAAAATAATTTTTGTGGGTTTCCCCTGCTAGAGTGTGTAAGTTTTTTGAGGGCAGGAAGCATATGTTGTAACTCTATTGTTCTCTTCCAAGGGCTAATTAGATTGCTTGGGTCACAGGCAGTCAATAGTCTTGATTGATAGAATGAACACAACCCAAATTAACTTGCCTTCTAAAACCTAAATCTGAAACCCTTAATGAACTAGAATCAATCAAGGAATGATATTTATTGAATACCATGTGCCGAGAACTGTACTAAGTGCTTGGGAGAGTACAATACAACAGAGTTGGTGGACAAGTTCCCTGCTGACAAGGAGTCTACAGTCTAGAGTGGGAGACAGAATAAATTATGGTTATGTACATAAATGCTGTAGGGCTCAGGGTGAGGTGAATATCAAGTGCTTAAAGGGTGCAGATGGAAGTAAGTAGTTGGCTCAGAAGGGAGAGGGAGGAGAAATGAGTCAGGGAAGCCTTGTGAGTTTAGTAAGGCTTGGAAAGTAGAGAGTGGTGGATGGTTATATATGATGGGTGAGAGAGCTCCAGGCCAGAGGGAGGAAGTGAACAAGGGTTCAGTGGCAAGATAGACAAGACTGAATGAAGCACTAATAAAGTACTGATGAAGTCAGAGGAGCAAAATACACAAGTTGGGTTGGAGTAGAAAAGAATGGGATAGAACAGCAGGCTATGCAGCCCTGGATTCTGTCTCCCCACTTGGAGACAGAAGAGTCAGAGGGATGGTGTGATGGGAAGCAGCACGTTTGAGTGGAAAGATTCTAGGCCTGGGAGTCAGAGGACCTGTGTTCTAATCCCAGATCCACCACTTGTCTGCTGTTGGACCTTGGGCAAGTCACTTCATTTATCTGCGCCTCAGTTCCGTCATCTTCAAGATGGGAATTCAGTGTCTGTTCTCCCTCCTTAGACTGTGAAACCCATGTGAGACCTAATTGCCTTGTATCTACCCCAGGATTTAGCACAGAGCTTGACATGTAGTAAGTGTTTAACAAATACTGCGATTATTATGTTAGTTGCCCTCTTCGATGTTCATCTATCCAGACGCTTAAAGTTATGGGACTAACAAAAAGAGCCATATCAAGGTAGAGTTTTTGTGATGACAGTGATATTGGTAGGATAGCTTGCAGGCACCTGTTGAGGAGTGGAAGAGGAATGCAGTGTTTTACCGATAGCTTCTGCAGGGTGGGATGCCAGAAAGGTAAGTAAAAATAATTTGTAATGAAGCAATTTATACACACATGAAGGTAGCTTTAATATCAGACTACTTTAATTCTATTGACCTGGCTAGATCTCTCATGAGGATCATAATTCTTCTGTCCAGATGTGCATACACCCAATGTGCTTTGCATCAGTGTTACATAACATTTACAGGCTTACACAAAATCACTGTAGCATCGGTTGTGGTTTTTATACTTTCCCAAGGACTCAGTAGAGGGCATCGTATCAACTAGAGCTCAATAAATACCTTTACTACTTTAATTATGGCTCTTGTTAAGCACTTACTATGTTCTAAGCACTGAGGTAGATATAAATTCATCAGATAAGGCACAGTCCCTGTCCCACATGGGGCTCACACTCTTAATCCCCATTTTACAAATGAGTTAACTGAGGCCCAGAAAAGTGAAATGACTTGCCGAAGGTCACATAGCAGAAAAGTGGCAGAGTCAGGATTATAACCCAGGTCCTTCTGACTCCCAGGCCCATGCTCTATCCACTAGGCCACACTACTTCTCCACTTCTCCTCTACTTCTACTATATTGTTACTATCAATCAATCATATTTATTAAGCTCTTAGTGAGTGCAGAGCACTGTACTAAGTGCTTAATAGAGTACATGTTCCCTGCCTACAACAAGCTACTACTATTATTTATCCATCTGGGACTAGATCCCCTTTTCTGTAATGGATGACAGAGTATCAGGAAGCAGGTTCCATATATTTGGATTTGGACCTAGTACTGTGGCTGGGATCTACTAAAAAGAAAGATGTGATCTTTTGGACTTTTTGTTTCCAGTTCCTCAAATCCTTTAGCTTTGGCTTTCCAGAGATTAGGGTGCTATGGCAGCCAAGAGATGATGACTTTGTTTTATTGTTCCTTAGGAATATTTCAGATTAACAATTGGATCTTTTATAGTTTGGGGCCTTCCTTAAATTGGGATATTGGTGCTACGGATTTCATAGTAGTTAATGTCAGCTCTGGGTTTAGTTTTTTTCTAAATGAAGATTATCGAAGACTGTTGCTATATAATAAAAAACAAGCAAGTTCCATACCTTTTGTTTCACTAAGCCCATAAAATAGTAGCTCTGCTTCTATACCACCTTTCTCCAGGTAGATGTACACTGCATAATCTAGGAGCTAGATTATAAAAATCTACTTTTCACCTATTTATCCCTATTTTATGTTTCCTGTGGCAAAGTGCCTTTCTTACATATCAAATTTCATCAATATGTGGGGACACAACCTCTATAATTCCCCCACTCTTCTGATTATAAAGCAGTAATGATAATAATATGGCTTTATATTGGTGACTGTCAGGACTGTACTTACATTACTTTTTTATGATTTTTTTAGGCCTTACTATTTGGCAAGTACTGTTATAGTCCCTGGGGTAGTTACAAGTTAATCAACCTGGATACAGTCCCTATCCCAAATGGGGCTCACACTGTAAGTAGAAGGGTCAACAGGTATTGAATCTCCATTTTGCAGCTGAAGCACAGAGAAGTTTAGTGATTTGCCCAAGGTCACTTAGCAAGGAAGTGGCAGGGTCAGAATTAGAACTCAGGTCCTCTGGCTTTCAGTTCTTGTGCCATGCTGCTTCCTACTTTGCTTCATTGACCTGCTTTGCTGGAGAGTTTCAATTTTTTTTTTCTATTAAGGTATCTGTTGCTGGATCTTGTGATTTCAGTTTATTTTCTCTCTTGGGGATATTTTAGACAGTGCGTGCAAATCTAAATTTCCTTATGGACAGATATGTGTGAGCAGGTTATCAGAGTAAGAGGAATTGATTAAATATTTGATTTTTTAAATTTTTGATGAAGTCCCCATAGACAATGGCCCAAATATGAAGGACAAATATATTTTAAATTAATTTTTAAAAATCCTGAATCTAGGTGCAAAGAGGTTAATGCTATTTCAGATATTTTAATTTTTCTATAGCCCCAGATCCTTTTTTGGTCCTTGTTGACTAGGAACCTGATACTTCTTTTGACTCAAGAACATACGTATGCCATGCAGATCTCCTCCAAGAGACCTTTCCAGATTAAGCCCCACTTTTCCTCATCTCCCACTCCCTTCTTTGTCACTCTGACTTGCTCTCTTTGCTTTTCTCCCCTCTCCCTGCCCCACAGCACTTATATATATATATCTGTATTTTTAAATTTTATATTGATGTCTATTTGTCTGTCTTTCTCCCCTTCTAGACTATGAGCTCGTTGTGGGCAGGTATTGTCTCTCTTTATTGCTGTACTGTACTTTCCCAAGTGCTTAGTGCGGTGCTCTGCGTGCAGTAAGCACTCAATAAATATGACTGAATGAATCAGTGAACTCAAACATGCACACACACACCTGCTGTGAACCCCCTGAAGGACAGAACCATGTCTAATTCCCACCTCTGTATTCTTTCCCAGTACTTAGTACAGTGCTCTGCACATAGTAAGCATTCAAAAAATATTACTACTACCCACCCCCAGACATTTACTACAAATGAGCAATTCATTACATTTTGAATGATAAACCCATCACTGTGTGTATATTCATTAGCCATTGTGTGAATTGTGTGAAGAGAATAACCTTGACTACAAACTGTGAAGGGCTAGTAGAGATGTATATACACTACTCCTGTGCTTAAGGAGATTGCAAACTAAGAGAGGGGAGGGGAAAAAGAAGGACAAGACAAATAAATATGCAGACTACTTGATAAGAGCTCATGGCAAATAAGATAGATATAAACAAATAGGTAAATGGATCTGCATAAACATAGGGGGCAAATAGATAACATGAGTCTTTTTAACAAAGATTTACAAAAAATGCAGGTAAGGGCCTGGAGAGAATGGGAAGACTGGAGTCAGGGGGGATGCCACTAAAACCTGAAAAAAATGCAGTTCTCATAGTGTATCTTCTTACAAGGTAGTTCCAGAGTAATATCCATCCACTTGAACTCGTTTCCCTGCCAATCTTGCTTTCCTTGGGCACACGTCAACACCAACTAAGCCACAGATAGAGATCAAAACAACTGAGCTAGAACAATGTCCCCAAAGCTGAGGAAAGACCTTCTCACTGTTGATCCTGCCCTGCTTGGAACCCAGACTGTCCTGTTTAATTGCATGAGTATGATAATGATGATAATAATAATATTTGTTAAGCACTTACTATGTGCCAAGAGCTATGCTAACCACTGGGGTAGATACAATGCAATTAGGTCAGACAGTCCTTGTCCCACTGAGGGCAACAACATGTTCCAGTTGAAAAATTGAATAACCATTTAACTTCATGTGATAAAAGTATTAATCTATTTGTCTTTATTCTAAGATGATTTAAGATTTTATCTATATTTTTTGGGTAAAGTGGCCAACAACCCATTTCACACTGCGTGCTTAAATTCATTCATTCATTCAATAGTTTATTGAGCGCTTACTATATACTGTTGATTGTTGTAGCTGAGATTGCCACTTGCCTGGTAGTTTTTAGTCTTTTTATTGATCTTCCCATCATCCTTCAGGCTTAGACAAACAACTCCTCTCCTGATTGTGCCATGCCAGGTTTGTTTCTCATACTTGTCTCCCAGAAATCCCTTGGCACCCCATATTGTTTCATGTTGTCTGTAAACATTTGTTCTATCCTCCATGCTAAATTATTCCCAATTTCAATTCACCTTAAAACAACTGTTTTGGCCTTTTGCTGCTGTCTGTCTTTTCATCATATTCCTCCCAGAAAAGCTGCATTGTGATAATTGTGGGATTTGTTAAGCCTATACTATGTGCCAACCACTGAACTGGGGTTCAGTTCACTGGGGTGAATACAACATAATCAGATCAAAGCCAGTCCCTGTCCAACATGGAGCTCACAGTCTAACGAGGAAGGGGAATAGATATTTTATCTCTATTTCACAGATGAGGAAATTAAGGCAGAGAAGTTAAGTGACATGCCCAAGGTCACACAGCAGATAAGCGGCAGGGCCTGAATTAGAACCCAGGTCCCCCGACTCCTAGGCCCATGCTCTTTCGACTAGACCACTTCTCTTTGAGTACTGCCTAATTAGATCATACTTTATCCAAAAACCTCAGCACACTTTACACTCCAGTAATGATGGGATATGTAGCTATGGAGGCTTTGAATTTCTTAACTGCATTTGTCACTGTGATTTTCCAATTAATGTTTCCAGGTTTACCTTCTTCTAACTTGGAGCTTACAGTAAATATCTTGCTTGGAACCGTGAAATCTGAATCAGTATCCAATATGAATATTCAATATTAAAGTGCAGGATGGGTGGGAGAGATATTGGAGGCTATTATGTACCCTTGTTGACTGCTTAACCACCTGAACCCCTGCCAACTTTCACATAGGAGAGAGTATTACTCCTAGTGTTCATCTAAGTACAAAGCACAAGCTTTACATACTATAATGAAAACGTTTCCAGGTTCCTGCAAGTTCCTGATTTTGTGAGTTATAGTGCACTTTGTGGCAGTTAATTATAATTTATTATTTTATGATGTAAAAATTGAACCCACGTCCCGTTCCTGTTGCCACACAGTGTACTCTATCTGTGGAAAATAAGCTTTTTATGGGGGGAACATTGAGTCATTTGGGTGAAAGAGCTGGACAGAGTACAATTTAGCTACTCAAACACCAGGAAGATGGCTTTGGAACAATCATGGGCAAGTTCTGTGTACAATTCAAGTATAGTTTGCAAGGCAAGAAAGGGAATGATTAACTTTTTAAAAATTGGCATTTTTATCCTAGTACTCAAATTTAATATAGTTTATCATTTTTCAATATGCAAATGCCCTTCTTTCTCTCTTTTTCCCTGACTCCTTCCTCTTCCATTGCATCACTTCCTAAAAAACACTTCTAGATCAATACTCACCCAAGAACACGAATGCCATCACAGAGTAGTACTTTTTATAAGCATTTACAATTTAAGTCTCATAAGTCTTCCAGAAGGCCAGTAATCAGAACTGATCAGGAGCATGAATTCTGCCTGAGGAGCCTCCGCTCTGTGTGTGTGTGTGTGTGTGCGTGCGTGCGTGTGTGTGCGTGTGTGTGTGTGTGTGTGGTCCACAAAAGAGGGCCCTGCCAAAACTTAGAGTCAGCCCCCCACACACGACTTCAACTGAGTTCAAATGAGTGGGCCCTTCCTGTCCAGCCTTTATTTAGAACCCTGCTGAGTAGGAATCTGGCTTACTGCAGGAGGAGGAAGAGGGTGATGGAGATTTAATTAGCCATTCTTGTTTGGAAACTACAGTGATGACTTAGATTTTCAGAATCCCAAGCTGAGAAATCATGTAGACAATCCACCAACCTTCAGTTTGCCCCAATTTTTGTTACCCAGACTTCTAATTATTCCTTTCAGTTTCAAAGGTGCTTTCTTTATACCTGGATGGAAGGGAAAATATTGAGTTGCTTACTGATGAGCTTGCAAGCTGCAGTAGAAGTGATTGAAATGCTTATTTATTTGAGGAATTGATCACCACTTAAATGAGTGTGGGTTTGCGGGTAGAGGATTTGGGGAGGTTTTCCACTACACCATTAGAATGTCTTGATCTCTATGAGCTGACATTTTAAGGAAACATTTTTCTCTCTACACCAAGTCTCTGTGACAATGAGAAATTATTTTTCCAAACTTTCCATTATTTAGAAGACACAAAAAGCAGAAATTCTGGGCAGTATTGCTCTCTATTCATCCATTCATTCATTCATTCATTCAACTGTATTTATTGAGTGCTAGTTCTTGATGTTTTTCCCAAGTGGACAACTGAGGCAAAATTCCTTCACAGAACTTGGTTTGGGTACTAATTCCAGCTTTGTCATTTACTGAGGGACTGTGGAAACTATACAATTTCTCCATCTGTAATAGGAGGAAAATGACAGTTCACACTAAGAATCAATCAATCCAACAATGGTATTTATTGAGCACTTACCATGTGCACAGTGATATACTAAGCACTTGGGAGAGTACAATACAGAAATAGTTTCTCCCTGTTCCTTCTGTCCTCTCATTACTCAGTGGTCCCGCGGAGGAATATGTCGGTGTGTCTTGCTATCGTTTCCTCATGTTATTAGTGGACTGGCCAGGCGGCTCATTATCCTATAAATTCCCATAGCTTATTTTATGAGACAAGGGGAGATTGGGTGTAGGAGAAGAAAAGCATTGATCCAAACAGTTCTGAATCTCTGAAAAAGATCAATTTAGGTGAAAATTATGAGAAGAGGATTCTTACTGAATGGCACTGGTTCCCTTGCCTCAAAAGAAGACAGTAAGTCCTGATTCTCAGCACTGTCGTGTACATCCTTCCAAATGAAAGTCAATTCAAGAAAAGTTAAAAAGACAGTGCAAGCGTCCCCTTCTCTACCCATAAGGCACTAGTACAGTGGGTGCCAGAAAGGAAGAGAATTGAAGCTTCTTTGAATGTGTATAGTTTGCAGACAAATGACTAAATAACGGCTTCCCCAGCTGTATCTATGGCACAGCTGTTTAATCATCGTGAGAACTAAACTTTCAGAGGTGCTGGTCTCTTTGTACTTGGCATTCAAAGATGCGTACTACAAAGGAGCCCCCAACACGACAGAACTAATTGAACTATTATGGCTAAGGAGGTCAAAACCCAACAAACCCAGTGCAGCATCTAAAATTACTCTGGAGAATTTTTAACAGATGGACACTTGTAAATCTAACAGGATATCCTACTGGTGAGAATGCCTTAGGTAAAACACCAAATTTCTCATTAAACTGTCAGCCGGCTCAGAGGTGTTGCTCATGTGGATAGATTCCTAGAATGGGTGGGTTGGAATGGACTTTGTGTAGTCATCTAGACCATCCTTTTATTTCATGCCTGGGAGTCAGAAGATCAAGTCACCGCTTTTCTGGGACTCAGTTACCTCATCAGGCTCTGCCCTGTTCAAAGACTGCCGGGATAGACTATTCCAGTCTCCTTCGGTTACCCATTCCGAAGATTAATAACTTTTGCGATTGGAAGATTCTTCCTTTTCCCATCTAAATTCCTTTTTCTGCCACTTAAAGTCTCTATCTTCCTCTTGGAGAGACTGTCAGTGGAAAATTCAGGTGAGCTGGCAACCATTCTGTGTAAGAGCCCTTCGTGTTCTTGGAGATTGTTGTTAAATCACGTCTTGGCTTTTCCTTGCCTTCTCTCTCAGCCTCAGGTGGAATAATTCCAGCTCTTTTTGTCTTCCCTCATAAATAGTGTTTTCCAGTCCTATGAGCTCTCTCTTAGTGCCTACTGTGGTTTTAGTTGTGGAGCCTAAACTGGATTCAGAACTCAAGGAAGCACTGCCTATATTGAAAGCTTTCTCTCCTATGTCCTATTCTGTAATGTTAGTGAAGCTCTAGCCAACAACTGTAAATTGTGAACACAGCTGGATAGAGCTGGACAGTGGATAGAGCAGGGGCTTGGGAATCAGAAGGTCAAAGGTTCTAATCCTGGCTCCCCCACTTCTCTGCTATGTGACCATAGGCAAGTCACTCTGCTTCTCTGGGACTCAGTTACCTCATCTGTAAAATGGGGATTGAGACTGTGAGCCCCACGTGGGACAGGGATTGTGACCAATCTGACCTGTTTGTATCCAACCCAGCACTTAGTACAGTGCCTGGCACAAAGTTAAGTGCTTAACAAATACCATAATTGTTACCATTATTTATACATCTGTCTTCAAATATTTTTACAATTGTGTTCTCATTAAGCCTCATGGCATCTTGTAATATGTGACCCTTAGTATTTTCTTCCAGGGATGAATTCACCTGTGAGTCCTTGTGTGACTCAAAAGACCAATGTGGGACCTGACAATCCTCTTGAAATTGTGGGCACAAAAAGAGGTCATTCCTTGTTGTAATGTCATTCTCGATATTTGCCTAGCTTGGCATTGTTTCCTTCCTTTGCTTCTTGTTGCTGGTTGCTTACAAATCTTTTGCTCAGAAAGAGCCTCTCCTTTCTTGACAGCAGTACACTAGCCTGGTCTATCCTTGTCAATTGCCTGGTGGATAGAACATGGGCCTGGGAGTCAGAAGGACCTGGGTTTTAATCCCGGTTCTGCCACTTGTCTGCTGTGTGACCTTAGGCAAGTCACTTCACTTCTCTGGACCTCAGCTACCTCATCTGTAAATGGGGATAAAGACTGTGAGCCCTATGTTGGACATGGACTGTGTCCAACCTAATTAACTTGTATCTACCCCAGTGCTTTGTAGAGTGCCTAACACATAGTAATTGCTTAATCAACACCATTAAAAAAATTGACACCCAGTGATGCACAAATAGTTTAAATAACTTATCCAAATCCACTTAGACAGTGACAGAGTCAAGAATAGAACCCCTGACTCCTGTTCAGCATTCTGTATTCCCCAAAGGGTGGATAGAATGAATTTCATTGTTGAAGATACATCTCCTCCAGGAGGCCTTCCATGACTAAGCCCCTCTTTCCTCTTCTCCCACTTCCTTCTGTGTCACCCTGACTTTCTCCCTTTGTTCTTCCCCCATCCCAGCCCCACAGAATTTATGTAAAAATCTGTAATTTATTTGTTATATTAATGTCTGTCTCCCCCCCCTTCTAGACTGTAAGCTTGTTTTGGGCAGGGAATGTGTACGCTCCCAAGTGCTTAGTACGGTGCTCTGCACACAGTAAGAACTCAATAAATATGATGGAATGAGTAAATCAATCAAATCAATGTAGGAAGTCAAGCATTTCCTTTTTTAAATGCCAATTTGCATGTAGTTACTGCAGTTCATCCCCTCACCTGACTGAAATATTGTTGGAGACTTGCTAACTCATGTAGAGCAGTCATCACTTCCAAGTCCTGGGGACCTGTCCTTTAAACATATTTGCCCTTTGGCATGAAATAATAAACTCAGCAGAGCTTCCTGGCATTCTTAGAGTATATGAATTCAAGAAAAAAAATGACAACTTGAGTAAGAGTCACATCCTTTAAAGCTGAACTAAATAGATTTTAAAGCACATAGTATGGTGTTCTGCATGCACTGTACACTCAATACGATACTACTGTCTACATAATTGATTGACTTATTGACAGACTGTCTATAGAAGGCCAGAGGAATTTGCTAAAGCAAAGATTTGTCAGAATTTACAACTGACAAGGTCATTGGGTACAATAAGCCAATAATCCATTTCTGGTCCTTGAAGTCACTAATTTGTCCCTGTGTCCTGTCCAGTTGAGGTAATTTTTCAATGAAAGGGTAAAAAATGTCCTTCAAACACTTCTGCATGTGTCAAACCACTCTGTGTGGTAGCATGACTGGATCTGCATCTTATGTGAATCGACCTAAAGACTTTGGCTTGAAGCAAAGCAGGGGCAACATGGAAAGATGTTTTCGCCAGTGGCAAAGCTACTTGGAAGTGCAGCACCACTAGTTAATAGAACAAGCAAATTTACAGACCTTCAAAATTAATGAGCCTAAAAAGAAATGCCACCTTCTACTAACTGCATATTCATATGCCAAAATGTCAGGTTCACCCTTAAAAAACTGCTATTCCCTTACCATAAACCTGTGGCTATCATGTACACCTGATTTATTTCCACTTCAAAAATGTTTTGTTAATCCATGGACCTCACACTTTGGAAAACAAAACGCCCCCTTTAAAACGGCATCACTTTGAGCTACAGACCTAGATAAAAAGCTTTCATGATAATGGAAAGCGCAGAGAACCTCAAAATTTGTTTTCTTTCTTGAAGAATTCCATTCCAATTTAATCTGTACCCCTTTAGCAGTTTGGTATTCAACCACCCACACTCCTACAGAATTTTATGTACATACCTTCATACTCAGTTGCTTCCCTTACCTTTAATTTATTTTAGTTTCTTTCTCCCCCACTAGATTGTAAGCCTTTTGAGAGTAGGAATCACATCTACTAGCTCCACTGCACTCTCCCTTTCGCTTGGAACAGTGCTCTCCACATGGCAAATGTTCAATAAGTACCACTGATAGATTAATCAATAGGACACCATCCTAAAAAATGGGAACATTTTACAGCAGGCCGAGTTGCATCCTTTTCACAGCACAAAAATAGATATACGTGGAAGAAAATAGCACCACCTCCCAGCACTAGACCATCTCCCAAATGCACAGAGCTTTAAACTTTTCCCAGTGTGCCCGAGAGCTGGGGATGTGACACTTCTTTATTGTGTACTTCTCGGTTGCCGATACAGCTCACCATACCAACTAGGCACTCGATAAATACCACGATTCCTACTTTATCCAGATCTGATCTTAATTTGTGTGAGTAATTGTGGAGCTTGAATCCAGCACCTATGGGTAGAGGTCAAGCACAGTGGGTCTTTCTATTGCACGTTTGCATTGTGGGATTTGAACGGTACTCTTTTGGAGAACTAAGAACGTGCTTCCTACTACATGAGGTGGACTAGATGGAGCTTGATTTTGATTGGTGCAAGAAATAGTTGAGAGAGCGAGAGAGCGAGATAGAGTGTGTATGTTTGTGTGTCCCGTGTCTGGTGTTAGTTACAATGTGCCGCCGATACGCTCCCAGCATCGCGAAACTCCACCAGCCTTTTTGGACTTCACCGTATTTCATACTGCTGGATGTTTTCACAACTGTACCTCTCTGTATTTAATGCAGGAGAATAACACTGAATATTATTATGAAAGAACATATAATGCATAACAATAATATTGCATCAAGCTTACATCAAATCTCAATTATGGTGATATCTTCACACTGTCTGTAGTTACTGTAGATATAGTTACTGTAGGGTGATTTCTTCCTATAACATGAGGTTTCTTCAGGAGTACCATTATGGTTTTATATGCAGAACTGGTGGCCCTCTTGATGCAGCAGCTCACACTGTCAGCTTGGAAGGAATATTGATTCTGAGCCTGAGTTTCTCTCCTGGTACAACCTGCACTCTGTCCAGGAAGAAGAGTAACATTCACTTCCCAACTTTCCCATCTCCACTCTCATCAGTCAGACAGTATTTATTAGCACTTACTCAGCACCAGTTCTGGGCAGAGCATTGTACTAAGTGCTCGGGAGAGCACAAGAGAGTTAGTAGATGTGTTCCCTAACCTCAAGAAGCTTACGGTCTAGTTGGGAAACAGATGCTAAAATATACTTCAGGTAGAAGAAAGCTCTAGAATAATGAGGTATTACATATGGACGGTATTGGAGTAGGGGAGGGTGAGTGCTCAAGAGGATAAGTGATGAAGGAGCAGTTGTGGGGGACATAAGGGAAGGGAGATGAGAAGGCCTCCCAGAGGAGATGTGGTGTCAGAAGGGCCTTTGAAGATGGAGAGAGCAGTGGGGTGCTCTTGAGCCTTCCGGCCAGGAGACGATTCATTCGGCAGCTGAGGCTGGGAGAAGTCTCAGTAGGCAGCACTCGGCACCTCTATTTTTCCCAGTACAAATTAAGCACGAGGCCAGACCAAGTTTCAACACTTGGGAAAATGCACTTTCAATACTGCCCCTCAAAGCCCTTCATGAACTACCTAATACCCACGGCCAGGAGTGGAAATACGGCTCTCTTCAGTTAACAGAAGAGAAAACGAAGGCAGCCGGGTGAAGTAACGAGCCAAGACCACACAAGTCAAAGGCAGGAGTCTCTTTCACCTCCAGCCTGTGCTGCTTTCAAAAGAAAAACAAAACAAGGGATATGACAGGAAACATTAACGTCCTAACAGATTTAACGACTTCCTAGTGGCCATGGAGACCATGAAACCTTTCCCCTGACCCCACCCTCTCAAATGGGTCTCGGACTGAACCAATCACAGTTTCATTCATGGAGCCAGTGGCTAGATTTAGTACATTGGATAGGCCTCGGGGAAGTTTGCTCAAGAGTTTTTCATTTTACTTCTGAATTGTCTTTTTTTTTTTTTTTTTGGCTCTGATGGCCTGCAGCAGCTCTGATCATTTCCCAGTGTGGGTTTGTCACTGCTTTTTGATTTCCTCTGTATTGTTTACTGCCTGTGTTAATTCACTTTTATTTGACCCTTACCATCATCCATCAAATCCTCAAGTACCTATTAGCATATTATTGTTTTGTCATGGCTTCAATCGATCTCTGGCTGCAATCTCTTCACCTTTCACGCCAGCCTCTTCCTTCTGTTCAGTCTCTGCTACTGTTTTGTGAAGAGTGTTTGTTTTTGCAATCTTTTTTACTTAGAGCCTCAGAACTGACAAACAAATGTGAGACTAGATACCCAGTCCCCAGCCCAGTATCTTCTCCGGCAGCGAGCTTCCCAATTCCAAACTGCAAATTAGCTATATACAACTAGAAGAAGAAGGAAATTGGAACTACCAGCTCTTAGTCTTCAGTAGCATTTTGATTTCAATGAATAAAATAAATAATAAACAAATAATCTATTATGCTAATATCCCGACAATTCTGTGATCATTTCTAATAGAGCCAAGCATCTTTATGTAGTAGTGATTTTGTTAAAGCAGCCTCCAATTGACCTGCAGTCACCGGATGGTCTTCTGTGACTTGCCTAAGGTCATCATATAAGATGGTGACAGGGGTGGGGATAAAGGCCCAGGATCCCAAGCTTGGTATTTGCTTTCTTCTCCATTGCATCTCAGGCTCCCTTCCCCCAGTTCTCATGCATTAGCCCATTCAGGTTATGCTCCAGCAGCTAACCCATGCCAGCAATCAATAAAGGATGAATTGCTGTTCTCACAGCTATCAGGCAGTTTCTGGGAAAAATGTGTGTCTGGACATTTTGCTTATTAAAGAAATAGGTTTCCAAATCTTAAGGAAATGATCTTTTCTTTTCAAATATATGTGTGTGTATACAGTAGGTGAACTCCACGAAGAACTCTCAGCTTTTATTTCCGCCTAGTTGTAACTGACATAAAAATACATAAAATACCTCAAGGGACAAAGCAACCAGTGAATTAAAAAAAAAAATTCAAAAACCAACCCATAACCCCTCCCAAAGTCCAAAGTATTTATTTGATACATTCCAATAGTCTTCTCATTAACCTTTTCCCATTGAAAGTGCACAGTTTCACTGTAAATAAAAAATGAAAAAATACAAAAAGACCTAATTTAACCAGAATATCAAATATTTTACACCTTGCTAAGAAGAACTATAGGTATTTAAAGGGTAGCAGAAATTTATCTAATAATTAAACTCTCAACATAGAAGTATAAAGTTAGTATATCATCTAGTTCTACATGTGTTATCTTTCTCTTGGTCACCTTTTAGAATATTTCCTAGCAGGGCAAAACCCATGGTAGTTGTGATTCTGTTGGTACTTTTAGAAATGACTTTGGAAAAGAACACTGATTTTATGTATTTTATTTCCAGAGGGAGGGTGTGTGTTAAAAAAATTTGGGTGTACTGGTAAATTTTGGTTCCTATTTTATAGCTGCAGAATACTATATGCTCTCTGGAGTAAAACTGACTCAAGACACAATGATTTTACATTTGATTTTTTTCCCCATAAAGAACAGGCCACTTAACTCTTAAATAGTTTGTCCATTAGTACATGGGAGATCATCCTGAACTATCAGTGAATTGGAGGTGCTTCAACATAAGCCCAACCACAGAAAAATCCACTGGAGGAATGAGGATGAGAATAGGATCTCTATTAGGAGCTTATCAATAGCAGGATGAGAATAGGGAGATGGGATACCAGCTGGAAGGTGAGTTGGGATCCAGAAGAGAGAGTTGAACTCAGTTTGCTCCTCTGCCTGCAACCTCACTAGCCGGAATCATTGTGGCAATGGTTTGGGGAGGAGGGTCTTCCACCAAACTATCAGTTAATCAATCAGTCAATGCAGAACACAGTACTAAGCTCTCAGGAGAGTACAATAAAGTTAGTAGATATAATAATGTTGGTATTTGTTAAGCGCTTACTATGTGCAGAGCACTGTTCTAAGCTCTGGGGTAGATACAGGGTAATCAGGTTGTCCCATACGAGGCTCACAGTCTTAATCCCCATTTACAGATGAGGTAACTGAGGCACAGAGAAGTTAAGTGACTTGCCTACAGTCACACAGCTGACAAGAGGTGGAGGCGGAATTCGAACCCATGAGCTATGACTCCCATGCCCAGGCTCTTTCCACTGAGTCACGCTGCTTCCTGATATGATTCCTGCCCTTCTAGAAGCAATCTAGTGGGAGAGATAGATACTAACATAAATTTCGGATAGGAGAAGTACCTGAGTATAAAGGCAAGAACATTCATCTGTTAATGTATAGGGCCAGGATGGGTGGGTGAGTATCTAAGATCTTAGGAGGTCAGGGCTCAAATGATGCAGTGGGGGAGAAATAGGGTGGAGAGATTAGAAACTTGTAAGGGAAGACACATTGTCTCAAAACAGTCTCTTCAGCCTTCCAATTTCTACCCAGCAAGCTGGACAAATTCCTGGGAACCGAACCACAGGTGATGAAGCTTCTGGGGACTGCTGTTGTCCTATGTGACATCACTGAGGACAGAGTTAGACATAGACCACAAATGCTGCAGCTGCCTATTGCCCCCCACCTCTTTCCCAACTCTAGAAAAGTTACAAAAGGATAGTTCACCACAAGTCATAGGCCTGGGCGAAAACTTAGTGATCTCTGGGATGCTCATCCCTGTGCTTCCCAGGATCTCTGCTCTGACTCCATTTTTTCTTCTGCTTTATCATTTAACTCTGTCCTCAACCTTTCTTTCTTTTTAATTTCTTGTAGGTGTGGCAATGGGAGTGAATGAGTCTTCACATGTTTTTGTGTCTTCATGTGCAAGTAAATGTTTTGGTAGTCAGTTGAGATTTTTTTCTTTCTCAGGGAGGGACTGCTTGTAGTGGGAGTAGGCCAAATTCTAGCTTGAATCTCTACCAATTAATCAGTGATATTTATTGAGCACTTACTGTGTACAGAGGACTGTACTAAACACTTGAGAGAGTACAACAGAGTTATTATGTTCCCTGTCCACACAGAGTTTACAATCTAGAGGCTCCAACCAGTCCTTCCTCCTATCTGGGCCCCAGGGCTTGAGCCATCTTCTTGTTCCCTGCAGCCAATTAGATCCCAGTTCTAACCTCAAATAATGGTGGTATTCGCTAAGCATTGCCTAGGTCTCAAGCACTGAATAAAGTACTGGGGTAGATAAAAGATAATTAGGTCTCATATGAGGTTCACAGTCCAAGTAGGAAGGACAACAGTTATTGAATCCCCATTTTACAGTTGAGGAAACTGAGGCTCAGAGAAGTTAATAGTAACAATTGTGGTATTTGTTAAATTCTTACTATGTACCAGGCACTGTACTAAGTGCCGGGGTGGATACCAGAAAATTGGGTTGGGCACTGTGCCTGTCCAACATGGGTCTCACAGTCTTAATCTCCATTTTACAGAGGAGGTAACGGAGGCACTGAGAAGTGAAGTGACTTGCCCAGGGCCACACAACAGACAATAGGTGGAGCCAGGATTATAACCCATGACCTACTGACTCCGAGGCCCCTGCCCTTTCCACTCAGCCGTGTTTGTTCTACAAATGGCAGAGCCAGGATTAGAATATAAATCTTCTGACTCCCAGGCCTGGGCTCTTTTCACTGGGTCATGCTGCTTCTATCTCTACCCTCTCTGATGTAGACTTGGCTTGAGTGCAGGGAGGAATCAATCAACTGTATTTATTGAGTGTTTAATGGGTGCAGGGCACATTACTAAGTGCTTGGGAGAGTACAATATAACAGAATTGGTTGGGCATCTTCCCTGCCCACAACAAGCTCAAGTCAAAGAATCAATCATATTTATTGAGCACTGTGTGTAGAGCACTGTATTAAGTGCTTGGAAGAGTTGGTAGACACATTCCTTGCCCACAAGGACATTACAGTTTAGAGGGAAGGACAGACATTAATATAAATAATTTTTGGATAAGTATATAATAAGTGCTCTGGGGCTAAAGCAAGTTTAGGAGCAAGGCGGCTGCCCAGGGTGAGCAGAAGCTGAACCAACCCTATTGGGGATAAGAAACAGGCAGCAGGGAAATAGAAGGTCTATCTTTGGAGGCAGGCACACAGGAAGGCTGGCAAGGAGACCAAATAGCTTTGATTGAAGATTAGGCATTGGGAAATTGGGAAACTGAGCTCCTCATCTTCCCTCCCAAGCCCTGTCCTCTTCCTGACTTCCCTATCACTGGGGATGGTACGACCATCCTTCCCGTCTCTCAGGCCCGCAACCTTGGTGCCATCTTTGACTCGGCTCTCTCCTTCACCCCACACATCCGATCCGTCACCAAAACCTGCCGGTCTCACCTTTATAATATCGCCAAGTTCTGCCCTTTCCTCTCCACCCAAATGGCTATCTTACTATTACAGGCTCTCATAATATCCTGGCTGGATTATTCTATCAGCCTTCTCTCTGATCTCCCTTCCTCCTGTCTCTCCCCGCTCCGGTCTATTCTTCACTCTGCTGCCCGGCTCATCTTCCTGCAGAAACGCTCTGGGCATGTATGTTACTCCCCTTCTTAAAAACCTCCAGTGGTTACCTAACAACCTTGGCACAAAAACTTCTCACTCTAGGCTTCAAGGCTCTCCCCTTTCCCCCTCCTACCTCTTCAAGGCTCTCCATCACCTTGCCCCCTCCTACCTCTCCTCCCTTCTCTCTTTCTACTGCCCACCCCGCACACTCCGCTCTTCTGCCGCCCACCTCCTCACCGTCCCCCATTCTCGCCTATCCCGCCATCGACCCCTGGGCCACGTCCTCCCACGATCCTGTAATGCCCCCCCTCTTCACCTCCGCCACACTAGTTCTCTTCCCCTCTTCAAAACTCTACTTAAAGCTCACCTCCTCCAAGAGCCCTTCCCACACTGAGCTTCCCCTTTTCCCTCTGCTCCCTCTGCTGCTCCCCCTTTATCCCCCCTTCACCTCTCCTCAGCTAAGCCCTCTTTTCCCCCCTTTCCCTCTGCTCCTCCCCCTCCCCTCAACACTGTACTTGTCCGCTCGACTGCATATATTTTCATTACCCTATTTATTTTGTTAATGAGATGTACATCACCTTGATTCTATTTATCTGTTATTGTTTTAATGAGATGTTCATCCCCTTGATTCTATTTATTGCTATTGTTTTTGTCTGTCTCCCCCAAAAGGGCAGGGACTGTCTCTATCTGTTACCGATTTGTACATTCCAAGCGCTTAGTACAGTGCTCTGCACATAGTAAGCGCTCAATGAATACTATTGAATGAATGAATGAATGAAATTGAGATAGGCCTGGGACATCGACTGATTGAACAGGGCACCAGGACTAGTGAGAAATTGAAGTTAGAAGATAGGGTGCGAAGCGCGTATGGTTGCATTTAAATGGTTGTTATAGTCACGCTGTCTCCTACCACTCCATGGGTTGGTCAAATTGGCTCTGTCAACTATGACTGGCTAGGATCATGATACGGCTACTTCTTAGTGGGTTACAGAGGTGGTGGAGGCCATGAGGAAGAAACACCCTCATCTCCATAGTTCAGTCTGTCCAAGGAGTCTAATCACCGCTGAGTTACTGACGGTGCTGGCTCTACTGCCAAATCCCAAAGAGTTGACATTTCACCATTGATCTCAAAGGCGATGGAAGTCAGAGGGTGTCTTATTTTTCAGGGGCATGCCACTGAAACACAGCCTCCATTTCACCGCTGGTGCCACGGCAAGAAGGCATTGGTTTTATTGCCATTGTTCTTATCTGCCTGTCTCCCCCGATTAGACTGTAAGCCCGTCAAAGGGCAGGGACTGTATCTGTGGCCGACTTTTACATTCCAAGCGCTTAGTACAGTGCTCTGCACATAGTTAGCGCTCAATAAATACTATTGAATGAATGAATGAATGGTCAGGCATAGAGAACCCCTGACAGCCACTCAATGACTACAGTAAACGGACAAGCAGAGAAAAGGTGTGCAGTTATGTCAGAATCACAATGGCGTCCTGGAGTTTCTGCTCACTTTAACCTATTACCCAGTGTAAGTCTAGCAAAATGCATTCATCTCCATAATGCTGACATTGCAGACTTGAATAGACCTAAATGTGAAATAAATATCTTGAGCTCAATAAATGTCTAGTTTAGGTAGAGTTAATATTTTCAAATGTGAAAGTGAATAAATGATATATTCTATAGCATTCTAGGTACTTTTGCATAGAGATAAATGAAAACTTTCAAAAATGATCCCAAACTGTCTAAAGCCACTCTCTTATCAGAGCAAGTGATATACTGAAAAAGAAAAAAAATGCGATATTTTGAAGATTAAATAGTGTAAGTGAAATTAATGTATCTAAATGAAGCTATGACTATATCATGACAGCATGGTAATAAAATTGCAAAGGGGAGAGATTAGAATTTTATGCCACAGAAATGGAAGGAGTTTATATTTTAATTGATCTTCAATAGATGGATTGTTCTTGGAAGCACACTGTATTCCTTCCAAATCAAAGAGGTTTAGGAGATAGAAAGAGGCATAAAATATTCTAGAGTTGTTTTTATAAAATTGCTACTTTTAAAAAAGCAGCATATAGATTTTTGTATCTGCTTATTGCAATAAAAATTCTTACAAATTTAGTTTGGATTTTGTTACTTATAAATTTTTAAAAAACATTTTTGGGCCTGCTCCTTTAACTGCAGAGTGAGCTCTTCTGCCTCTCTTTTTCCTCATTTTTGCCCCTTTTTTGGCAGACGCATATTTATATTTTTCTAGATCATAAAATCATAACGCTTGCTACCATCTAATATCTTTTGTACTGATTAATGACTGTGTTCAAAAACCTCTAAATTGCTCTCTCCCAGAAATGAAAATTTATTTTGCTCCTTGCTGTTAAGTGTGACTGAATAACATATAACCCAGGACATCATCATCATAACAGTTGTAATGTCTTTTAAGTGTTTACTATGTTGGGATAGATACAGTACAATCATATCAGAACCAATCTCTGTCTCATATGGACTAAGTCTAAGGGGGAGAGAATTTAATCCCCATTTTACAGATGAGAAATAACATGGCCTAGTAGAGAAAGGACACAAGCCTGGGAGTCGGAGGACGTGGATGTTAATCCTGGATCCACCACTCATCATCATCAATGGGGTTTGAGTGATTACTTTGTACAGAGCACTGCACTAAGCACTTGGGAGAGTACAGTACAGGAGAGTAGGTAGACATTCTCTGTCCACAACAAACTTAAATTCATTTGCTGTGTGACCTTGAGCAAGTTACTTAACTTCTCTATGCTCAGTTATCACCTCTGTGAAATGGGGATTAAGACCGTGAGCTCAATATTACATGGACTGTGTCCAACCTAATTATCTTTTGTCTACCCCAGTGCTTAGTACAGTGACTGGCACATAGTGAGCATTTAACAAATACCATTAAAAACCGAAAGCAAGAACATTTAGGCACAGAGGAGTTAAGTGAATTGCCCAAGAGCACAGCAGGCAAGTAGCAGAGCTGGGATTAGAACTCAGGTCTCCTGACTCTTAATTCTGGGATCTTTCCATTAGATCATACTGCTTCTCTGAAGGGAGAATAGAATAATGGATGGAAAAAATGCTGCGACCTAATTCAGGCCAGGCCTGGCAGCCCAAGCCTGATCGACGGAGTATGGAGCTATCAAAGCATTCTGACAATTAAGTGAACCTATGGGCATCTGCTACAGTCCAGCTTCCCATGCCCTTCATCCCTGGAGAGAGATGGGACTTCTGCTCTTCAGATATGGGATTTTTTTTGTGGTATTTGTTAAGCACTTACTATGTGCCAAGCACAGTTATAAGCACTGGGGTAGATAGCAGCATATCAAGTTGTAGACAGTCCCTGTCCCACAGCGTGGCTCAGTGGAAAGAGCATGGGCTTTGGAGTCAGGGCTCATGAGTTCGAATCCCAACTCTGCCACTTGTCGGCTGTGTGACTGTGGGCAAGTCACTTAACTTCTCTGTGCCTCAGTTCCCTCATCTGTAAAATGGGGATTAAGACTGTGAGCCCCACGTGGGACAATCTGATTCCCCTATGTCTACCCCAGCGCTTAGAACAGTGCTCGGCACATAGTAAGCGCTTAACAAATACCAACATTATTATTATTATTACATGAGGCTCACAGTCCAAAGGAGTAGGACTTAATTCACATTTTACAGTTGAGGAAACTGAAATACAGGTAAGTTAAGTGACTTGCCAAAGGTCACACAGCAAGCAATTGGCAGAGCTAGGATTAGAACCCAGGTCCTCTGACTCCCAGGCCAGTGCTCTTTCCACTAGACTATACTGCCTCTCATTAATCCATATCTTCCTGACAGGCCTGTCCAGGAGAACCAAATAGCAGTTAAGAAAGGGACAGTCTCATCTGATCATCTTCAGCCTGGTCCACATTGATTTCTGGGAGGGAAGGAAGTTGGGGAGGGAGGGAGGGCACGTTCCCAAGTGCTTAGTACCAAGCTCTGCACACAGTAAGGACTCAATAAATAATGTTGATAGAAAGATTAATCTTAACTGTGAGATACATCAAGGATAAGTGGTTTTCCCTGAGTGGGTTTCAGGGATTTGTTGTCCTAGAGAGCTCAAACAGAAGGAACATGGTCTGAGGAAAAGAAGGAGTCAGAAAACCAGGATCCTAAATCCAGTTCTGCTCCCGGCTTGCTGGTTGACTACTGATCATATGTTTACTCTCTGTTTCCTCATTTGTAAAATGGAGATAACAGTCCCTTCCTCTCCCTACTTTGCAGGGAGGCTGTCAGGATAAAATGAGATAATTGATGCCAAAGTGCCTGAGATTTTTTTTTATAAAAGCATTCAACAAATTCTAGGTATGGTTATTGTATGAATGTGGGACACATCATGTTGGAGCCAGATTCATTCATTCAATCATTTACTGTGAGCAGGGCACTATACTAAGCGCTCGGGAGACTATAAGCTCATCTCTAGATTGTAAGATCATTGTGGACAGGGAATGTGTCTGTTTATTGTTAGATTGTGCTCTCCCAAAGCTTAGTACAGTGCTCTGCACACAGTAAACACCCAATAAATATGACTGAATTAATTGAATGTGAATACAATAACAATAAACAGACACATTCCCTGCCCACAACAAGTTTACAGTCCAGAGACGAGCAAATCACAACAACTGACAGAGATTGTGGTCCTTCCCAATGTGGGCCCACAGAATACCAGGCCCCTGTCCAGCTTTCCGTGGAATGGTCGATGTAGGGCTCCCAGGGCAAATTTTTTTATACTTCCCCCACTGCCCCTTTCCTGTCCACCTCTTATTTTGATGCTTATGAAACATCTAAAAGTCCCTGTTATTTATCCATGAAGCCCCTGACTACCACTGCTGTTGATTTACATCTGAACTGAGGTCATCTCTCTCCCCTTTACTCACATTGCCACCCCCTTGTCATAATTTATCTGTACTATGGTCTGGCCTAAAACTATCACTGCCCATCTTCTCTCAGGGTTGCTTTTTGTGGTGAAATTTAGCATTCAGGTTCATGGGACTTTTGTCCACCCAGCCTCTGACATCTTCAGCATTTCAGTCTGTCTGCTGTCCTAAATCTTAAAAATCCAATCAAATCTGAGAATAACCTGAACCTCTTACCTATTTCCCATTTGACACTTCTCTCTTTCTCCAGTGTATCCTGACATCAGTTGATCTCAAAATCTTTGGTTAGATCTGCATTTTCCTCTCTTTTCCAAAAGAAACAAAGCAGCTATGACTTCTGAGATAGTTGGTCTCAGCTCTGTGGAGCCTATCAGTCAATCAATCCTGTGACTTTTCATGTTTGTCAGTGTCAGTTTCTGAATCCTTTCCTTACATGTCTGTTGCCAACACCCCCAGCCCAACTCCATTATTTGATTGAGCCCTTCGAAGCCAGGGGCCATGTGTATATCTCATATATGTATTTCTTTCCCAGCACTGAGTACGATGCTTTGCCAATGATTAATAAAAATTAGTAATAGTAGTAGCAGAAATGATGTAATTTAGTGTCTACTGGGGTATTACCTTGGCAAATTTGAGTAGCAAGTAATAGCACAAAGGGACTACTTCTCTTTTCTTCCTCCCTTTGCTATTTTACTTTGAACTAAGCTCATCTGACTTGCTGGGTACATGTGCATTTATGAGAGAGTGTGTGTGTATACCTGAGTATTTGTTTCCACCTGGGGCATCTTCCTGAGACTTCAGCCTATGCCTCTTTCTCGCCACCCCTTCTCTTTTTCTCTCTCTCCCCCTCTGTCTCTCGCTATCCCTGGCTCCCCCTACTTGCTTCAGAGCCTTTACATTCCCTTTTCAGACTCTCATGAACATGACATAGCATCTGAGCTGTGGGACTCAGCAGTAGGAGAGACTGGGCACTGAAAATTAAAATATCAGATGTAAAGACACCCCATGTCTTGTCCAGAGGACAGGGGACAGACCAGGGGCAAAATGGAGAAGTAGCATGGCCTAGTGGATAGATCACAGATCTCAGAGTCAGAAGGAGCTGGGTTCTAATCCCGACTTTTGCCCAACGTTTCACAGCAGACAAATGGCAGTCACCTCACTTCTCAGTGCCTAGTTACCTCATCTGTAAAATGGGGATTAAGACTGTGAGCCTCATGTGGGATAAGGACAGCATCCAACCTGATTAGTTTGTATTTACCCCAGTGCTTAGTACAGTAACTGGCATATAAGCGCTTAACAAATACCATGAAGATAAAAAAATCTGGACCATCCAGTATAAAACCAAACAAATAATTACCTCCCCAAATAATTGGATTTGGCTTCAGCATCCTACCAGTTCACCTCACCCTGCTCTTGTCTACGCCTACCTCCCTAGCACTTACCCAGACATGGTTAGGGGTCCCACCCTCTAAAACCTGACCACTTTTCCTATTCCCCACGAAGCATACCTGGTTCTTCCCTCTGGCCACCAAGAGATAGCACCAGATGTGAAAACCCAGCTGATCTATGCCCCGAGTGTGCACTTGAACACACCTCTAGCGATGATCTGATTCGACAGTGTTTTATTTTATCATTTAGTAGAAGAGAGCAGGCCTGATGAAGAAATTAACGTGCAGTGGCAGGAGGAACCGTGTTCTCAGGAGGAACAAATCCTAATGATTCTTGTAGCTACAATCTCCATAGCAACTGAAATGCGCCTTCATTTTACTTCCTATGTGGGGGTTGAAATATTTCTTTCTTGACAGCAGTGATGGAATCCCAGAAGAATAGTAGTTAGTTGCCAGACTATCTCCCCTAAAGCTAGCTAGGCGATTTTGACCATACAAGGTCACAAAGAGGATCTTCAAGGGGCAAGGAATCCAGGGTGTGGACACAGTCAGTGACTCTGCTGTAAACTCCTTGACGGCAGGGATCATATCTACTAATTCTATTGTACTGTACTCTCCCAAGTGCTTAGCACAGTGCACTGCACATTTGAAGTGGTCAATGAACAGAATTGATTCATTGATTGATTGAGCACATAATAATAACTGGTATTTGTTAAGTGTTTACTATGTGCCAAGCACTGTTCTAAGAACCGGGGTAGTTACAACAGGTTGGACATAGTCCCTGTCCCACAGGGGCTCACAATTTGAATCCCCATTTTGCAGATAGGTAACTAAGGCCCAGAGAAGTGAAGTGACTAGTCCAAGGTCACTCAGCAGACAAGTGGCAGAGACAGGATCAGAACCCACATCCTCTGACTCCCAGGAACTAAGTTGTGAAAATTTAAGTCTGCTTTGGAATTGGTTCGTATTTCCTTCCTTTCCCCCAAAGCAACTGGCAACATTTGTGGGGTAAACAATTCAGAAACCTCTTTCCCTTATTCTTCCTGTTTTATTCCTTCCATTTCTTTCCTTTCCCTCCCTCAAACCTGCCCTACCCAAATCTCATCCCAGCCCCCTTTTCCTAATTCTTTTCCATCATGGATCTGTTTGATACATGATTCAAAATGGAAAAGGATATGCTACTATTAAACTGTGAAGTTTCATTTTTTTAAAATCCCACAACTTTTCTGAAAATTCCCTCCGTGCCTTCCCAGCCCCTAAACTTCACATCATTACTGCAGCTAAAACCCAAATTCAATGACCCCTGTACTGTAGAGAAAGGGAGAGAGCCAGGCACATGCTCTTTTATTTTCCCCAGGAGAGAGGAGGGCAGGAGACTAGGTGATAATAAGGAATAATAATGGTAAGGAGGAGCTAGGAAGAGACACCAACTGGCATGACAATGTTAGGACCAGAGACTGAGGAAACAAGGCAGAAAGCCACCATCACCTAATTGTTGTGGGATTGGATAGACCAGGATTTCTTCAGCCCTTCTGGCCTAAAACTCCAGGAACCCAATGTAGAAGGGCTTGGACACCTGAGAGCATCTTGTCTTATGCTTCAAGTCATCTCCTACCTACATTGAGTCTCTGAGGACACATTTTTCCTAGAAAGCCCCACCTCCACCTGTAATCATTCTGGGAGTGTATCCATAGAGCTTTTTAGGTAAAAATCCAGAAGTGGCTTACCGTTGCCTCCTTCAGTGCAATAAGCTTGAGTCTCTGACATCAATTCTCTCCCATGCTCTTGCTGTCCAGCACAGATGAGTTTTAACTTGCAGCAGATTGCCTTCCACTCACTAGCTACTGGCCAAGCTAGGAGTGGAATGGGTTTGTCTCTGCTTGAGTCTCCCTCCTGTAGTAGAGACTGGTAGAGAACTGAAAACCTTCCAGGTGTGACCCTGAAAGGGGTTGATAGCATCTACCAGGCCCTAAAGAACTCCATGTTTCCTCTTCCAGGGACAAGCCATCTTGAGTTAGGTCTGGTATTTATATATCTCCAACAAGCCAACCTCACTCCTCCATACTCTCAAGCTCCTGCCACCCTAACTTGGCTCTCAGATAAGCACCTCAAACAGCAAAGGGATTATTTGGGGTCCAGCCAGCCACCCTCTCTTCCTCTAATAATACCATCATTATTATAACCTCATTGTGGGCAGGGAAAAGTCTATCAACTCTGTTATTTTGTCATATAATACTCTCCCAAGTGCTTAGTATAGTGCTCCGAACACAGTAAGTTCCCAATAAATATGACTGGTTGATTGATCCAAGGGTCATTGCAGAGAGGAGGAGTCTTTTCTACATTTTACAGCATCGGATTTCCAGGAAAAGACATCATTTCAGTCACTTGGAGCCTCTCTTTTAAAGCCACACATGGAAGCTAGAACTCTGGGTTTTCAACAGAAAAATAAAAATGAATTTTACAAATCAATTAGTTGACAAATAGAAAAAAAATTCTCCAATCAAAAACCACCTTTCCTTTTCCTCTAACATGTTTCCCTCTCCAGCGTCTGGGTGCACATATTTTTTCAGTTTATTCCCTCAGCTACTCTTGGGGAATCCCAGATTCCAGGTTCACCCCTTTTGGATCCTTCCCTCAGCTGAAGCTCCTCACAATCATTTCCCCTGACTCAGTCCTCAGGAATCCTAGCCTCAGGACTCCAATTTGGAGAATTTATGGCTCCAGATGGCAGACTATGGAGGGGGGAAAGGGGAAAATCACGGTATTCTGTTTCCTTTTGGTTAATTTAAAATTAGAGAGGCAGCATGTCTGAGTGGAGAGAGAATGGGTCTGGAAGTTAGGAGTTAGAGTTATAATCCCAGTTATGTCACTGGCCTGCTGTGTGACTTTGGGCAAGTCACTTAACCTCTCTGGACCTCCATTTTCTCATCTGTAAAATAAGGATAAGATCCCCATCTCTCCCTACTGCTTTGACTTTGAGTGCCAAGTAGGAGAGGAACTGATTGTCTTGGATGTAGCCCTTGTGCTTAGCCCAGTGCTTGGCACCTAGAAAGTGCTTAGCCCAGTGCTTCGCATACTATTATTATGATTACTGCTTCTCAGAGTATTTTCCCATTAATCCTTTCCTCCCTCCCAAATTCATCACCACTTCCAAGAGATGATAAAGCGTAGGTGGCAGCTCCCTGGAGTGACTAATTGCCAGGGATATTTTACATCTCCCACATCTACATTCCTACATTTACAAGTTCTTAGTCATAATGAACACCTTTCCTGTACTTCTCTTTGGTAAATGGAATTAACAATCCCACATGAACAGGAAATTCTAAATTGTTAATAATTTTCCTGGGGTTTTGCCATGATAGCTACAGGATTTCATACTATTTAAGAAAATCAAATGCATATTTGGTGTTGAAAAATGCTAACTTTCCTAATTCTGGAATGGATGTTCTTTAAGGCAGAAAAGTCCCTGGCATTTTGGATTTTGGGTGACATTTAAATCCATTTATAAAGCACAAAATGACCCTAGGTCACTGACCATTTTCTATCTGTTCCTCATGGTATCCAAGACACCTGGTACCATGAGAGCTGCTGCTTCCATAACAAAACCAGCAACTTTGTAGATCCACCAAAAGACCTTATTTATTACATTTTCCAGAGGTGGCAGACTGGAGCAATAATCGTCAAAGTAATATTTACCCCCTTAATAACTGCCTATTTTTATACTGGTGTTAGAGGTTAATAGCACTGTTATTTACTCCACTGTCAAAAAGGACTGAAAGATGTGAAATGCAGTAGTCAATAAAGCTGAACAGTCAGATAAATAACATTCATGTTATTTTCTGACAAATCCTTTCCAACCCATGGGTATAAATAACCCTAAGAAAGCACTTCCTGCATTACAAGGGTACTGATGTGTAAAATGTAATTTTAAAAAGAGCCCAAAGTTCTAGAAGCATCATTCTACAACTAATATATGTGTGTGTATATGTGTGTAGACATACATGTGCACATACAGTGTATGTCTTTATGTGAGCTTGGGGGTTGAGATTATACATATATATATACATACACACACACACTTTTATATATATATCACACCCATATGCATTCATTTATATACTTCACAAATGTTATTACATAATATTAACAGTATATATATGTATTTTATATATATGTGAGAGTGGTCCACCTGCACATTTTAAGGGTAAGGAAATTGAACATGTTCACCTCTGTGTAACTCTGTATAAAAGTGAATGCATTAGCTGCTATGGCAAAGATAATAAAGCCTCTGCTATCCACTGAATTTATAACTCAGTGATCTAATAAAAACTCACTGGTTCTCACTTTACAAATCTTTACTGCTAAACCCAGTAATTCTCATAAAGATCCCGGGGTCTTCACCCTGCTGCTTACCCAGATGGAATAACAGTCTTAAGCAAGATTCAAAATTGCTAGGACCCTGCTACTCGAATATACCAGTACCCTTAAGCTCCTGAGAGGACACAGAGTTGGAAGACTAAAGTGCTGCCAGGCAGGATTAAATAACAAAATTAAAACAAAAAACTTACTTTGGGGTGAGTTACCTTTAAATTTTTTATTGTGGTTTGATGTAGTAGAAACAGATTCTTATCCATCAAAGGGTTTCATACCATGAGGTTGGGGAAAGTGTTAACTAGAGAGAGCAATGTTAGGAAGTAAGAAGGGCACATAAAAATGTTTGACTATTATATTAGCCTTCTCACTGGTCTCCCTGCCTTCAGTCTCTCCACTCCTTACTCCACTCCAGTCCTTACTCCACTCAGCAGTCCAGATCATCTTCCTGAACCATTAATCAGCCCATGTCTTTCTCCTCTCCGTTTGTTGTCCACTTCATTCTGCATCAAACAAAAATTCCTTCATTCTGACTCCAAGACTCGTTATGGGCAGGGACTGTGTCAGTTTGTTATGGAGAAGCAGCATGGCTTAATGGAAAGAGCACGGGTTTGGGAGTCAAGGGTCGTGGGATCTAATCCCTGCTCTACCACTTGTCAGCTGTGTGACTTTGGGCAAGTCACTTAACTTCTCTGTGCCTCAGTTACCTCATCTGTAAAATGGGGATTAAGACTGTGAGCCCCACCTGGGACAACCTGATTACCTTGTATCTACCCCAGTGCTTAGAACAGCGCTTGACACAGTAAGTGCTTAACAAATACCATCATTATTATAATATTATTGCATTGTACTCTCCCAAGCGCTTAGTACAGTGTTTTGCACACAGTAAGTGCTCGATAAATATCTTTGAATGAATGAATCGAGGTTAGGGTGGTGCGGGAACTGTGAGAATATCTCCTAAAGGCAGCTTTCTCCATTTTACATATTGGCTCTCTTCACCCACTACTCCTGGGTTTATACTCTTTGCCCTTTCCAATTTCACCTCCTAAGTGTACCTCCTTCTTGATTCACCCACCTCCACCCCCTTGCTTGATTTCCCTTGGCCTGGAAATCTTCTTCCCAACCTCAAGTCTGCCAGATCTCAGGCCTCCCCACCTCCAAGACTTTCCTAAAATCCCCACTCTCCAACAAGACTTTTTCCTAAATTCCCAACACTTGAACTGTATCAACCTTGCAGTCACATCAAGCCCTCTATATTTATTTATAGCCATCTTCAGCACTTGTTCATACATGTAAATAAGCTACCCCTCTAGACTGTAAGCTCGTTGTGGGCAGGGAATGTGTCTGGTTATTGTTATAGTGTACTCACCCAAGAGTTTAGTACAGTGCTTTGCACACAGCAAGTGTTTGATTAATGAATGAATTAATGAATGTGCATATTCAATTGTACCATCAATTATTTATTTATTTTTAATGGTATTTATGAAGCACTTAGAATGTGCCAGGCACTGTACTAAGTGCTGGGGTATAAAAACTAATCCCACTGAACACAGTCCATGTCCCATATGGGGCTCACAGTCTTAATCCCCATTTTACAGATGAGGTAACTGAGGCACAGAGAAGATGTGACTTGCCCAAGGTCACACAGCAGAGAAGTGGCAGAGCTCAGATCCTCTAACTCCCAGGCCATAGCTCTTTCTACCATGCTACGCTGCTCCTTTATTCCGATTTTCCTAGTCATAAATATTTTTGTGTCTGTCTCCCTCATTGGAGCATTACCTCTCTGTAGGTAGGGAATGTATCTTGTGCTTCTGTTTTACTTTTCCAAGCAGTTAATGAAATGAAATCACCCAACTGATATGCAGTAGATACCTTTAGTATTATTAAATGCTACTATTTCTACTAGCTTTTAGACCTTCCTTAACCTCTCTGTTCATTAGGGCTAATGTTTTCATTGGGGCATCTAAGCTTGGCTGGCTTGAAACCAAGGAAGACCTAGTGGGGCTAAAATACATCTAATTCAATGTGCTTCTCTCTACTTCCTTTCTGCTTAGTTTCCTTGGACCTCTAGATTGTGAGCGCAATATGGGCAGGAACTGTGTCAGTTTTTTATTCTACTCTACTCTCCCAGGTGCTTAGTACAGTACTTTGCACATAGTAAGTCTTCAATAAATACGTTTGAATGAACATATCCAGGTTAGGGAGGTGGGGAAACTCTGAGAGTATTTCCTAAAGGCAGATACTTGTGATCTTTTAGTCCAGTAGTGGTGAAGGAGTGCAGAGGAGTTAGAGTGGCTAAGATAGAGAGTTGTCAGCACAAGGAAATATGGCTGGAGCCAGTGAAAAATTGACAGACCAAACAGAATTGTTGAGGCCCAAATGACTGTGGAAACTTTTGTAAATAGTATAATGGCACATCTGGAATGTAGTACCAAACTGACTACTCTCTTTCTCTTACTTCCATTGAGAAAGAAAGTAATAAATAGATCATCTAGATTAGGATTCTTACTGCACATGAAGATTAATCCATCAATCAATCAATTGTATTTATTGAGCATTTACTGTGTGGAGAGCACTGTACTAAAATCTTGGGAGAGTTCAATGCAACAGATTTGGTAGACACGTTCCCTGCAGTTTTCAGTTTACAGGGGGAGACAGACATTAAAATAAATTATGGATATGCACATAAACTCGCTAAATCTGAGAGTAGAACCTTGGAACAGTAGCTATTTACAGAGGCCTCAACCCATGTAATTGTTTAACCCTTCAGAACTTTTTGTTTTGAATACTGAGGACTGAATTATGTTTCAGTTCTTACAAAACCTACTGGCTTTACATTTCCATTTTTACATTTAGCCTCCTGCAGGACAAAAACATCTGACAGAGTCAAGAACTTAAAAGACATTTCACTAATGTAAGTGACATTGAATATAACCTCCAGGTGGAAACTCAAAAACAAAATCTGATTCTTATTCAATTTCTCTTTATGTCCTCTTCACCTGTTCACCCAATCCTGCCAATTTAAGGACATTTGCAGCTTTGACCTTTGAGCACATCTTACACCTTACTCTCTCTTCAGCAAGATGCCTAGAGGGAATGAAAGAGAAAGATGAAGCTGTGGAAAAAAAGAAAAACTTCAGTGTTTCCATCAGTTTGTAATCAGTGAAGTACAGTATGGCCAGAGGTTTGATGACTGTTTGTAGAAGTACATTATTTTATATATCTTATGGGAGAGATTGAGGGGCTTTCATAAAAAGGGTGCCCTAATAAATGATTTACCAGGGTAGCCAAAGATCAAAGAAATTGCTCAGAAATTGCATCTCAGGGCACCTAAAACCCTAACTTTATGGAAGTCCCCAGAACCCTAGCCCTTTTATGGTTTTTTTATATTAGCTAACCACTAAATTTTCAAAGCAATGTGACTTCCCTGGATTTTAATAAGAGTCACATGGCTAAATCCTTTTGCTTTTCCTTTAAAAAATGTAGTTGATTTTTCAAAATTTGGCAAATTTTGTGTGGGATATATCTTTTAGTTAATAAACAGCACTGTGTTTTTAACGAATAATAGGAAAACCACTTTAGACTGATTACCCTAAATAGTTTTTTCAGGAAGCATTTCAAACTAAAGAACAGAAAAAGCTTTCAAAAGAGAAAAGATATCAAAGGGAATTGAAAATTAAATGTGTATGCTCATCACTAGGTTAGGCTGGATTACTGTTATTATTACTTTCCTTCATTTTTAATATTTTTAGCAACCTGCAAAATGTGTCAGAATGAATAGGGCTAGATAGAGTTCCTTACCCCTAGCTTCTCACAATCTAATAATAATAATAATAATAATATGCTAAGCAATTACTATGTGTCAAGCACTTGGGTAGGTACGACATAATCAGGGCAGATAAATTTTTGTCCCACATGGGGCTCACAGTCTAAGTAGGAAGGAGAACAGGTATTTAATACCCATTTTACAGATGAGGAAACTAAAACACAGAGAAGCTAAGTTACTTGTCCAAAGTAAAATAGTAAGCGAGTGGCAGAGCAGACATTAGAACTCAGGTCCTGTGACTCCCAGGCCCTCAGGCTTTCCATTAGGCCACCCTGTTTCTCTAATTAGACACTGCAAAACATGAAGCTGTAAAAGGAAAAGCTGAAGAGCTGAAAGAAGGGAGAAGAAAATCCAAACCACCTCCAAACCTTATTAAAATCACATTTCCTCCAAGAAGCCTTCTCCTACTAAACCCTCATTTCCCCTACTCCCTCTCCCTTCGGTGTCACCAATGCACATGGATTTGAAACCTTTAAGCACTTGATATTCACCCCACCCACAGCCCTACAGCACTTATGTATATATCCTTAGTGTATTTTAGTGACTGTCTTCCGCTTTGGACTCTAAGCACCCATGAGCAGGTAATGTGTCTACTGCAGCACTCAGTACTGTGCTCTGCACACAGAAAGCACTCAATAAATATGATTGATTGTCTGCAATAATAAATTAATAATAATAATTGTGGTATTTATGGTAATAATAGTAATTGTGGTATTTGTGGAGAGACTGTTAGAAGAATATAATGGAGAGAGAAGACACGATCTCTTCACTCAGGAATCTTACTATCTAGTGATTTAGCAGGGGAGTCAGATGCTAGGTGAATCATCGACAATTTCCCCAGTGATGGGAAATAATGAATAACATATAGACCAGAGAGGGGCAAAATATGGCTGGAAAATCACTTATAAACTTCTCAAGTAGGTCCTGTTTCCAGTCTCAGAAACATTCCACCCAGCTGTTAGGGTAAAAGTGGAGGGGTGGGGAGATGAGATGAAGCAGTGGGCTTGCTTTTGACCTTAGCAGCTCACAGCTGGCTTTCACAGTTGGCAATGATTGTTTCCTTTCAGGCTGAATTGAAAAGAGTCATCTATTTTTACCTTTGAATTTATTCAGTCAGGGAAGTTGAACTCTCTTAGATCTCTTGCTGATTTACTTTTCATCATGTTCAATTCAGTCTCTACACTCAGGATCAGAACCTCCTACCACTTTGATCTGCTACAAATTCTAGGGACAGAAAAAGGAGAGGTTTATTTTTCTGTAAGACACCACCAACACAAACCTACCTGCTCCGTGGAAAGGGAGAACTAATTTCTCCGGCAACCAAAAAATATTTTTTCTCATTTGTTTTACTTCCTCTTTATTCATAATTATTAGAGCAATCTTGGGGAGAAACTAAACTTTTAAACTGGCATCAATGATGCACATGTAGCCACAGTCATTTTTATAAAGTAAAATATATTTCTCTCTTTTTCTTTAAATCTTAGAAACTGTCCAGTTGCAGACAATGCTTAAACAGGTACGGTACTAAATCCATGTCTTGATAGATCTAAAACTGCTGAGAAAACAGTTTTAAAATTCATACTAAAAATAACATGAAAGACTGTGTAATAGGAGTCTGTGGAGGAAAAGAAAGTTTTAAAAAAAGAGCTTGCAGCTTTGCACAATAGCTGATTTTCAAAAAAACACACACGTCATACTTTTCATACTTTCTAACTTATAGGTGCCACCAGTCTATTTGTCTGGAAGACAACAAATAAGCATCCATTACTGTCAAAAAAGTGTACCCTTTTCCTCCTTTTTCTGTCACAGGCCGCATCATTTTACAGTGATGTTTTGCAAAAAAATGAACTACTTTGGAAAAGTTTAGATTCTTTGAGTTACAGGATTCTCAGATAAGGCCTCTTCCAAAAGCCTTCCTTGACTTGCCCCACATTTCTTCACCTTATTCACCTACCTTCTACGTCTGCTTTGTAGTTGGTGTGTATTCCTTAAGCACTGTGATTTTCACCCTGGTCCAAGCCCCACAGCAATTATGTACATAACAGTATAGGCTACCATTTCCCCTATCTATAATTTATTTCAATATCTGTCTCCCAGGTACACTGTAAGCTCCTTGTGGAATTGTTTCTACTAACTATTGAACTGTACTCTCCCAAAGGATTAGTAATGTGTTCTGCATCAGTCAATGGATCTATGGTATTTATTGAGTGTTTATGTCATGCAGAGCACTATAGTGAGCACTTGGGAGAGTATTCATTCATTTAATCCTATTTATTGAGTGCTTATTGTGTGCAGAGCCTTGTAATAAGTGCTTGGAAGAGTACAATACAATAATAAAAGGATTCATTCATTCATTCAATAGTATTTATTGAGCGCTTACTGTGTGCAGAGCACTGTACTAAGCGCTTGGAATGTACAAATCAGTAACAGATAGACAGTCCCTGTCCTTTGACGGACTTACAGTCTAATCGGGGGAGACAGACAAAAACAATAGCAATAAATAGAATCAAGGGGATGAACATCTCATTAAAACAATAGCAAATAAATAGAATCATATAGAATAAATAGAATCAAATAAATAGATGCATTCTCTGTCTTCAACAGAGCTTTCAGTCTAGAGGGGGAGGCATATTAAAATAAATTACAAATACGTACATAAGTGCTGTGGGGCTGGGAGGGGGGATGAATAAAAGGAGCAAGTCAGGGTGATGAAGAGAGAGTGGGAGAAGAGGAAAGGGAGATTCAGTGAGGGAAGGCCTCCTGGAGGGGATCCGCCCTCATCAAGACTTTGAAGCAGCGGAGAGTAACTGTCGGATTTGAGAGGGAGGGTGTTACAGGCCTGAGGGAGGACATGAGCAAGGATTCAGCACGAGATAGATGAGATGGAGGTACAGTGAGAAGGTTAGCATTACAGAAGTGAAATGTGCAGGCTGGGTCATAGTAGGAGAGTAGTGAGGTGAGGTAAGTGGGGGCAAAGTGATTGAGTGATTTAAAGACAGTAGTGAGTTTTCGTTTGATGCAGAGGTGGATGGAGTTTTTTGAGGAGTGGAGAAACATGTTCTGAAAATTTTTGCAGAAAAATGACCTGGGTAGCAGATTGAAATATGAACTGGAGTGGGGAGAGACAGGAGGCTGAGAGGTCAGCAGAGAGGCTGATTATCAGGGTGGGATAGGATAAGTGATTGTATTAACATGGTAGCAGTTTGAATAGAGAGGAAAGGGCAGATTTTAGAGATGTTGTGAAGGTGGAACCAACAGGATTTAGTGAGGATTGAATATGTGGGTTGAATGGGAGAGAGGAGTCAAGGATAATGTCAAGGTTATGGGATTGTGAGACAGGAAGGATGGTGCTGCCGTTTACCATGATGGAAAAGTCAGGGAGAGGACAGGGTTTGGGAGGGAAGATAAGGAGTTCTGTTTTGGACAAGTTAAGCTTGAGGTAATAATAATAATAATAATAATGATGTTGGTATTTGTTAAGCGCTTACTATGTTCAGAGCACTGTTCTAAGCGCTGGGGTAGACACAGGGGAATCAGGTTGTCCCACGTGGGGCTCACAGTCTTAATCCCCGTTTTACAGATGAGGTAACTGAGGCACAGAGAAGTTAAGTGACTTGCCCACAGTCACACAGCTGACAAGTGGCAGAGCCGGGATTCAAACCCATGACCTCTGACTCCAAAGCCCGTGCTCTTTCCCCTGAGCCATACTGCTCTTTCCACTGAGCCACACTGACAGGGGGACACCCAAGTAGGAATGTCTTGAAGGCAGGAGGAAATGTCAAACTGCAGAGAGGGAAAGAGATCAGGGCTGGAGTTGTAGATTTGGGTATCATCCACATAGAGGTGGTAGTTGAAGCCATGGGAGTGAATGAGTTCTCCAAGGGAGCGGGTGTAGATGAAGAATAGAAGGGGACCAGAATTGAAACTTGAGGGACCCTCACAGCTAAGGGGTGGGAAGCAGAGGAGGAGCCTTCAAAGGAGACCGAGAATGAGCGGACAGAGAGATAAGAGGAGAACCAGGGGAGGACAGTGTCACCGAAACCAAGGTTGGATAATGTTTCCAGGAGAAAGGGGTAGTTGACAATACAGTATAATGCAATACCATAGAACAGAGTTGGCAGACACGTTCCCTGCCCACAAGGAGCTTACAGTCTACAGGGGAGACACAGAAAGGGCTTAATAAATACCACTGATCGATCGACTGATTTTAGATTACCAGACTTCCAGCCCAAATCTAAACCAATGTAGCCATCATTAAATGGTATTCTATCATTCCCAGAGAGGATTGCAATGTTTGTTGAATTGAAACACATCCTTGTTATCTCTGTTCCAATTCTTCTTTCCCCTACATCTCTGCTAACATGCCTCTTCACGACCTCCCTATACTCAACCACCTTCTGTATTTCTTGCCAGTAATTCTCTCCACATTCCCCCTCTCCCTTTCCCTTTCCCACTCTGACAACTTGAAACATCAAGTGACCCCTTCTTTCCTCATCCTCTTGCTGATCCCGAGGAACAGTGTGGACCAGTGGTGCTGTTGAGAATTGAAACCTAGGTTTATTCTGAGACCACTACTATTTACCTTGGACAAATGACTAATTGCTCTTTCACCTTCTCTCCCTATAAAATGGAGAAGAGACCTCCTAGGGCTGTTGTAAGGATCAATGCAGTCAAGTGTGTAAAGCACACTGATATAAGAGGACAGCCAGTATATGACTCTCGAGACTAGAGCCTTCACCTCTTGGGAGTTGGAGGTTTTTTGATCCCTGTATCAACTTCCCTCTTTCACTCCGAGTAAACCACCCGGCTGCTGTTCCCAGAAATTTTTTTGAAATGGCATTTGTAAAGCACTTACTATATGCTGAGCACTGTACTAAGACCTGAGGGTAGATACAAGATAATCGGGTTGGACACAGTCCCTGCCCCACATAGGGCTCAGAGTCTTAATCCCCATTTTACAGTTGGGGTAACCGAGGCACAGAAAAGTTAAACAACTTGCCCGAGTTCACTCAGCAGATGAGTGGTGGGGCCGAGAAGAGAATCCAGGTCCCCTGACTCCCAAGCCCATGCTTAGAAGCACCGGAAGGGACAGAGAGGGGAAAGCCAAGGATTCTTGCATGCAGAGGAAGGAGTGAACTCTGAGTTTCCCTACTCTAATGGGCCCCTTCCACTGATAAAGCCAAATTTACATTCTTTGGGATAGTTTGAAGTTGTTCAGCTTGGGACATTGGACATCAGCTTAGATCTCTCTCTAAAAAAACTCAAACTGGCAGACTTTCAACAGGCCATAGTTGGTAGTTGTAGATTTTCAGAAAGAAGTGTGGCAGGGAAAATCCCTGGTGGAGATACAAACCGAACGCTCTGAACAAGTCACCGCTAATGAGCTCCTCTCCTCGACTTAAAACAAATGTCCTTACTTCATCCTCTCATCCATTCATTAGGCCTGCTCCTTGTCAGGTAACATTAACTATGTGTGTATCTGGGGGACTATGATATACTTTGTCTTTCCACTTTTTACTTGTGATTTTGTACTGTGTCTAGGTATTTGGCTTTCAGTCAGATAAAGACCATTACAAAACATGCAAAATTACTGGAATACCTGAAGCCCTGTGCTTTTATGGATATGAGTGGTATTAATAGACTGGCCAGAAGCTTTTATTCTGTCAGGCGTATTTATTGAGTGCTTACTTTGTGCAGAGCACTGTGCTAAGTACTTGGACCAAGTGTGCTTTATGAGATCTTTCCAGAACAGAACGCACCAAACTTTAATTCTGAAACCTAAGCCATTCATTGAAGAGACAAGTACTCACCTCTTCAAATGACTTTTGGACTCTTCATTTGACATAACTTTGGTGTTACCCTTGACTCCTCTCTCTCATTCAACCCACATATTCAATACATCACCAAATCCTGTCGGGGTCACCTTCACAACATTGCTAAAATCCGCCCTTTCCTCTCCACCCAAACTGCTACCAAGTTAGTACAGTCACTCATCCGATCCCTCCTTGATTACTGCACCAGCCTCCTTGCTGACTTCCCAACCTCCTGCCTCTCACCACTCCAGTCCATTCTTCGCTCTGCTGCCCTGATCACCTTTCTACAGAAACTTTTAGGACATGTCATTCTCCTCCTCATAAATCTCCAGTGGTTGCCTATCCACCTCCCTATCAAACAAAAACTCCTCACCATTGGCTTTAAAACAGTCCACCACTTTGCCCCCTCTTACCTCACCTGGCTTCTCTCCTTCTACATCCCCACCTGCACACTCCGCTCCTCTGGCGCTAACCTTCTCACTGTGCCGTGATCTCACCTGTCTCACCACCAAACCTTCGTCCACGTCCTACCTCTGACCTGGAATGGCCTCCCTCTTCAAGTCTGCCAGACAATTACTTTCCCCTCCCTTCAAAGCCTTACTGAAGGCACATCTCCTCCAAGAGACCTTCAGACTTCCCTTCATCTCCCAAGCACTTAGTACAGTGCTCTGCACACATTAAGCACTCAATATACGTAATTGATTGGCTCACTGACTGACTGAAGGGACCTGCTTTCTTTTTACCCCCTCAGGTAACAGAATGATGGGGTAATTTTAGCCTATCTACTCTGAGGCAATGATAATAATAATGATAAAAACAATTGCAATAGTATTTATTAATCACTTTTTATTAAACTATGCCAAATCTGAGTTAGAGACAAGAAAATCAGATTAAGCCCAGCTCCAATCCCACATGGATTCACAATTTAAGAGGGAGGGAGAATAGGCATTTTATCTCCATTTTATATACTAGGAAACTGAGGCCCAGAAAATTAAGTGTGACTTGCCTAAGGACATATAGCAGGCAAATGGTGAAACCAGGACTAGAACCCAGGTCTTCTGACTCCCAGGCTCATGCTTTTCCACCAAGTTGTGCTGCAGCTAACAAGATCAGTCGGGATCTTGGATCCCCAGAAACCTAGGGTTGGTTGCAGAAAAGTTAGTTCCAGAAGAAGCTAGAGTACGCAGGTCTCCTGATTCTCAATTCAGGAATTTGTCTTCTTCTCCAGGAGATAAATCTGTCTTTGCAATGATACTGTTTATTTTTCACAATACTGAAGACTATTAAAAAGGCTTTATATTAGACATAATGTACTATTAAGCATAAATACTCTATTGGCCCTCAGGAGGCCTCACAAATGATGTTTTCCCCTCATGATTGAAAAGGATTGAGTAATAGTCACATGGACAGCACAACCCTAGTAGTTCTGTAGTGCATAGTGTAGACAGAGCAAAAAGATGAGAGTAGACCCTTATATGCAAGAAAATTGCCATAAATTCTATAGTTTTCATAAAGAATGGATAGGATGAGGACTTAGTGGAAAGTGTATGGTCCTAGGAGTCATGAGACCCAAGTTTAAATCCCAACTTTCTCAGCGACCTGCTGGGTGACTGTGAGCAAGTAATTTAATCTCGCTGGGACCTCAGTTTTCTCTTCTGTTAATTGGAAATGAGATACACTGTGAGCCCATAGGGCACAGTGAATGATCTCATAACCTTTTATCTACCCCAACTCTTGGCATATAGTAGATAATTATCAAATCCATCAAGCAGTGGTATTTATTGAGTGCTTACTATATGCAGATCACCGTACTAAGCACTTGGGAGAAGACAGTGTTGGAGAGTTGGTAGACACAATCCCTGCCCACAGGGAGTTAAAAATCTAGAGGGGGAGACCGATTAATAATAATGACATTAATAATAATAATATTTTTTGAAAAAGGAATCTGTTTTTTGTCTCTCATCCAAAAAGGACACCCAATGATAAATTCAAAGTAACTCAGTTTATTGACTATAAAAAGAGAAAGCTTCAGATTTGTAGGTCCAGTGAGTGTACATTTCTTGCTTGGTACTAGTTTTTGTGGAGCCATCAAACTGGCTTTGTAACTATAAAAGTGAAATTAGGAATTAAAGCGATTTGGTTCATTGACAATGAAAACTAAACCAAAAGTGAACAAAGCCGAATGACAGAGAGGCTGGGCTGTGAGAAATGCTCCTTCCTAAAGCGTTATTTATAGAAGGTAATTTCTAAAATGTCAAGGGCTTCTCTGCTCAATTAAAATTATTTGTAGCCTAAATCGTTGGGAGGCAGGAGGCCTTAGACCATGGAAATGTAGTCCCCAAAATAATAAGCAACTTGGTTATTGTTGTTCCAATCAAAAAAAAATTAAATTTTGAAAAATTTCAGTCATCTCCAAGCCTGAGATGGAGACTCAGTTAATCAGGAGAGGAAATAGAACTGTTTTCCCTCAGGTTCCTTCCATCTTGCTTCCACTTATAACCGGTAACAGCCAAGAGCCATTTTGCAATCAAAACAACTTTATTTCCCATCTCCATTTAGAAGAAAGAGATATAACTCAGCTAATACATATTTAGGACAGAGAGGAAAACGGTAATGGTCGTGCAGCCCTGGGCTATGAGGTATATCGCTTCTCTTTCAAATTCTGCGGCTGTCACCCGTGAAAGGATGAATTTTGCAAATATTATGAACTTATCCATTTGGGAAGCAAAAACAAATATTCCACAGACCCGGCTTTTGTCATAGATAAATAGTTCTTTACGTAGAGAGCCCAGGAGTATTTAGAGCAACCCAGCAAAGTCCAATGAAGTGTCAGTTCAAGCCAGCGGCATTATCATTTATTGTCAGTTTAGACCTTCATCACTTACAGCCATCATTGGAAAAATTGCTGATGATTGATACTGATGGCAATGATGATTACTCTTGCAATAAGCTTAATTAAAATAATGAAGTACTGTTGCACATAACTTGGTTGTTGCACAGGCAGGATAATGTATAAGCAGCACAAGGAAGTCACCAGTGTACACGGCACTCATATTTCAATTCTGACACAGCTGGGAAGCTGAGAAAGCAGTGTGTGTGCTGTGTGTCTGTGTGTGTGTGATACCTACCCCACCCCGACCCCCATAAACCCTCTTCCTTCTCACACAAGTAATTGCTGGCTTCAGTTACAGAGATCAGAGATCTGTTGGATATGTATTTCTCTTGCAAATCCCTGCCTCCACCCAGCCCCATAGCACTTTTGTACATAGTTGTCTCCCCACCTCTAGACTGTAAGCTCCTTGTGGGCAGGGAATGTGACTGCTTATTGTTGTACTGTACTCTCCCAAGCATTTAGTAGAGTGTTCTGCCCACAGTAAATGCTCAATAAATACGCCTGGATGAATTGAATGAGTGAACAAATCAGGTTCAGCATAAAGATGGAGCACTGACCCCCTCCTCTCAGTCAGCCTTCCCAAGGAGTTGCTTGCCAGATGCCTCAGTTGGGACAGTTTAAACTATGGACCTTTCCCTGGGGGTGACGACCCACCCCATCCAAAGTGAGAGGGCCTGTCAGAGGAGTGAATCACTTCTGAGCCCTCCCCAAATCAAGTCCCTGGAATCTGACCTGAGGTTGGGCTTTATCATCAGTTCATTTTTTCTTTTCGTGGCCTCTTGCTGTTTTCTTCCCTCCTGACTTCACCAACCCTGGAAATAAAAAAAAAACTTTAGAAGAGAGACTTTTGAACCACCCAGAAAGCCAGCCCTAATTCCAGCCCTGCGTTCATTTAACACAATTTGCGGTCGCCTTAAAAACACAGGCAACCCTTATCCACGGTGGAAAGATCAAAGGGACATTTACCCACTCACTTAACTTTGAAAAATAAAACACCCTGCACAAATTGTGGACTTTAACTGTCTTGAAGGAACCAAAATCCTCATCAGATTGTAGAAGACTATAAACAGCTAGGAAGGGAAGCAGACAGTCATTAAAGTTTGATTATGAGGCCAGCAGCTCTGATCTGGTATTATTGGGCTCACTAGAGAAAAAACCTGAACTGACAACTGACTACTTTTCTCTGCAAAGAGAATCGGGTGAGAGAGTCTAAAGGGTACGTTAGTAAAGAAGAGCCTAGGATGAGCATCACTTTCCTCCTTAGAATTCATTCATTCATTCAATCAATCACATTTATTGAGCACTTACTGTGTGCAGAACATTGTACTAAGAGCTTGGGAGAGTACAGTATAACAATAAATGGACACGTTCTCTGCCCACAATGAGTTTACAGTCTAGAAGTGCAGATACCACACACGTGGAGCCAGAGGGGCTTTTTTTTTTTGGTATTTGTTAAGCCTTTACTATGTGCCAGGCACTGTACTGCGCTCTGGGGGTAGATACAAGTTTATCTGGTTAGACACAGTCCATTTTCCACTTGGGGCTTACAATCTTAATCTCCATTTTACAGATGAGGTACTGAGGCACAGAGAAGTGAAGTGACTTGCCTAATGTCACACAGCAGACAAGTGGCGGAGCTGGGGATAGAACTCAGATCCTTCTGACTCGCAGGCCCATGCTCTATTCATTAGGCCACCCTCCTTCCCATTTCCCGTTGTCCGTTCAATCAGGGAGAGTCTGGGTCCAGGCTTTCCTCACCTTTTCTGTGTCAGGCTAAGACCACATTCACTGGACATTTTATTCAGCAATATGCTCAACTCTTCATGGGTTCCTTCACATTAGGTCCTTCAGGCCAGCCAACTCCTCTGCAAAACTGGGGGATTTGGACTCTTCCTTGGGCCCACATGCAGATTTCTGAATCTTCTGTAGCACTAACAACTGATTCCACCTCTCGGGGTCGCACCTACAGAGTTTCTAGTACTCTATCAGTTTCGGCTATGGGAGGGTTGGGCAGTAGCTAGCGAGTGGAAGGCAACCCGCTACAAGTCAAAACTCACCCATGCTGGGCAGCAGCGGCATGGGAGAGAGTCGAGGGCGGAGGCTCGAGTTTACTGTGTGGAAGTCGGCAATGGTAAACCACTTCCATATTTTTACCAAGAAAACTCTATGGATCCACTACCAGAATGATTGCATATGGAGAGTGGGACGTTCCGGGAGATTTGTATCCGTGGCGTCGCTATGGGTCGGAAATGACTCGATGGTATAAGACAAGAGTGACAGATTTGAGGCAAACTTTTCCTACTACATCTGAGATCCATTGCATAATCAACTCCCCTCATGATCCCTCCAAATGTGAGCTGATCAGTTTTTTCTCCCTATTATTTTGCATTTAATATGGACTCCTCGGGATAGGTTCTAGAGGTGAAAAATGTATCCATCAGTCTTGAGAAAATTGTGTAGGGACTTTATTAAGGAAATTTCTACTAGGAAGGTATCTGGTACCACAGCAGCTTCTAGAATGTAAGGTCCCTGTGGGCCAGGATTAGGTCTTCTAATTCTATTGTATCAGTCAATGAATTGATCATTTTTATTGAGCACTTAGTGCAGAGCACTGTACTAAGCTCTTGGGAGCATACAGTGTAACAGAGCTGGTAGACACACTCCCTGCCCATTCTCTTAAGATATTTATTTATTGAGCAAACAGCAGGTGCTCAATAAATACTATTGATTATTTCTGGACAAGCCTAAAGCAGGTAGGGGCCTGTGTTTCCCCCATTTTGCCATCTCTCCTTTTTTTATGGTGTTTCTTAAGTGCTTACCTTGTACCAGACACTGTGATAAGTACTGGGGTAGATACAAGCTTATCATATTGTTCACAGTCCATGTCCCACAAGGGGCTCACAGTCTTAACCCCCACTTTACAGATGAGGTAAATGAGGCACAGAGAAGTGAAGGGACTTACCCAAGGTCACCCAGCAGACATATGGGGGAGATGGGATTAGAACCCAGGTCCTTTTGACTCCCAGACCTGTGCTCTAACCACTAGGCAACAGAAGCAGCATGGCTCAGTGGAAAGAGCACGGGCTTTGGAGTCAGGGCTCATGAGTTCGAATCCCAGCTCTGCCACTTGTCAGCTGTGTGACTGTGGGCAAGTCACTTAACTTCTCTGTGCCTCAGTTCCCTCATCTGTAAAATGGGGATTAAGACTGTGAGCCCCACGTGGGACAACCTGATTCCCCTGTGTCTATCCCAACGCTTAGAACAGTGCTCGGCACATAGTAAGCGCTTAACAAATACCAACATCATTATTATTATTACTTCTCTTCTTTTTCACCTTTCAACCCAAGAAAGGTTGAGAGCAGGGAGCTAAGTTTAAGATTTACACAATATGATGGCTCTTAGCTCCCCAGCACATGTCCTCCATGAAGCTCAGATCATGGGAGGATACTCTGTCTATTTTGAATTCCTCTTCTTTTTGTTTTTGGATCCCTCAACAAAAGCCAGTTGGCTGCTGGGGTGGAAGTTACACTGAATAAGAGAGTCCAAGTCTCCAGTTTGGGGACAGCCCATTAAATGTTTCTCATCCACTAGAACCACGTTCCAATATTGCTGATCCTTCACCGTATGTCCCAGGAGAGAAAATCTGTCTCTGGGCTTTCAGATAACAGAAGCCCTTCAATCAGGATGTGTGGATTTCATGAAGAATTATACCTCCTCAAAGGAACACAGGGAAATGACTTGAATGGGCTTAGTAAGCTTCTTAGTAGTAGTATTATTTATTAAGTGCATACTATATGCAGAGCACACTTCATCATCAGAAAAAGCAGTGTGGTCTAGTAGAAAGAGCATGGGCCTGGGAGTCAGCGGACTTAGGTTCTAATTCTGGCTCTGCCAATTGCTTGCTGTGTAACCTTGAGCAAGTCACTTACCTTCTCTGTGCCTCAGTTCCTCAACTGTAAAATGGGGATTAAATCCTACTCCCTCTTACTGAGACTGTGTCCCATGTGGGGCAGGGATTGTGTCCAACCTGATAAATGTGTATCTACCTCAGTGCTTAGAACAGTGCTTGACATATAGTAGGTACTTATAAAATCCATAAAAAGAAGGGATGAAAGGAAGAGAGAAAGAAAAAAGAAAGAAATAGAGAAAGGAGAGAAAGATGGAGAGAAAAAAGAGAAAGAAAAATAAAGTTCATATTAATTATTAGGAGGTGTTGTAAAATAGAGGACAGAGACTATTAACTCCATTTGAAAAGGGGCAAAATTGAGCCCCAAAACCATAAGTGGCTTGCTCAAAGTCACTTGACACACTAGTGGGGAAACTAAGGCAAGAATCTGGTGCTCCTATTTATGTCCAACTATCTCCGAAGAAGGCAGGGCTGATGAAACTCAATATATTATGCACACTAGAATATATAGAACACATGGCCCCAAAACTCAGGGAAGAGAAGGGTACAATAGGAAAAGGAGGACCCTTCAAATATATTCTTTTTTACAGTAACTTCCAATTCTCTGTGCAGGCAGTGGGGGTGGTGGAAGGAGGTGGGGGATGGGGGGAGGTGGAAGGGTGTCTTTTCTCACTAATGCATTAAACTGCATGACTTCCCGATTTTTATTTGAACTAATCATAGGATTGCCAGAATACAGTGGGTCTTCTTTCCCTGAAACAGTTAAAGCTTTGAAACTAAATCTTCAGGCTGAAATTTTTAATAGGGGATCAGATCAAATCCATGTGCAGGTCATTTAAGAGCTCAATCTCATTTTTGAAATATAGATTAGCCGCAAGAGTATGAGTTCAGCACTTCTTTGTAATGTTATTTCATTGATTCTCTAGGCCGACTGGACTTGGCTTTGGCCAGATACCTAAAAATTAGTTTTAAAACTTTACCATCTTTTAATATTTTATAGCCTGTCAGAAAATCAATTATGGACTCTATTTTCAACTCGATTTCACAGGGGCAGACTTTAGGAAAAGGGGATTCTTTCCCTTCCTTTACCAAAAACAACAGGCAATTACCATAAAAATGCAGAGTGAATAATGACATCAGGGAAATTTTTGGATTTGCAGGGCTTTAGAGATTAATTGAATGGCTTTTGATCTGTCAAGACCCAGGCTCTCACTTCCTTGCAGTGCTTTACTAAGGACACCAGTGAACGGAGGAGTTAGTGCTAAATGGAGGAGTTAGGAATTAGTGCTGATTGAACTTTGCAGTAATTTGGATTTATAAAATATTTCTTCATGCTTAGGTACAACGCCACATATTTTCATATTTTCATACAGAGATGACTAGCCACAAATACACACTTTCCTTCTTTATGTGTACACAAAATTTTTAGATAAAAAAGTATAAAAAATCTGGAAGATATTTTGTCATAGAAGAGGCTCCTTTAATTTCAACCTAAACCAACTGGAAAAGAAGGTGGAAATTCATTTTCAGAACTGGATTAACTTTCAAACTCCAAACTTTCACGTAGGCCTCGGGGGTCTATGTCAAAGCAGCAGACTGCATTGATCACCTCTGAATGGCCATATTCATCATAACCCGCTTTAATGTGCCACATAAAAAACAGGTGTGTTAAACACTCAATTTCCCTAAAAGAAAAAAAAAAGCCAAATGGCTGTTAAACTGATAGAGTATCCGGTTCAGTGTGGGGAATTTCCAGTTGGCATCACACCCATGTTTATTGCAGTTAAATAGCAGCAGCAAAAGCAGAGTAGAATATGACCTGTCCGGGGTACTATCCATAGCATAACTGCACATGGAACTCTTTAAAAGGACAGTAAAACCCTCTAGATCTTTATTACACTCCTCTTTAATAACCAGTAGGAGCCTCTGAGAATGGCACCATCAGCCTCAGCATTTGGTATGTGTGCTGGTGTACACTGCAAAGAGAAACCAATTATCGACATCCCTTTAAAAACTTTCTAACAGATCGTAGCATCAAAACCAATAGTCCATCCAGCCAGTTAGCCTGGGATTCAGGCTTGGCCTCTCAGATCTCCCACCAGCTAAAGCTGAATGTCCTGGGCGGGGAGGTGATGTGTTTAGCCTGAGGGAGAGTGAAATTAAACTGTCTGCTGGTGCAAAAGCCTGCTTAAAGCAGCAGCAGTCAGTTAGTCCAGCGGCAGCACTGGTTCACAGGAAGTGAAGGGGTGGGGGGCAGACGAAAAAGAGAGCCTGACAGGCTGAAATACCGTGAACTTTCCCTTCAGTGTACCTAGCTGGAGATTAACAAAGAATATGCTTAATTAGCACTTCCTGCCCACCTGTCTAGCAGTTTGTTCTTGGAACCAAAGTTATGACTCACTCACCGAGTCCCCGAAATGTGTCAGTTGGCAAATTAGCTCATTCTTTTTGGATCCCCCCAACTCAATCAAAGTGATCAGATTATTTTCTTTCCTTTCTTACACAGATGTGACATGACCTTTCACCTGGAGAAGGGCATTTTAGCCCGTCATCCAATTTATAACTAGGCTTTAATTATTCTTTCTAGTTCTAAGGAACAACCCCTCCTTCCCCACCTCAGGCCTCATTCTTAAATAATTCATGCTTGGCTCTCAGGTTCCAACTTTTTTTTCTGCCCACATAATGTAAATGAAAGAAATGAAATTACATACGAAGAAGCATCCTACCCACTGTCATCTGAAACGACTTAGTATTTGGAAGCTTATTTAATATTGTACACTGTCGGAATGCATGCTGGGAGACAAGCTCACATCTCAAGGCCTACCCTAGGCCAATCACTGGAGAACGGTTTAATTGGTTAATCATATAAATTACAGTCACTTAATCATTTTAATCACCATCAGCCAATTAGCTCAGAGTTATGGGCTCTGAGGTAACAGTTATGCAAATGTTTGTTCCGCTGCAAGCTATTAACAGCTATATTCTCTAGATCAAGATGACAATGACTGATGTGTGGAGGGAGATGAAGGAAAGAGAACATTTATTTAGTTAAACCTCTTTCCTGTTTGGTTATAATGAAGCATACAGATGGGAAGAATCGCCCAGCATGAGGACTGCCTTCGTCCTACTTCCTGGGACTACGAAGGGTTGGAAGGAGAGGGTTGAACATTCATGGCCAGAGGGGTGTGAGGCTGGAGTGTTGGGTGGAGGGAAGGAGGGAGGAGAGGTGAGAATGGCAGTGGGTCACAAATGTTTCTGGGATGTGTAGCTTTAGAAATACTGCTTGGGACTGAATAACTGACTGCACAATTATGGCAGGAAAGTAAATCTCACCTCACCACTGCCAAGAGTTTTCTCATTCTTTCAATCCTGGAATATGAGTGAGAAAGGCCACGTACCAACAGAGGGGCTTGTTTGTCTGAACAAAGGGAGATACCCCTGGGCCAGTTCTGACAGAGACCCAGAAAAAGAGTCGTCTTCTGCCACTGTTGGGAAGGACTCTTTTTTGGGGTATTTTTTAAGCACTTAATCTAATCTAAATCTAAACCTTAGCACTGGGCTAAGAACTGGGTAGATACAAGATAATTGGGTTGGGCACAGTCCCTGTCCCACATAAATTCACAGTCTTAATCCCCAGTTTAACAAAGAGGTAACTGAGGCACAGAGAAGTCAAGTGACTTGCCTAAGGTCACATAGCAAATAAGTGGAAAAGTCAGGATTAGAATTTGGGTCTTTCAGTAGGTGTTTAATAAGTTCCATTTACTTCTACAATTATTAATACTACTAGTACATGAGCAGCAGAAAGGAAGCATGAAACAACAACCTCAGAAATGCTGGGGTTATTATCCTCCAAGCCTAAAAGTGCCAGAGCTGAACCCCAAATTCCTGGCACAAGTGAAACCCTGCTTAAAAGAACATCTGTTTCCCTGGGCAGACATATTCCTAAAAAAGCATGGGCAGAACAGATAAGTATGTGTTGAGAAGGTAATACTCCTGTAAATATTGAAGTAAAAGTAATTACGATTATGGTGAATAGAGTAGTTTCACTAACTGAAGAATTTAAGGAATTGTGGTTTAGTTCTGGTTCATAGGAACACCTTTTTTTAATCTCAATAGTAAAGATAATCCATTTGGTTTATGCCTCTATTGTTATAATTGTGCAAAGACCAGAAAAATGTGAGAGTTAAGAATATGATAATTATGATAATAAATAATGGGGTTGCATTTGTGTCAAGAATTTGGGGCTCAGCCTTGGAGGATAATTCATTCATTCATTCAATAGTATTTATTGAGCACTTAGTATGTGCAGAGCACTGTACTAAGAGCTTGGAATGCACAATTTGGCAACAGATAGAGACAATCCCTGCCCATTAACATCTCACAGACTAAACGGGAGAGGATAATAACCGCAGCACTTCCGGGGTTGTTGTTTGATGCTTCATTTCTGCTGCTGCCCTGGTGCTCATATAATAGTAGTAGTAGAAGGAGGAAGAGGAGGAATAGGTTTAGGAGAAGTAGTAATAGGAGTAGATGGTGCTTATTAAGCACCTACTGAATGTAACCCTGAAGAACTTGAGTTCTACCCTTCTCTGCCACCTGTCTGTTGTGTGACTTAGGCAGTCATATTATTTCTCCCTCCTTCAGTTACTTCATCCATAAAATGAGGATTAAGACTGTGAACCCCATGTAGGATATGGATTGTGTCCAATATGATCATCGTGTACCTACCCCACTGCTTAGTACAGTACCTGGCACATAATGAGCGCTTAACAGATACCATAAAAAAGGTCCAAAGGACAATGTTAGCCCTGGCACATCTTTTCATTACAAATTGAGCACTGATTTTAATTTTATTGAGCAGCAGAATATCTGTTTTCTTTATTAGTATTACTGCACTGTTATTGCAACACTAATCCAACACAATTCTCTTGTGTCTATAAAACCAGAAGTTATTAGTTCATTCATCTGTCGATGGCTGACAGCAGGGGACCTAAAGAAAGATATCCAAGTATGTGCTGTAGGGTGGGTTGAAATTGGGAAGCCAAAATGAATGGGAATAGAGAAAACATTTTAAAGATTTAAAGATACAGTAAAAAAAAAACAAGGCTGCATCTCATCTGAAAACTAGGAGGCAATTATCACAGCTAGAACAGTGCAATCGAGAGGAGTGGCTCTTTTTGAGCAGTAGCTTCGGGAAACCCTTATGTAGGAGGCAAAAGTGTTAAAGGCTTTGAAAACAACAAATATATCAGCAACAAAGGACAGTCTTTGAGCATGTTATAATATGATTGAGATAGCCAAAAGTGAATTTCACCATCAGTACCGTCTTTAAATTGGAAGGCTAACTCTAAGTACCCGAGTCCATTGACTGGCCTGCAATTGATGCCTCCCCGTTCAATGACAGTTTTAGCAACGTTATTGTGGCCCTCAGTCTAATCCGCAGCAGCTAAGGTTTCTAAATCCCTGGATCACATGTCAGTTGTTTTATAAGCCTCCACACATTTGGTAAGGAATCCTGTTTGGGACTCTCTTGTTGGATTTTGGGCTTTGGGGCTCTGCTGACAGCACTTTCCTTGCGCATATGCTAAGGCTATCTTTCTCTAAAGACAGCACTGCTCAACTCCACTCTCTCTCTGTCTCTCTGTCTCTCTCTCCTGCCTCTAGCTTACAACTTCATTCTCCCCATACCTTTGAATGAGCACAGGCCTGGGAGTCAGAAGCACCTGAGTTCTAATCCTGGCTCTGCCACTTGTCTGTTCTAGGACCTTGGACAAGTCACTTGACTTCTCTGTGCTTCTGTTACCTCATCTTTAAAATGAAGATTAAAACTGTGAGCTCCATGTGGGACAGAGGCTGTGTCCTATCCACTTTGCTTATATGCACCCCAGTGCTTAGTACAGTCCTGGGTACATAGTGAGTGCTTAACAAATACCACAGTTAAATAAATCCAAACGGCTTTCATGTATTTCTCAGTCCTCAGCATTTCAGTGACTAGCATATATCTAGCTTCAAAAAAAATTGGTATTTGTTAAGTGCTTACTATGTGCAGAGCACTGTTCTAAGAGCTGGGGTAGACACAGGGTAATCAGATTGTCCCACCTGAGGTTCACAGTCTTCATCCCCATTTTCCAGATGAGGTAACTGAGGCACAGAGAGGTTAAGTGACTTGCCCACAGTCACACAGCTGACAAGTGGCAGAACTGGGATTCAAACCCATGATCTTTGACTCCCAAGCCCGGCCTCTTTCCACTGAGCCACACTGCTTCCAAAGTAACATAAACTTCTATTGGTTTACTCATATCATCATTGTAATTAACAAAAGCACTTCATTGCTTAAATATAGTATTCATTCTATCAACGACCATAGGCAGTTGATTGAGTCAATGCTTTTGCAAATTTTTTGCTTCCTTTGACAAGCAAGACATAATTTCTCAAAGCTTGCCTGTCGATCATGGGAATTTCTCTTTTCCTGGGCTGAAGTAGCTAGTGGTCTTTCTACTCTTTTTTCACGGAGGAGGACACTGAACTAACAAGTTCCCCCTGAGCTATGAGAACACCTCTTACCTCTCTATATTCATTCATTTATTCATTCAATCCCATTTACTGAGCGCTAACTGTGTCCAGACACCGTACTAAGCACTTGGGAGAGTGCAATACAACACTAAGCAGACACTTTCCCTGCCTAAAGCTTAAATGAGCTTAAAGTTTAGAAGAGGGGAGACAGACATTGGTACAAATAAATAAAATTACAGATATGTACATAAGTGCTGTGTCATTCACTAGTCCAGGATAGCCACCACATCTGGGCCAACTTTACCACTTCACCCTCTTTTGGGTTACTTTGTCATAGGTGTCGTTAATCTATGTATTTACTGTGCAGCAGGACTGCATATAGCTGTTGATCTTTGACCATTAGTGTAGTTGTTAAAAAGAATAATATCTCATAGCCTCTTCTTCTTGTAGGCATCTAGGGTTAATCCCATCAAAGATGCTTTCCAATACTGAAAATCAGATCAGCCACAATTTCATCTTTCCCCTACAGCCCAGTATGTATTTTGAGCACAGATTCTTCCCAAGCCCTCTTGCTCATGAGTCATATTTAACTCAAATAGACCAGCCCAATCAATTATCAATCAACATTTATTGCACGCCTACACTGTACAGAGATTCTGTACTAAGTACTTAGGACAGCAAAATAGAGTTAGTAGACACAGTCCCTATCCTCAGGGAGTTTATAAACTAGTGGGAGAGACAGACACTAAAATAATTTACAGATATGAGGAAGATGGAAAAGTAGATATGCATGGTACGTAGTATAGATATGTATGCATGTAGTAACAGAGGTCTTAAATAATCCCAGTTTTATTTCCATCCAAAGTCATCTCATCAAAATAGTCCTGAATATGGGCTAGTTTAATTAGGGGATGCCTAAAGTCCATCTGTAGTGACAGGTCCACCTCTCTTGATATTCTCTGTATAGTTGATCATTTGCTGGATCTGCAAGCTTAAAGATAGTTTGCTTTATGGAAATAACAGAGTCACCTGTTATTTGTAGCAGCTCTGCTTTTCCTTAGTTTGTTCTCGGTTCCACTGGAGCAAGAACTGGTGGTGAACATTCTAAATTTTGGTTAAGATCTACCAGTTATTTCCCTTTGAGTGATCCTTGAGGACTTCCCTTTGCTACATTCTCCCATCCTCATTGCTGGTTCCTTGGAGCTAATATCCCCAGTGGATCTGAACTACCAGGGAAGCAGCCTGGGCTAATGGGGTGGGAGTCAGAAGGACCTGGGTTCTAATCCTGGCCCTGCCACTTGCCTCTGTGTGATCTTAGGCAAGTCACTTCACTTTCTCTGTGTCTCAGTTATTTCATCTGTAAAATGGGGATTAAGACTGTGAGCCCAATGTGGGACAGGGACTATGTTCAACCCAATTACCTTGTATCTATCTAGTAAAATGCCTGGCTCATAGTAAACACAAGTTATTATAATATTATATTATAATATTATTATTATTATTGGACTAGTCTCTCTTCTAGGATACTAGGCCCCCTCAAACCAGACTGATTTCCTTAGTCTCTGGAAATTCCAGGCATTTTCTGCCCTTTTCTTTCCCTGAAGTTTCTCCAAAGGGCTTAGCCATTAATTGATCAGTTCCTGTGAAGGACTTACTTCCTGCATTAGCAACTACATTTCCAAGTTTCCCGGTGACTTGCATTCCCTCTATCCCCTGCGGAACCAATCTCCTTTCACCCTTGAAGTTTGATGCTGCTGGAATAGCCCTCTCAAATTTCTTAACAGATTAACAGATGTTAGGACTAGGTCCGGTGTGCAAGGAAACTCAAGTGATTCCTCAGCCCTCCAAGCCCTACTTCTAGGCAAATTACCAAGACCTCTATTGTTGTAAGTTTGGGGCTTGTTATGATCTGATTCAAATCACATTAAGTACTAAATCCCAACAGGTTCATTGTGCCACCCAGGAGAAATGCTTTGTGTAAAATTATACCATTTGGCCCAGAATTTCTGCCGATTTCGTTGACACTGTCATCAAATAAGTTTGCTTTCAGGGTATCTTTGGATAATTTTTAGTGCCAATCAATTGTATAGGAATTGCCCAGATAAGGAAACCTTTAGCATGACTGGAACAGTGAACTTTGGCTACGTTTTACACCAGTTTTGATTGGATGTGGCTATCGTGGCTTCAGGGATCCACCAGGATTTCCTTTCAGCCATAGTGAGCCAGACAGAGCTAGATCTAGAATTTGAATGAATCAGACTGAGGAAAACTGAGAAACCCACACAGAAAGGAGACAGAGACAGCAAATATACTGTAAAGGCTGTAACTTAGCCCAGGGTTTTTGTGAATCCTCCTGTTCTACGGTGTCCACTGGGGTGGAATAAGAGGGAACAGATTTAGGGTTGGAATTTCTCCTGAAGCATGGCTCAGTGGAAAGAGCAAGGGCTTTGGAGTCAGAGGTCATGGGTTCGAATTCTGGCTGGTCCACTTGTCAGCTGTGTGACTTTGGGAAAGTCACAACTTCTCGGTGCCTCAGTTACCTCATCTGTAAAACGGGCATTAAGACTGTGAGCCCCACGTGGGGCAACCTGATTCCCCTGTGTCTACCCCAGTGCTTAGAACAGTGCTCGGCACATAGTAAGCACTTAAATACCAACATTATTATTATTACCCTCTCACGCTCATCCTCCTATTTCTCAGGCTTGTGGACCCCACATCACTCTCAATAGTACTTACTAAGCACCTACTCTGTGTAGAACACTGTACTAAACACGTAGGAGAATAAAATAAAGTTAGTAGACCTAATCTCTGCCCACTTGTTAAAGACCCAGGGGGTCTTGGTTGGATGGTTTAAGGAGAAATAGAATGATAGAACTAATGCCTCAGGCATAAAACGTTTCTTTCTCTTTTTAGAAAAGCTCCTGTCCAGCTTTCTTCATTTCCTTTAAGTAGTCATTCCTCATGCTGCTACATGTGGCTTGGGTTGTTTCTAATCTTATTGACAACTCCACCATATGTCTTCTTTGTATCCCTGGCAGGCCACTTAAACTTCTCTGTGCCTCAGTTATTTCATCTGTAAAATGGGGATTAAGACAATGAGCCCCATGTAGGACATGGTCTGTGTCCAACTTGATTAGCTTGTATCTACCCCAGTGCTCGGTACAGTGCGTGGTACATAATAAGTGTTTAATGAATGCCATTTTTTAAAACATGAATATTCCGCTGGACTTGAGTGAGTGAGTGAAGAAGATGGTGTCTCAATGTTGCTTCCTTTGAGATTGAAGTGATAGGGGTTGTCTCCCAAGACAGAAGGATTACGGAACTGCTAGGACTCACCCCAACCACTCCTTGTTGGAAAGACCACTTTCTGCTCCTGGGCTTTGGTTAGAATATTGCCCCTGTAGACTCTAATTTCCCTGTAGACTGTGAACACCTTGTGGGCAGGGATTACATCTACCAACTCTATTATACTATACTTTCCCATTTTTTTGGTATTCATTAAGTGCTTACTCTGTGCCATGCACTGTAGGGAATGCACTAAACAGAGAAGTTTAGTGACGTGTCCAAGGTCACACAGTGGACAAGTGGCAGAGCCAGGATTAGAACCCTGATTCTTCTGCGTCCCAGGCCCGTGCTCTAGCCACTAGGCCATGCTGCTTCTCCCATGTTCTTAGTACAGTGCTCTGCACATAGTCAATGCTCAAAATATACCATTGATTGATTGATTGATTGATTGAAACCTCTCTTCCTTCCCTCTCCCACCATTTGCTATTTTGCTGGGGAGAGAGGGAGGAGTCTGGGACAGAGACTAGGGGTGAAGAGCAAGGGAAAGGGGGACCTGACAGGAAGCTCAAAACCCTTTCCCACTCTCTCCTAGGCTCACACTATCCCTGATCACATTGCTGTCTGCCCTCAAAGGAGAATATGATTCTTTCCCAGCATTTAGTGTAGTGCTTTGCACACTGTAGGCATGTAATAAAATGCTATTATTCTTATTACGACTACTTCATCCTCCAAATGTCTCTCTGGAGGTATGTCCCCCTAAGAAGTAAGATAAACAACGGGGAAAAGGAAACTGTCTCAGGTAAGGCTTAATATGTATGGAACAGATGCATTGAGGACATTTCCTGCATAAAAACCTGCTACATCGGATCACGGGATCCAGGACCCAGCCTGACCCAGGCTTCTGTGTGCCTGTTGACTTTTCATCTTCTAAGACCTGATGGTAACCCCAAAATGGATGCAGTCTATAGCTACGTAGCTGTCTGACGTTTCAATACCAGTCACCCTACTGTACATGGGAGGGACACTCATTTGCACCAATAACACTTTCACTCCAGCGGCAATAGATTCTAAGTACCTCAGTGGCAGACACCAAGTCTTACACTTATATTGTACGTTCCCAAATGTCTACCTCAATGCTTTGTTCACAGTCAGCATTCCATAAATTCCGATGACCACGATAGTAGGTAGGTTTGATGAAGATTGGAAAACTCAGTGGAAAAGATAGAAATTTCACTGAGTATTGACTATCTCCCTTCCAGTGATTGTTCTTATCAACTGCAAATAGTCATGAAAATGGTGAAAGTGATAGTGGGATTCTTCCCTGAGGTAAAGGGTTACAGAATTTAGGCCTAGTGCTTGCAGAAGATATAGTTGTTCCTCATATTTGAAGAACACACAACTGATCGTGATATTCACCTATGAGAAGAAGAGTGGCTGAATAAGGCGAATGCAAGACCCACAGTTCTGATCACATTAAGAACATCATGGGCAGGAATGTGTCTGTTTGTTGTTATATTGCACTCTCCCAAATGCTTAGTACAGTGCTTTGCACACAATAAGCACTCAATAAATATGATTAAATGAATTGTTATTATATTTGATGTTTGCAGCATCCGGCATTTTTCAGCATCAGAGCTGAAAGTTAGGGAGCAGTTGCAATAAAATCATTACAAATTACTGATTAGGGTGATAATAAATGCCTGGCTCTTCTGCCGTTAGCTTCTGCCTGAAAACCGTAGCTTAGTCTTTAACCACGGGAAAGAACAGAAGACAAAAAAGAAGGAGGTGGGATAGTAGGAGAAAGGGTATATTTGGAATTTCCAACATATGGTAAATAGATTTCCAACTGGTTATAACCAAAGAGTCCCACGTCTCAAAAGAGGAGAGAGTTGATTTGTGGCTTTCTGAGGGGTCTAAAAATGCTTCCGCTATCAATCAATTGTATTTATGGAGCACTTACTGTGTACAGAGCACTGTACTAAGCTTACGGGTTTCTCTTGTGGCACATTCCATGATGTTTATCAGACTATAAAAGGAGATGAATGAAAGAATGAGCATGAATAGCAAAAAATAGTAGATTCTTCCTTGAATGAAACCCCACAATCCAAGCCCAGATCAAATTCCACACTGAGGGAAGGAGAAAGAGGGAGAGGAGTGGGTGAGCAGGAGAGCAAGATGTGGAGAGGAAGAGGGGTCTGAAATGCTTTTTTTGATATAAAATGGGAAAAGTTTAAATAAATATTTTAAAGACATCTTAAAATGGTAGAAATAAAACATAGATGAAGCAAATAGATAAAGAATACAAAGAAAAGAGGGAGATGAGGAGAAAGTAAACTGAATGATAAAAGATTTCTCAATTCTGAATAACGAGAGGGATTCTTATTGCCAAATTTTTCAATCAAGAGGGATTCTATATAATCCTAGAAATCCACATTCAGCAAGGACAATAATGAAAGCTGTAGTAGGCAGGGGATGTGGCTGCTTATTGTTGTATTGTATTCTCCCAAGTGCTTAGTACAGTACTCTGCACACAATAAGCACTCAATAAATGGGATTGAATGAATGCATTCAACTCTCATTTAGTTCAAGTGCACTGCAGAGAGATGCATTTTAGGAAGTAATGTAATATTGAAAAGAATTTGACTATTTTTGACCTGATATTTGGTCTAATTGCCTTCTGACTGCCTTAGGACAACCCTTCCTATTTGAGTGTTAAACATGTCAGGGCAAACACATATCCCATCACATGCTAACCCTGGTATACCCATGGTTGTCCACTGTCTTCCCAAGCTTGGGAGGGTTAATAAACCTTTAGCTGTGGAAATGGTGGGAAAATGGACAGAAATGGAACTTTGGCACCTCCCGGCTCTATGGGTATCCAAATCATTTGGATAGATAGATTATTCAACTGTACTGGTTGGGGTTCCCAGAATAAATCATTCCCATTTCCACCACTGGAGACAGTTGAGTGCATTCTTATTGTCACTTCCACTCTAGATATCACATAAATCCACAGGACATAAAACTTGATTTTCCCTCCACAAAAATGTTCTTGGACGATGAGAAAATAAAGAAAATGTGTATTCTTCGACGTACTTTTGGGAAAAGTGCTTTTTCAGCAGCTAAAACTCTTCAATTATCTGTCATTCTATTCATAATTAACTAACAAGAACCATCAGAGCACGATTCGAAGGGACACTGAGATCGTATTCCTAGAATATCATCTAAAACTGGGAGGGCTCTTTTGTCCAGTAAGATTTTCCTCTAGTCAGACATATGGGGAGAGACCTTGAGAAAAGCCAAAAGGGCAAAAACTAAAAGGGCAGCAAAGAATCAAAATGGATTGGGAGAAATGAGGAATTGGAATTATTTTCTAATTCTAGAAAAGTGTAAAAAATAAAAAGGAGGATACGCAGATGAATTTGGCATTCATTAAAATAGCCTGAAAATTAAATTAGGCTCAAGTAATTGTGTCCTAAACCTGTTGAAAATACCATTATGGGTAATGAATAGTTTAGGGTTATTGAATGGAATTGTAATGGTAAATAGGAGGCTTCAGTCCAGTTTTCTCAATGACAGCATTATCTGAAGAAATAAAACAAAAATGTACATTAAAAAACCCCAGATTTAGGAAATCATGCCTTATATATTTCACAGTGAAGACTGGCTTTATTCAGGGCTATCTGTGACATGTACCATTATTTGGGAATTAAGTCTATGAGAAAATGTCTAAGGAACTGTGAGCCTTCAGTTTGAAGAGAAGACTGAGACATTCAGTAGGACCTATAAAATTGTAAAGTTTTCGAGAGCCTCTTAAATAAATCTAGGTGATCAGCCTTTCTCTTCCAAGGACGTAAGAGAAGGCTCAAGGGAATTAGGTTAAAAATAGGGAAAAATTTCCTAAGGAATATTAAACCTGGGAGAACCCTGTGGAATCTCTTTTAAATCTATTTGAGGTGATGGAGTAGGTGAGATACAAATCTCTACCAGCACTTAGGTTCTGAAATTGTTTATATTTTAGCAGAAAATGGAAATAAGAGGTCTGAGGAATGTCGCTTAATTATGACAATTAAAGATAATGTTTACATGTAGGAAAAATGTGTAATCAGGAAATTAATAGTAAATATTTAACAAAGGAAATATTCTTTCTATTTGACGCATGCACTGTACTCACAGGTTTATAATTAATTGGGCCTAACTTGGATGAACCACCTGCCCAGACTTGAGCCCGGCATTCATTAAAAAAAAAAAGGTAAGATGTGGACAGAAGGAAAAATCTCTTGAAATGGAGCTGCAGCTGACCTGAGCTTTCAACTGTTTATTTCTGTTGTTATAGTCTTTTCCAAAAATGAAGAATATAAGAAGAAAGAAAAAGAGAATGGAACCCAGTTGAGACTATTTTATAAACTTTATGAAGGACAACAATTGGCTCCGCCTTGCCATGCTATATGATTTTATTGTTTAAATTTACACTGAGATTTTTTGGGGAAATGAGATTCCAAATATGTAAACCAGCAACCCTGTATGGCATTCTTACTGTTTCCATTGAACTGCCATTAAAATAGACCTTGTGGTATTTAAGCACTTTCCATGTGCCAAGCTATGATGAAGCTTAGAGCTATACCATATATGGCTACCCACAATGAAAAGGTCTAAGCCAGTGTCAGACAGTCAATTCGCCTGTGCTGAGCAGCAGGAGCAGCACGGGAAAGAGTCCAAGGTGGATGATCAAGTGATCAAAACATTGATCAAAGACAACGGCAGAGTCTCAACATTTTACTGTGTGGTAGAAGGCAATGGTAACCGCTTCCATATCTTTACCAAGAAACCTCTATGGATACACGTACCAGAACGACTTTATGACAGAAGATGGGACGTCCTAAAGAGGGAGTGTCCATCGAATCGCTATGGGTCGGAAGCGACTTGACCGCAGTTGAAGAAGAAGAAATGCTAATTAACAATGTAATTTAGTCAGACTTGGTCCCGGTCCATGTGGGGCTTGCTTTCAGGTAGGAGAGAGAACAGGAATTAAATCCCCATTTTACAGAGGAGAAAACTGAGGCACAGAGAAGTTTAAGACTTGCTCTAGGTGACACAATAGGCAAGTGGCAGAACCAGGATTAGAATTCACATACTTAGATGGTCAGGCCCAACTCTTCCCAATAGGCTACGTAACTTCTGCAAGGTTCACATTGGGTAAATACTTTCACGGTCTCCGATTACTTGTAGTTTTTTTTTTTTAATGTATTCCAAGTTACTTTTCAGTTTGTGTTCGTGTGTTTAAAGTGTAGGTCTGAATGGACTGACAGTGATTCTCCAGATAGAAGGATAGTGATTGAGTATGGTTATGGTCCATAGCATTTAGCTTTGCACAGAGTAAGTGCTCAGTAAATACGATTGAATGAATGAATAGCCACAATAAATAGTTCAGGCTGATAGGACCAAGCCAACTTTGCCAGCTTTCCTACAACAATAAATTGACTGTGCCACCATTAAACCAAAATTAGGTAGTCGATCACTAGGAAGGATGCAGGAAAAATACCTTGATGTCATTCTCACTGGCCATTTGAATTGGGAGAACTTATTTTGCATTGAGAAGCAGCATGGCCTATTCAATTAAAATCAATTCGATTCAATTATATTTATTGAGTGCTTAGTGCGTGCAGAACACTGTACTAAGCACTTGGGAAAGTACACTACCTTGCCCCCTCCCACCTCACCTCGCTTCTCTCCTTCTACGACCCAGCCCTCAAACTTCTCTCCTTTAGTGCTAACCTTCTCACTGTGCCTGGATATCACCTATCTCGCAGCTGACCCCTAGCCCACGTCCTGCCTCTGGCCTGGAACGCACTCCCTCCTCAAATCAAATACTCTCCCCTCCTTCAGAGCCTTATTGAAGGCACATTTCCTTCAAGAGATCTTCCCAGACTAAGCTCCACCTTTCCTCATCTCCCAGTCCCTTCTACATCTTTTAATTACTCTATTTATTTTGTTAATGAGGTTTACATCCCCTTGATTCTATTTATCATGATTATGTTGTCTTGTTTTTGTCTGCCAGTCTCCCCCGATTAGACTGTAAGCCCGTCATTGGGCAGGGATTGCCTCTATCTGTTGCTGAATTGTGCATTCCAAGTGCTTAGTACAGTGCTCTGCACATAGTAAGTGCTCAATAAATATTATTGATTGAATGAATGAATACATCATCCTGTCTTGTTCCTTTTGATCTTCCCCCCTCCCAGCCTCCCAGCCTTTATGTGGGTAATTACTTTATTATTTAATTTATTTAATATATCTGTATTGATATATGTTCTCCCCCCAACCCCCAGACTGTAACCTCATTGTGGGCAGGGAATATGTCTGTTTATTGTTACACTGTACTCTCCCAAGCGCTTAGTACTGTGTTCTGCACACAGTAAGCACTCAATAAATACAATTAAATGAATGATACAACAATAAACAGACACATTCCCTTCACACTGCAAGCTTACAGTCTAGAGGAGGGGAGATAGACATTGAAGATAGTTTGAATAATTTAATTCAATAGCCTAACACCATGAAGATACAGGTGGTCTTCCAAATCATTCTTCTTAGGTTCGGTCAGAGACCGCAGTGTTTCCAGTCAGACTGGGAAAGACCCACAATGGAAGCTTGCTGGCTTGACTAGATCTTGAAAACCTGCACCCTCCTGGGCCCTATTGCTTCTAAAATCGCTGAGTTTTTTTTCTTTCATTTTGTTTTTTGGCTCTGTACTCAAACTGAAAGTTGGCATCAATGCCTGAAGAGTATGTTTTCTGGTCTTTTCACACAGATTGAAGTTTACCCATTTAACAGTCTCCTGAGGTAGAGTGACTGAAAATGGCAGCATGGTTTCTGGTCCTCAGGGAGACCCACAAAAATGCAGTGGGCTTTGGGGCTCTGCCAGTAAGACTGCGTTGACAATCGGGTTGTGGGAGCCGCGTCCCCGACCCTTGCTGTCAGCACTAGTTTCGATGATGTTGCCTGGTACCGCCCCTGTCGAAAGCCGCTTATGAATTCAGTCAGGAAGGAAGGAGAAAGGAGAAGGTCAGGCGGTCCGCCATCGTGCCCTACCACTTCTGGACCACCCTGGACTCCGTCATACCCAGGGATGCAGGCTTGAGACTGTCGAACCCTGCTCCAGACTAGGTGGAGCTGAGCCAGGGAAAGGACAGTGTGATGATTCCAGGTCTGTGGCTCTGACCAAAAGCAGCAGGGCCTAGTGGAAAGATAATAGACCTGGGTTCTGGGTTCTAATACTGGCTCCACCACTTGTCAGTGAATTTATCCATTCATTATGTATTGAGCACTTATTGTGCACAGAGCATTGTACTAAGTGCTTGGGACAGTACAACAATTAACAGACACATTCCCTGCCTTCACTGAGCTTACTTGTCTGCTGTGTGACCCCCCAACTAAGCCCTCGTTTCCTCTTCTCCATTTCTTTCTGCATCACCCTTGCACTAGGATTTGATTGCTTTATTCACCCATCCCTCATCCACTCAGTCCCGAGAAGCAGCAGGGTGTAGTGGACAGAGCATGGGCTTGGGAATGAGAAGGTCATGGGTTCTAATACCGGATATGCCACTTGTCTACTGTGTATTGTTGGGCAACTCACTTAATTTCTCTGTGCCTCAGTTATCTCATCTATAAAATGGGGATTGAGACTGTGAGCCCCAGGTGAGATAGGGACTGTGTCCAACCTGATTTGTTTGTTTCCACCCCAGTGCTTAGTACAGTGCCTGCCACATGTAAGCGCTTAACAAATACCAAAATTAACAGTTATTATTATAGCACTTATGTTCATATCTATAATTTAATATATTTATATTAATGTCTGTTTCTCCCTCTAGACTGTAAGCTCAGTGCCTACCAACTCTGTTATATTGTACTCTCCCAAACACTTAGTATGGTGAGTGCTCAATAAATATGATTGATTTAGGGCAGGGACTGTCTCTATCTGTTACTGATTTGTGCATTCTGAGTGCTTAGTACAGTGCTCTGCGCATAGAAAGCGCTCAATAAATACTATTGAATGAATGAATGAGTGAATTTATTGATTGACCAAGGCCCAGTCATTTAGCTTCTCTGAACTTCAGTTACCTCATCTGTAAAATGGGGATTAAGACTCTGAGCCCCATGTGGGACATGGTCTGTGTCCAATCTGATTATTTTGTAACTACCCCAGTGCTTAGTACAGTGCCTGGCACATAGTAAGCCCTTAACAAATACCATAAAAGGAGTGAGGGGGAAGGCAAGTTGCAGCATGAATTAGCCCTTTACCCTGCTACTCTCTTACCACAACCCAGCCCCTACACTTCACTCCTCTAATGTTAACCTTCTCATTGTAACTCTATCTCATCTATTTCGCCACCCTCTCTCACCCACGTCCTGCCACTGGTCTGGAACCTCCTCCAGGTTCCAGACAATTACTCTCCCCACTTTCAAAGCCTTATTGAAGGCACATCTCCTCCAAAAGGTCTTCCCTAACTAAGCTTTCTTTTCCTTTTCTTCAACTCCCTCTGCATCACCCTCTCACTCCTTTTATTCATCTCCCCTCCCAGGCCCTCTAGCACTTATGTACATATCTGTAATTTATTTGTTTATATTAGCATCTCTCTCCCCCTCTAGATTGTAAGCTCACTGTGGGCAGGGAATGTGTCTGTTAAATTGTTATATTCGCCCAAGTGCTTAGTACAGCATTCTGCACACAGTAAGCACTCCCTAAATACAAATGACTGACTGACTGAGTTGGGACTCACTGGGGGTTAACATGTCCCTACCCAAACCCTGTTAAGCAACTCTAAGTATCACACTCACAGATGGCTTATTAAATGGGCGAGGGTACGGTAGTGTCTGCTACTTAAGAGTTCCCAGGCATATATTTGCTGCATGACCACAGGCACTCAAGTTATCAAAGTGTCTATTAAGACCTTCAAGTGTACAAAATATTAGCAATCACGCTAGCTTTACTTTGCTAGAGGAAAATACTTTCAAAGAGAGTATTATTGACCAAGGGGCAAAGCTTTTGTGCTAAAACGTCTTAGCACCTCACTAATTTCAACCGAAGCTTAATGGACAGCAGTAGCTAAATTCAGTAATTTAAGTCAGAATCATTAGTGCATCCAAAGAGGTGGTAATAATTCATCAGGCCCACTATTTCCTTGGGAGCCTTTACCCCTCAGAAGACAAAATGGAGCACCACTTTGGAAAGTAAGGTCCTGAATTAACTAAGCCAATTAGTTACAATCTGATCTGCTTCACATTTCTCAGCAGGGGGAAAGGTTTAGTGATATTTTTCCTATGTGACACAATGGTCACAGACAATGCTTTATTCTCCAACAAAATGCATCCTATCCATTAAATGGATATACTGAGCCCTTCCTTTATGCAGAATATTGTTCTAGGTGCAAGGGGAGTATGACAGAGTGAGAAGACATGATTCCTGGCCATCTAGTGAGGCAGAGAAGGAGCAGTGTGGCCTAGTGGAAAGATCACGGGCCTGAGGGGCAGAGGATCTGTGTTCTAACCCTAGCTCTGCCAGCTGCCTACGGTATGACCTTAGGGCAATTCACTTAACTTCTCTAAGTCTGAGTTTCCTCATCTATAAAATGGGGATTCATTAGACTGTGAGCCCCATATGGGAAAGGAACTGTGTCCAATTTGAACAACTTGTATCTATCTCAGCACTTACAGCAGGCTTTTGTTTTGCTTTGTTTTTTTTAGAGGTATTTGTTAAGCCCTTACTATGTGCCAAGTACTGTAGTAATAATAATAATGTTGGTATTTGTTAAGCAATTACCATGTGCCAAGCACTGTCCTAAAGCGATGGCATAAGGTACAAGGTAATGAGGTTATCCCAGGTGGGGCTCAGAGTCTTCATCCCCATTTTACAGATGAGGGAACTGAGGTCCCAAGAAGTTAAGTGACTTGCCCAAGGTTCTACAGCTGACAAGTGGCAGAGCTGGGATTAGAACCCACGACCTCTGGCTCCCCAGCCTGTGCTCTTTCCACTAAGCCAAGAGATGCAAGCTAGTCTTGTTGGACACAGTCTGTGTTCCACATGAAGCTTACAGTCTTAATCCCCATTTTATAGATGAAGTAACTGAGGCATAGAGAAATTAAGTGATTTGCCCTAGGTCACACAGCAGACAAGTGATGGAGCCCAGATCAGAAGCTAAGTCCTTCTGACTCCTGGGCCTGTGCTCTATCCACTAGACCACGCTGGTTTTTGACAGTTCTTGCCACATAGTAAGTGCTTAGTATATGCCATAATGATAATACCAAAATAATTTATGGATAAGAGAAAGAAGAAAGTGGATAGGTACGTGAGCGTTTAAGATTATGTACAAAAGTACTATAGGTGGTTCTGAGAATATAAGTGCTTGGTTGGTGTATTTGGGATAAAAACTGGAATCAAAACAGCAGTCACTTCTAAATCTGGGTCTAATCCTAATTAAGAGATGAGAAGGTATGGGCTAGGAAAAATTCCTCAATAATGTTGGTCCTTGGATGGAGCTGGGGCACTCTCAAAAGTTGTTTAGTGGAGGCAGGCTATTAATAAATAAAGCTTTTCCCTCCACTTTATCTTTTCCTCACCTAGGTGTTTGCTCTCCTGCTACTGGTTTTTACTGAGCATCTTTTATATATTTTTCATCTTCATGTTAATTAAGAGATATTGGAGTTCATATTCCTGTACATTCCTACAAGAAAAAGAACCATACCAGGTTTCACTTGACTTTTCATACTCAAGTCATCAAAATATCAGTCATTTACATTTCAGTACCCACTATGTGTTTGAGTGTGTGTTTGTGTGGATGTTTGTATGGATATGTAGGATGCTACTGACAGTGGAATTTTATACCTGTGTGCAGGGGTGACAAACCCTCCATCCTTCATTGAGTGCAAGTAAAGATTTATCTTTGTGTTCTGTTTTCAATTCTGCCTCTTGGCCCTCTGAACTTCTTTAGATTCTACTGCTACACAGTGAAACAATCACATAATCCTTGATGACGTATGATTATTCAGTACCAGAGGATTTGAAAGGAAAAAATATGGTAGAACAAATTCTAAGCTCATAAACTTTTCAGCCCCTTCTCCACGCTCACAACTGTCCAGTGGGAAAGAATTCCCAAGCAAGTCTGACTTCTACCTGCATCTGTGCAGACATTCTAGAACACTCGCTCTTCAATTTATTCCATTCAATCATATTTATTGAGCACTTACTGTGTGCAGAGCACTGTACTAAGCATTTGGAAAGTACAATTTAGCAATGAAGAGAGACAATCCCTGCCCACACTGGGCTTACAGTCTAGAAGGGGGGAGACAGACATCAAAATAAGTAAACAGGCATCAATATAAATTCATAGAATTATAGATGTATATACATCAAAACAAGCAAACAGGCATTAATATAAATAAATAGAATTATAGATATGTGCACATATACACAAGTGCTGTGGTGTGGGGGGTAGAGCAAAGGGAGCAAGTCGGGGAGCTGAGGGAAAGGGGGGCTTAGTTTGGGAAGGTCTCTTGGAGGAGGTGAGCCTTCAGTAGGGCTTTGAAGGGAGGAAGTATAACTTCCAGATTTGAGGAGGGAGGGCATTTCGGGCCAGAGGTAGGCCGTGGGCCAGGGGTCGACGAGGGGATAGGCGAGAACGAGGCACAGTGAGAAGGTTAGGACCAGAGGAGCGGAGTGTGCAGGCTGGGATGTAGAAGTCTCTTCAAGTCTCTTCAAGAAGAGACTGCGGTTGTGGACAGCCTGTCTTTAAGGCTATAACAAATGAAGATGTGCTGCAAGGTGTATTCTTTGGGGAAAATGATTTTAATGTTCCCAGATGTCATTAATATCACAATTAATTTTTGCTCCCTCAGGAACAGCAAGGACGATCTGTACTGTTCTCTCTCTTGCCGGTTCCTACCGTTGACATGTTTTGCTACAGCGTAGCTATTTTCTAGCTCTGGAATTACAGAACTAAATTGAGCCCCAAAGGCTGTGCGATCCAGTCTCTGGTGTCCAGATTGGTTCTCAATTTTTAAAAAGATGTTTTGTAAGATAAGAAACTTCTCTGCACAGTTTTCCCGAGGGATTCTGGCAATACTTTATTCTGCTGCCTTACTTGCTGCAGAGAAGCAGCATGGTCTAGTGGAAAAAGCACTGGACTGGAAGGTATAGGACCTGGGTTCTAATCCCAGCTCTGCCACTTGCCCGCTGTGTGATCTAGGATAGTCACTTAACATCTCTGCATCTCAGTTTCCTCATCATTTAAATTGGGATAAAATATATGTTCTCTTCCCATCCCGCCCAATTGTCACCTTAGACTGTGAGCCCCATGTGAGGCAGTCAGTCAGTCAATCGTATTTGCTGAGTGCTTATCGTGTGCAGAGCACTGTACTAAGTGCTTGGGAAAGTACAATATAACTACAACAGACACACTCCCTGCTCACAACGAGCTTACAGTCAAGAGGGGGGAGGCTGAGATTGTGCTTCATCTGATTGTATTGTATCCCCAGCACTTACCAGAGTACCTAGCACACAGTAAGCACTTTACAAATACCACTGTTATTAACTCCTATGTGCTTCAGTGGCCAATCAATCAATTAATGGCCAAACAACCAAATAATGGTATTTACTGAGTGCTTACTGTGTGCAGAGCACTGTACTAAGTGCTTGGGAGAGTACAAAATAACAGAGTTGATAGACAGGTTCCCTGTCCATGATGAGCTTACACTGCTCTGAAGCTTAGCTCAACCCACCACAAAGGGTTCGGGTCACTGGACATGACAGTTGAAATATAACTCTTTTTAAAGTGTATTTGTTAAGTGCCAGACACTGTTCTAAGCACTGGGTTAGGTACAAAGAAATCAGGTTGGACCACAGTCCATGTCCCACATGGGTTCACAGTCTTAATTCTCATTTGACAGATGAGGTAACTGAGTCCCAGATAGATTGTGGACTTACCCAAGGTCACATAGCAGACAAGGGGCAGAGCTGGGATTAAAACCTTCTGGCTCTCACACTCGTGCTCTATCCACTAGGCCACACTGCTTCATTCTGTTCCTCTCATGAGGAGCTGTGCACTTTGTGCATGCTCAAAGTGGGAAAAGGAGTTTGGAGGACAACCAACCTCTTATAACCTCTATAGGCTTTGCTGGAATCAGTCCCCCAAAACAGCTGAAGACTCAATAATTGCAGTTTAGGTCCTAGGTGTCCTGAATCAATCAATCATATTAATTATTGAGAGCTTATTGTGTGCAGAACACTATTCTAAACACTTGGGAGAGTATAAGCTGAGTGCCGGGGGAAGCCCCTGTTAAAGAAAGTCCCAGAGCACAAGTGGACTTACACATGTCATATGATGGGCTGAGGTTTTTTTTGTGATGCCTTTCCCCTCTCATACCCCTCCCATGAAGATGTAGTCTTCCCAGAAGTGAGGGAGGGTGGAACTCCTGACAGGTTTTCTCTTCAAGCTGGCAGATTTGGTGAAGTTTGGACTTCCAACCCCTTCACTTAGTTTGTCCCAAACTTTCCCATTTCTCTCGCTTTCTCCTACTTCTTTGTTTGACCCCTCTGCTCCTCTCAGGCAAACATCTTTAAGGTTCCCTTCAGCTATTTGCTTATACCCCTCCTTCCTCTCCCTTCTTCCAATCTGCATTCTTGAATACTCTCTGGCCAGTAAATAGTTCACTAGTCTCTTTCCCTTCTGTTATTTCAACTGCCCTGAAATCCCTCCTCCTCCAGGAAGTCCATCCTGTTTAAATGGGCGATTATTTCCTTCTCACCCACCCTGTCAAAACTTCCTCGTCCCTTATCACCCTATTAAATCCCTTTTCTTTGACTACCTTATTTGAACAATAACTTCGAATGTGCACTAAATAACGACAATTACCGATTGCATTTATTCATTTTTTATGGGATTTGTTAAGCCCTTACTATGTGCTAGGCACTGTTCTAAACACTAGGGTAGATACAAGGTAATCAAGTAGGACACAGTCCATATCCCACATGGGGCTTGTACTCTTCATCCCCATTTTAGAGAAGCAGCGTGGCTCAGTGGAAAGAGCCGAGGCTTGGGAGTCAGAGGTCATGGGTTCAAATCCCGGCTCTGCCAATTGGCAGCTATGTGAGTGTGGGCAAGTCACTTAACTTCTCTGTGCCTCAGTTACCTCATCTGTAAAATGAGGATTAACTGTGAGCCTCACATGGGACAACCTGATTATCCTATATCTACCCCAGCGCTTAGAACAGTGCTCTGCACATAGTAAGCGCTTAACAAACACCAACATTTTACAGATGAGGTACCTGAGGCACAGAGAAGTTAAGTGACTTGCCTGAGGTCCCACAGCAGACAAGTGGCAGAGCCAGGACACAGGTCCTCCTGACTCTCAGGCCCGTGCTTTATCCACTAGGCCATGCTGTTTCTTATTCATCTTATTCATCAACTATGTGCCAAGTTGGGATAAATACACGGTGGTCAGATCAGGCACAGTTCCTGTCCCAGAAGGGTTTCTCCAGCCTTTGCCCATTTTACAGAGAATAAAACTGAGGCACAGATAAGTTAAATGTCTTGCCCAAGTTCACTTAGCAGGGAAGTGGTAGAGTCAGGATGAAAACCCAGGTCTCCTGATGCCTAGTCTCATGACCAATTAGCTAAACCATACTGATAAAAGGATTTATTGGTCCATCCTTAAATGACGGACTCTCGCCCATTACAAATACAGAAAACACCTATGTATGTCCATCAATCAGGGGTATTTATTGAGTGTTTACTATGTGCCAAACGCTGAACTAAGCTCTTGAGCTTGAGGGACAAGGACTGTGTCTAATTCCCACACATCTATTCTCTTTCAGTGTTTAGTTTCTGCCTATACAAAGTGCTTAATAAACACTATTACTACTATTATAATATAATAGCACTGGTTGAAACTACCTCTGCCCTCAAAGAGCTTACCATCTAGTGGGGAAGACAGACATTAAAATAAATTACAGATAGCGGAATCAACAGAAATAAGGATATGTACATAATTGCAGTGGGGCTGAGGTGGGATTAGAAACAAAGTGCTTAAGGGATACAGTTCTAAATTCATAGGTGATGCAGAAGGCAGAGTGAATAGGGTGGGGAAATGAGAGGTTTGTCAGGAAAGACCTTTTAGAGGAGATACGACTTTAGTGGGGTTTTGAAGGTGGGGAGAGTGGTTGTCTGACAGATATGAAGGGGGGAGAGAGTTCCAGGCTGGAGGGAGGATGTGAGCAAGGGGGTCAGTGGCAAGGGAGACGAGATCAAAATACTGTAAGAAGATGGTGGTAGGATAGCAGAGTGTGTGGGCTGCTTTGTAGTCAGAGATGAGCAAGGTTAGGTAATCATAATAATAATGTTGGTATTTGTTAAGCGCTTACTATGTGCTGAGCACTGTTCTAAGCGCTGGAGTAGACACAGGGGAATCAGGTTGTCCCACTTGGGACTCACAATCTTAATCCCCATTTTACAGATGAGGTAACTGAGGCACCGAGAAGTTAAGTGACTTGCCCAAATTCACACAGCTGATAAGTGGCCGAGGTGGGATTCGAACCCACGACCTCTGACTCCACAGCCCGTGCTCTTTCCACTGAGCCACGCTGGTAGGAGGGGGAGAGCTAATTGAGCACCTTAAAGCCAGTAGTAAGGAGTTTCTGTTTGATATGGAGATGGATGGGTAGCTATTGGAGGTTTTTGAGGAGTGGGGAAAACATACGCAGAATAACTTTTGAGAAAAATGATCTGGTCAGCAGGGTGAACGAAGGACCGGAGGGGCTGGAGGCTGGAGGCAATGAAGTCAGTGAGGAGACTGAAGCCATAGCCAAGGCAGGGTATGACAAGTGTTTGAATCAGTGTGAGAAGCTGATCCAAGCTGAGAATCAGTGTGGCGTAGTAGACAGAGCATGGATGGGCCTGGGAGTCAGAAGGACCTGGGTTCTAATTTCAGCTCTGTCCCTTATCTGCTGTGTGACACCGGGCAAATCACTTAACTTCTTTGTGTTTCAGTTCCTTCATCTATAGAATGGAGATTGAGACTATGAGCCCCATTTGGGACATGGACTGTGTCCATCCTGATTTCCTTTTATCTACCCCAGTCCTTAAAACAGTGTTTGGCCCAGAGTAAGCACTTAACAAATACCATTAAAAAAATCAGCTTGGTAGCAGTTTGGTTGGAGAGCAAGGGTTAGAGTCTAGAGATGTTGTGTAGGTAAAACAGACAGGATTTGCTGACAGACTGACTCTCAGGCCAGGGGGATTATAGGCTGTACATTGTCATACTTAATTGATTATGAGTTACCAGAAATCAGGGATCCTGATCAATTTGCTTTGTACCATGTGAGCCTAGTGCCCTTCAGCACCTCATAGATCCTTTAAATGAGGGTAATGATAATGTTGGAAGATCTACTTTTCATTCTGCTTCCAACACCATTTTTTATTTCCAAGAGCAACTCTTGTCCATAACAGTAGAGCAGAATTCCTAGGTACACTGCTGTTAAAACTCAAATTTGAGTTCTTCAAGACGCTAGTCTCAGAAAACTAGGGTCTTTAAATTGCTAAGATCTTTATCAAGTGAAAATACCCCATGAACCAATTTCTTCCAGTATCTTGGAAACCTTATATCTCCCGAGGGCTGGTTAAGAGACCATTTGCCAAGAGTTGGGGTGGTGCTTTAAAAGCTGCCTTCCTGACCCCAGCAATAAACAAATAATAAACTTGTCTTCTACTAGTAAGTACAAGAACTCCCTTTCGTTCTTTTAAAAACCATTTGGAAATAGTCCAAATCACATATCTGCTTGGATTTTTAAGAAACAGATAAAGCTACCAGCGGGGAAAATGGCACCTTTCCAGACTGTTGTATGAAAGGACAGTGGTAAGAAGAAAACAAGGAGGAAGCAAGAAGTTAAAAAGAACGTTTCTGGAAAACCATGGTCTTAAACCTTCTAGAGAGCGAGAGATTAAGGGTCGCAAGAGAAGAGCCGTGTCAAAATTAGAGGTACAATGTGTGACTCTGCATTCCCTAAACAGGTCCCAGGCCTAGTGGCCTATCATTATCACCATCACTAATGGTATTTCTCTAGCACCTCCTTTTATGTAATAAGAAACAGCGTGGTTTAGTGGAAAGAGCATGGGCCAAGCAGTTAGAGGTCCTATCTAATCCTGTCTCTGCCACTTGACTGCTGTTTGATCTTGGCCAAGTCACTTAATTTCTCTGTGCTTCAGGTTCCTCCTAAATAAAATGAGGATTCAGTACCTATTCCCCTTCTTATTTAGTCTGTGATCCTCATGTATGTCAGGGATTGTGTCCAGCCTCATTATCTTTTATCAGTAGAAGCAACATGGCCTGGTGGATAGAGCATAGAGAAGCATCTCTGGAGAAGCAGCTGAAGAAGGAGCGTGGTTTAGTGGCAAGCGCAGGGGCTTGGGAGTCAGAGAGGTCGTGGGTTCTAATCCCAGCTCTGCCACTTGTCTGCTGTGTGATCTTGGGCAAGCCACTTCACCTCTCTATGCCTCAGTTCCCTCATTCGAAAATGGGGATTAAGACTGTGAGCCCCACGTGAGACAACCTGATTACCTTGTATCTACCCCAGCACTTAGAACAGTGCTTGACACATAGTAAGCACTTAACAAATGTCATTATTATTATTAGCACAGGCCTGTGAGTCAGAAGGGCCTGGGTTCTAATCGCCGGGCCCGTCACTTGAATGCTGTCTGACCTCGGGCAAGTCACTTAACTTCTCTGTGCCTCAGTTACCTCATCTGAAAATGGGGATTAAGACCGTGAGCCCTATGTGGGACAGGGACTGTTTCCAAGCTGATGAGCTTGTATCTACCTCAGTGGTTAGAACAGTGCTTGATACATAATAAGCACTTAACAAATACCATCATTGCTACTCCAGGGCTCAGTACAGTGCTTGGCACAGAGTAAGCACTTAACTAGCACCACTATTTTTATTATCAACACACTGTAATGAGCCTGGATTGAATCAAGCCTCTGTTGGGTTTCGGGAGGTTTGTAACCCAGTGCTTTGCATCTTCAAAGGGTTTTGCAAACATGAACTCAACTAATGCTTCTCGACAAGGTAGGTCAGAGGAACGGGCTAGTTTTGTGAGGCCCGCCATTTTCAATGGCTTCCGGAAGAGCACAATATCTCACATGGGGAAGTTGTGGGAGGCCCTCTCTGTGGGGATTCCCATAATGAGCATTTCTAATAGCGCCACTATAATTGCTCACGTAAATATTTTCAAACAGATCCTACACAGGCAGTTGAGGATGGAAAAGAGGGCATTTTCAGCAGAGAAGGAGGATAAAAGCCACAAAGGAATCATTAATTTATGACCTAGTAAAGTCACATTTCAGCCAAAACACAGGTCTTTAGATCCATAGCATGGTCCTTAATGGAAAAAAAAAACACCTCTCTCTATATTGTAAGAAAACATCAGTCCCTGCGCATAAGATCCCAGTTGCCAATTCTCTTGGATTAAATAAAAAGAAAAAACCCCGTGTGATCGCTTTAGGATCCTTTTTTCACGAAATTGCAAAAGAAAGCTATGTGCTTGTAGTAGAATATTCCCAGAGACCAAAATTACACTGTGCGTGTGTTTTGGGGTGGGGAGTGGGGGAGATGATATCAGGCCATGAAAATTTATCTCCATCATCATCAGGACTTTACTTAAGTCTTTCAGGAAGTGGGGCAGGGAATAGGGTTGTGTGGTTTGCAGAGTTTGAAGTAGAAGCAGTCCCTCCTCATAATGAGCACCACTAACACTGCAGTTTTTCTTTCTTCACTGGGAATGGTGCACTTGCAGAGAAGCATGACATCATGGTTTACAGAAATTTAATCGGAGATGGGATGTTTCTTCTCGAGTGTAGGCTTTGATCAGGCTGCGGGTCAAGGAAGAAGACTGTAAAACAGTGTCAGGTGATTCACAGGGGAGCTACAGCCACAAACCTGTGGACAGAGTTTGTCTATGAGCGGCGGGAAAGGGATTGCAATCGTATATAAGTTTTTCAGCTTCACATATGGAGGTTCATCATGTAAACATCCTCTCTGAATATGAAAACTGAATCCCTGTGATCTTATATCGACTGAACAATGCTCTCTTATCCACCGTGAACCGAACTTGGAAACTTCCCATTCGTATGACAACCAACTATATCACGAGCTCCTCTTCTGCTTTCTGTTGTGTTTTTCCAAGTGCTTAGTACAGTGCATTACACTGAGTAGGTATTCAATAAATGCCATTACAACTACTGCCAAAGGCAGAGACCTAGACTAGACAGTCACGCATGCACACCCACACCCATACACACACGGGGGGGGGGGTGAGGGGCAGTTGGAGAAAGGGATAATGAGGAAGCACAACTTCAGTTGTCCACATTACTGTAAGCTCCTCAAGGCAGAAACCACTCTTTTCTATTTCTAATAGTTTCTGAGTCCACACCCGGTAAGTCCCCCATCCTCCTCACTCCATAATGTTGAATATAATTCTCACCCAGTGACATCCCCCCAGACAATATCATTTTCCTACCACTTAGGGATTTTTTTTCACCGTGTCCACAAAGGGCAAAACTACCAGCAGTTGAAAAAACAATGAACAGAATTACGGCCTAAAGGGAAGAGCCTGGGAGCCAGGAGATCTGGGTTCATTTATTAATTCATTCATTCACTGAGCATTTACTGTGAGCAAAGCACTCTACTAAGCGCTTAGGAGAGTACAATGTAACAATAAATAGAACAATCCCTGCCCACAATGATCTTACACTCTAGAGGGGGAGACATTAAAATAAATGATTTATTTATTAGATTAGATCAAGGGGCAGGGACTGTATCTGTTGCCGATTTGTACATCCAATCGCTTAGTACAGTGCTCTGCACATAGTAAGCGCTCAATAAGTACTATTGAATGAATAAATAATTTACAGATATGCACATAAATATGGGTTCTAAACCTGACTCTTCCACTTGCCTGCTGTGTGCCTGCTGTATGACTTGGGTAAGTCACTTATCTTCTCCATGCCTCAGTTTCCTAATCTGTTGAAATGGGGTTAAGATTCCTTTCTTCCCTCTTGGACTGTGAGCCTCAAGTGTGACAGAGACTATGTATAATACTCTTGTATTTTAACTACTCCAGTGCCTAGTATAGTGCTTGGCACATAGTAAGCTTTTAACAGATACCACAATTATTATTATGAGACATGTTCCCTAGCCACAGGAAGCTTATATTTTAATCACCAAATCGGGAAGGTTGTTGAGGAAGGGTAACCAAAACTCCCCCCTACAGTTCCTTCTCAGCTAGCCTAGTGGTTAGAGCCTGGGAATCAGAAGGACCTGGGTTCTAATTCCAGCTCCTTCACCTGCCTGCTGTGTGACCTTGGGTAAGTCATTTCACTTCTCTGGGCCTCAGTTCCCTGATCTGCAAAAATGGGGATTATTACTTTGAGCCTATGTGGGACAAAGATTGTGTCCAACCTGATAATCTTGTAACTACTCCAGTGCTTAGAACAGTATCTGGCACATAATAAGTGCTTAACAAATATCATTATTATTATTAATCAGGAACCCTGTTCTCAAGGCCAAAGGGGATGGAGGAGCCTGAAACCACAACTTATGGTGGCCTCAGAAAAGAGGGAAGCTGTCTGGGTGGAGCTAGCTGGTGCAGTGCCAGGCCTATATTGGCTCCCATTTTGGGTGGTGTCCTCCTGCTCTTAATGTCACCTTTCCCAAAAGCGTTGGCCCTGTCTATATGGCCTAATCTCTCTCCACTGGTGCTGTGCTGGTGAGAACCCAAAAAATAATCTTTCAAGGGAAAATCTTCTTCAAACTATGTGCCTGGGCTTTGCTAGCATAGCTGTGGGGATGGGTTTCACATCATTTGAAAAGTGATTTGGAATCTTGATGAATGTAGTTCTCTATGCTTAGAAAATATAGAAAAAAAGTGTGTTGGTTTTCACCTTCTTTTATTTATTTCTGAAGAGAAACCTACCCACTCATCAGCATAAGCCAATCTTGGTTCTACAATATTCAGTGTACACTAAATTTGAAATAAAGATGTTTAGTAGCTAAATGCTTGACAAATTTTTAATCCAAAGCTGATCAATTATAAAATTAAAAAAAGAAGAATGCTCTATACTCCCAATTCTCCCAGCATCTTTGGATTTTCACTTTTAGGTATTGTCTTATAAAAACCCACACCCAAACCACAGAAGCAGAAAACTTTTTCTCCTCATCAAGACCACCTGCAGTGTGCAGGGTATACTTTTTTTGGTATTTGATAATCGCTTACTATGTTCTAGGCACTGTATTTAAGTGCTTGGGTAAATAGAAGCTAGTCAGTCCATGAGTCACATGGAGCTCACAGTATTAATCCCCATTTTACAGATGAGGTAAATGAGGCACAGAAAAGTGAAGTGACGCGCAAGATCACACAGCCGGCAAGTGACAGAGGTGGAATTAAGACTGTAAACTCATTGTGGGCAAGGAATGTGTCTGTTTTTTGTTATATTTTACTCTCCCAAGCACTTGGTACAATGCTCTGCACAGAGTAAGTGCTCAATAAATATGACTGAATTAAGACTCAGGCCCATGCTCTTTCCATTAAGTCATGCGGCTTCTTTTTCTACACTTTCCTATTTTTCTGCCTTTTCTGCCTTTTCACCAACCCGAGTCATTTTTCAGGACCCAAAATGATGATTGGGTTCACTTGTGTTCATTAAAGATCACAAGAAGGGGGTATTAACTCCTAAATCCAGGAAAAATTGTAATCCAGCTCAAGACTACTCAAATTCTTTTTCGAGTTAACTTGGAGATTCGGTTTGCTGAGATTTTCTCCTTTAACTATTATGGCAGGTCAGCCATGCTGCCAACCAGCTGCTGGATTTCTCCCCCACGGTAAGTGGCTGCGTATCTTAGGATGCAGCAATCCCCATATGCAGTCTATAAAGAGCTTTAGAATGTTTCTGATGAAAGGTTCTATATTAACGTAAGTTATGATGATTATTACTTTTACACTGTCTTTGGGAATTGAGAGGTACTTCCCACTTCTGCAAAAGCCGCAGTCACTTCCTTGGCAGCATCGAGGAGAGATTTATGGGATTCCATTAAGGAGGAATGCATTCAATCTACAACCGTTACTATTGCTTGGATATCCGATGAAGTGCTCACTTGATGGATGAAAAAAGTATCTTAATCTAGGGACCCACTTTCACGTTTTGCAGGAAACTAAGTTCTTGGAGTCCTGCAGGGATAAAGAAGCTGAATTTTATCTTCTAAGCTAAGTTGTTTGCATTCGTAAGCACTAACTAAGGAAAGAAGCAAAGCTTCCAAATCTCTCTTTTTCTCTCTTTCTTCTTAAAGGTTTCGATTTTTTCCCTGAACAGTCTCAAGGTTGCAAAGGATACAGGGTGACTTGATATCTCACTTCAAAACTACTGAATTACGGAGAGGGTGGCCACCAACTGCTCTCCATCTTTACTGAAGATAGAACAAGAGGAAATAAGCTTGTTACCACCAGAAAATATCCTGGTATTACTTAAGCTAGAGCTTCTTGATAATAAGGCAGCTGTTCAAATGAACCCTGGCCCACAGCACCACGGTGTTACGAAAGAGAAAGTTTTGAGCCTAGAAAAAATGTAATAAGCTCTGTCTTTCCATTCATTAATTAATTCATTCATTCATTCATTCATTCATTCATTCAATTGTATTTACTGAACGCTTATTTGTGTGTAGAGCATTGTACTAAGCACTTGGAATGCCCAATTCAGCAACAATTCCTGCCCAACAACGGGCACACAGTCTAAAACCGGGAGACAGACAACAAAACAAGTAGTCAGGCATCAATACCATCAAGATAAATAGAATCATAGATATATACACATCATTAATAAAATAGAGTAATAAATAATATATACAAATATGCACAAGTGTTGTGGGGAGGGAAAGGGGGTAGAGCAGAGGGAGGGAATAGGGGGAATGAGGAGGGGAGGAGGGGCAGAGGGAAAGAGAGGGCTCAGTCTGGGAAGGCCTCCTGAGGAGGTGAGCTCTCAGTAGGGCTTTGAAGAGGGGAAGAGAATTAGTTTGGTGGTTGTGAGGAGGGAGGGTGTTTGTATTTATTGTAGGAAGACACTTGCATTCTCTTAGGTTGATGATATGGGGATAGCATAGCTAGAAGGATTATTGTGTATTGACAGATGCAACTGAAGATAATACAGGTATTTTGGGACAACCCCAACAAGGATTAGACAGTTTCTTTCCTTAGGGATGTAAAAGAATCAGATTGATTCCTTTCCGTCCTAATAACAGTAGTAGTTAAGAGAAGTCAGGCATGGCCTAGTGGAAAGAGCAGGGCCTGGGAGTCAGAGGACCTGCGTTCTAATTCTGGCTCCTCCACGGTCTTCTGTGTGATCTTGGGAAATTACTTCACCCTTCTGAGACTCAGTTACCTTGTCTGGAAAATGAGGATTAAGACTGTGAACCCTAAGTGGGACAGGGACTGTGTCCAACCACATTACCTTGTATCTACCCCAGCAGTCAGTACACTGCATGGAACATAGTAAGCACTTAATGAAAAATATTTTTAAAAAAATGAAAAAAAAACCAACTAGTGAGCACCCACTTCATACAGTGTGCTACAGTGCAGTGTAACAAAGTGTAATGTTCTCTAGCCACAAAGAGCAAACATAGAAATATTTACAGTTTGCATAATCAAAATAAATAAAAAATCCATGAAAGCTAAGGAGGGTGTATGTAAGTGTAACTTTACGAGGAGCAGGAGAAAAATAACCCAAGAGATCCATAGTCTTCTGACTCCAATCAATCAGTAAATGGTATTTGAGAGTACTGTGCTAAGCAGTTGGGAGAGTACAATATTAATAGAGTTGGTAGACCTGATCCCCATTCATAAGGAATTCGCAGTCTAGAGGGAGAAACAGACATTAAAATAAATTACAGATAGGATAAATGGCAAATTTTTAGAATATGTACTTAAGTGTTCTGGAGCTGAGAGTGGAGTGACTATCAAGTGTTAGTGGGTACAGATCCTACTGCATAGGTGACATTCATTCATTCAATCGTATTTATTGAGCGCTTACTGTGTGCAGAGCACTGTACTAAGTGCTTGGAAAGTACAATTGAGCAATAGAGACAATCTCCTCTGAGCCCCGTGTGGGACAGGGACTGAGCCTAACCCAATTAGCTTGTGTCTATTGCAGTGCTAAAGTACAGTGCCCGGCACATAGCAAGAGAGTAACAAATACCTTTAAAAAAAAAAAGAAGGGAGGGTGAGTAGGGAATATTAGAGCTTGGTCAAACTAGGACTCTTGGAAGGGTTGTGATTTTTAGGATGGCTTTGAAAGTGGAGAGAGTGGTTGCCTTTCAGGTATGAAAGTGGTGGAGGAGTGTGGGGTTGGAGTTTCAGGCCAGACAGAGATTGAGAGCAAGGTCCTGGAGGCAAAATAGATGAGACTGGGGTATAGAGAATAGGTTGAAGTTAGAGTATTCAAGTGTGTGGGCTGGATTGAATTTGGAAATCTAAGAGGTAAGGTAGGAGGGGAAGAGCTGATTCTTATTTTAACTGGATTTCAAGACATGCAGGTATGATTTATTAAAATGAACCCTTAATTTCTGTGGCTTCTTATGGGGACAGGAAACTTCGGGAGGGTTGAGGCAGAGAGCGTAGAAAGAATTTTCCATTTTTTGGGGGGGAAATTTAATTTTATTCTTGAGGATTTTCCCCATGGAAAGTCTACTCCAGGAAAAATTCCCACCGTGCAACTCTAGGTTTAGCCCCTCACAATGTGGAAAATTACATGAACTGTCCTCCTGAGTTTTTCCCCGAACAGAGATGAGGAAGAGTTCACCTCTGCACTCCTCAGGCAATGACTTGCACTGATCAATTAATCTTCACAGAGAGCTAGTATGGAAAAAAATCTTAAAGATTGTGCATATTTCAGATCCACTACTTTGTCTTTGGTCTGTTGGAAACTGCTTGACCTATTAGATTTTCTCCACTTTTGGAGGAAGAAAGAGATTTATATAATGTAGGGCAAAGCATGGGGAGATATAGCAGTTAATATCTCCCAGAATCAGAAGACTAAAGATATGCTCTCTAATTTTTCTTATCTAGACAGTCTCATCTAATTTTTTTACACTGAAAGGCAGTTATCCCTTGTTGTTTTGAGCTGTGATTCAATATCAGGCAAGCGCTGGGTTTCCTAATAGTGTTATACATGAAATCCTGTCCTCTTCTCCCTGCTTAATGTTTTCTTATTTGATCCTCGCTCTTGATCCTTAATAAATGCCATAATTATCATCATTATCACATGCTACCCACTTCAAAGTGTTCACTTTTATTAATCATTTCCATTTTTCTGGCAGCAGTTAACTCTTACCGAGCCACAGACTTCCTTCCACACTTCCGTTTTAGAACCTCAAAGAGCAGGGCTTGAACTGAAAGAAGCTGAAAAACCTTTTGACACTGTCAAATGGGGCCAGTCCAAAAAGGAAAAAAACAGTAATAACATTCCTAGGCTTACTGTCACACTTTTTCTCTTTCCACATATTGACTGGTGGTGGAGCTCAAATGTAATTAACAAAATGAGTCACGATATTTGGTCTAGACTAACTTTCTGAGATTCAGCTGGAGAAATTAGGGGTGACGTGGCTGGCCCGAGAGGAAGGCAAAAAGGCTGAGGCCGGTGAAGGGGTCAAGGTACCTGTTGATCATCCTCCTGGTCCTCTGCTCTCTTTGAGTCTGATGCGTTATGCTCACCGCTCTCTTGGTTGCGAGTTCTGCTCAGGACTTAGACTGTTTTGGGGCTGCTGCTTCCCCATCCATTAGCCAGGATGCTGAAGCAGACCGATTTAAAGAGTCATACACCCTAAAGACACCACTACTGATGGAAAGAGGTGGATAATTTGTCTTTGACTACAGGTGAGGCAGAGTTTTGGGGGAATTATAAACCTACTGCCTTTCTGCTCTCATTGTTGTGGGGCACCAAGAAAGCTCAACCACCCAGTCACACCAATTACTTGAGGCCCAGTCACATTATTTACTTGAGGCTGGCCAGGGTATCATCAGTTAATCAATCAATAGTATCTACTGATCACTTATTCTGTGCTTAGTACAGTATTCTTGGGAGAGTACAATAGAGCTAGTAGACATGATCCCTGCACTCAAGGAGCATGCAGTCTGGCAGGTAAAACATTCACTAAAACAAATTACAGGCTGGGAAGGCAACCAAGCATAAAGATATGCATGTAAGTGCTGTGGTGGGACGTGATGGGATGAATACCTAAGGATGTAGGGGTTAAAGAGACAAGTACACAGTAACACAATAGAGGGGGAAGTAGATTGGGGAATTAATTCATTAATCAGAAAAGGCTTCCTAGAGGAGATGCAATTTTAGTAGGACTTAATAGAAGGGGAGAGTAGTGATGTGCCAGAGATGAAGTGGGAGGGAGTTCCAGGCAAGAAGGAGGGTATGAGCCAGGGGTCAACAGCAAGACAGGCAAGGTGAGTAGGTCGGCATTAGAGAAGCAGAGTGTGCCAGATGGGTTGTAGTGGGAGATGAGCGAAGAGACTTAAGTAGGTGGGGAAAGAAAGTTGATCGAGTGCCTTAAATCCAAAGGTTCAGTATGGAAGTAATGCAGACTAGGGGATATTTCAGCAGGCAGCCAATCGGGGGCAGGGTGTATTATAATACCAATTATAATGAAGTATGATGGTAATTACAATGAAGTAATATTAAGGCAGTATGCTAGAAATACTGAAACACTGTAACACCAAAGTCTGGGAGGGATCCAGGAGGAGGGAGAGTGCTAAGGGATGCATGAGGGTTGGAAATTATTTGGGGGTTTGGTGGGTTGTTTTTTTTTTTTGCCTTAAATCCCATCCAGGTGAGAGGCGGTGAGTATCTTTTAGATAGATTTACAACTGCTATATGTGACATAACACAATTCTCGAGCTGTGGATTTAGGGTGTATTTGAAAACTTTTTTGGGGAATATGGCCTGCCAGGTAAGCAAGCGTTAAGATGTCAATCATGTCCAGTGTTCTCTGCAGTCCTTAGAAATGTCAATTGATTGGCCCTTATAGCCCAAGGATACTCTCCTTGAGAAAATACGAATAAATGTGTAAGCTAAAATGTATGCTGTTGAAAATCAGGTGGGCTTTGAATTTAAAATTCTACCTTTCCATTTGTCACTTTTTCAATGTCTATTGAAGCTTATGCAACATGCTGCTCCGAAATAAAAAGCTTTACATTTCTCTTGGGACACCTCCTTCAGCCAAATTTCATACTCGTGCTAATTATGAGATGTTTGGATTAGCTCAGTTCAGGATTCTTTCCAAAATCAATGAATTCAACTATTCTTTAATCAAACTGCTTTATTGACGTTCCTTTGGGACTCTGATGGGTGGTCCGCAATGGTGAAAATTCTGAGACAAATGGGAATTGTTTAACGGCCTAACAAGGGGGTGAACTTCCGCTCCTTCACCCCCAATATGTAAAGTGCCTTTTATTGTTCCTGAAATTGTAAATTTGATGAGAATGACCAACATCCTATAATACTCAATTATAGCAGCCATGGGCCTCCTTTAATGCAGAAAGTAATTTTTAAAACTTTAAAGCCCTGCTTCCAAAGAACAAAGTTAAGTAAAAAAGTCTTCCTCTAAGATTCTAGTTCAGAGTATTGATCAAATCTGGAAATCCGCACCGAAACCTCTCCCCTCCCTGCCCCAAAGAGAACGCTTAAAAGGAGTAACGCTGCTGGGATCTGGCCTGTCTAGCCTGCAATGCTGGAGAAGAAGAGGTTGGAGAAAGACTGGGGGCAAAGAACGTGGTGGGAAATGATTGCAAATCTGGAGCTGCTCCGCTTCTTAATCCACTGGTGTTCCCAACCCCACAGTCCTCCCAGTAGATAAATTGAGAGCAGTAGGCCTTAACAGGCTTGTCAAGACTTGGTTCTCAAGTAACTCTTACTGAACAATATTCTTCCCTTGAACTATTTCCCTCCAAATCCCCACACCGTCATCCATACCATTTTGGATGAACTGGAGCTGTCAAGAAGCCCCTTCAGACTTAATTAGCTTAGTACAGCAGCTTCCCCTCAAATTTTCAATAGGTAGATTTTTTTAAAAATCCATGAGATGATCTTTCATTCTTTCTGGTCAAAGTACAGTTTTTGTGTGTGAACTAACCACAAACGTGGGTGTAGCCTCGGTTTTCTCGATAGTTCATATTCTTTTGTTTTGGCTATAAAGTTTCCAATCTAAATGGAACAAAGACTTTTTCTTTTTAAACGGAAGCTACTATATGAAACATAACCGTGGGATATCCGTGTCTCCCTTTTTAGTGTACATGCCATTCCCCCCCTCTAGACTGTGAGTTTGTTGTGAGCAGGGAATATTACTGTTTATTATTCTACTGTACTTTCCCAAGCGCTTAGTACAGTTCTCTGCACATAGTAAGTGCTTAATAAATACGAGTGAATGAATGAAGAAACGAATCTGGCTTGAGGTAAGTTAATGTTTCAACAGGTCTCTTAAGATATCTTCAAGATGACTCTCTGCATCACCATCCTGAATATATGCTGAGAGCCCTGTATGACTGAAGAGAAGCAGCGTGGCTCAGTGGAAAGAGCCTGGGCTTGGGAGTCAGAGGTCATGGGTTCAAATTCCGGCTCTGCCACTTGTCAGCTGTGTGACTGTGGGAAAGTCACGTCTCTTCTCTGTGCCTGAGTTACCTCATCTGTAAAATGGGGATTAAGATTGTGAGCCTCACGTGGGACAACCTTCTTACACTGTATCTCTCCCAGCGCTTAGAACAGCGCTCTGCACATAGTAAGCGCTTATCAAATGCCAACATTACTATTATTATTAAACAGGAGAGGCACACACACCCACACAAACATACACACTCCCCTCCCCTCATCTCTTACTGGACCTGAAAATTAACTTTGCTGCTGCCAAGAAACCAACACTGGACTGGCCTCTTACATAGGTGCTGAAAGTTAAAGCAATACTCCATACCCAATAACAGGACCTGAAAACATTCTTTCTACTCCAAACAATCACATTTCCCTGAATTGTTCAGTCACTGCTTTACTCATTCTTCCCTCAAGTTCCATCGGTGATGAATTGATTGACAGAAAGAATCTTAGGTTTGGCTCCCTTCCATTCTGGTCCCCCATCCTGGCTGCCCATTTGGGGAGAGTCCCAAGTTCAAGCAGGCTAGCAACAGAATGGGGAGGATAAATCCTTCAGACATTCTGTCTACTGAGCCCTTATTGTGTGCAGAGCACATACTAAGTATTTGGGTGCATACAATAGAAGACATAAGCATTGTCACCTAGTGGAAAGTGCATGGGCTTGGGAGTAAAAAGATGTGGGTTCTAATCCTGGCTTTTCTACTTATCTGCTGGGTGACCTTGGGCAAGTCACTTAACTTTTCTATGCTACCTCATCTGAAAATGGGGATGAAGATGTGAGCCCCACGTGGGACAACCCGATTACCTTGTATCTACCCCAGCGCTTAGAACAGTTCTTGGCACAAAGCAAGTGCTTAATAAAAGCTGTAATTATTATTATTACCTGGGTTCTAACGCCGGCACCGCTGTTTGTCTGTTGTATGACCTTGGGCAAGTGCTTTCATTCATTCATTCACTTAAATGTATTTATTGAGCACTTACTGTGTGCAAAGCACTGTATTAAGTGCTTGGGAGAGTACACTATAACAACAAACTGACACATTCCTGTCCACAACAAGCTCACAAAACAGTGCTCTGCACATAGCAAGCGCTTAACAAATACCAACATTAGAAGGAGAGTCAGACATTAACATAAATAAATAAATTACAGACATGTACATATGTGCTGTGAAGTCACGTATAGTCAGTTAGCTTTTCTGGGCCTCAGCTCATCCATAAAAAGGGAATTAATAATAGTGTTGGTATTTGTTAAGCGCTTACTATGTGCAGAGCACTGTTCTAAGCGCTGGGGGGGATACAAAGTAATCAGATTGTCCCACGTGAGGCTCACAGTCTTCATCCCCATTTTACAGATGAGGTAAGTGAGGCCCAGAGAAGTTAAGTAACTTGCCCACAGTCACACAGCTGACAACTGGCAGATCTGGGATTCGAATCCATGGCCTCTGATTCCCAAGCCCAGGCTCTTTTCACTGAGCCATGCTGCTTCTCTGAAGTTTAAGTTTGTCAATCCTATGTGGGATAGGAACTATGTCCAACCCAATTATTTTGTATTTACCCTGGTGCTTAGTACAATGCTGACACACAGTAAGCACTTAGCAAACACCATAAAAACAAACAACAGCAATAACAAAAAACCCAACCCTGCCTTCAAAAGCTTAAATAATAATAATAACAATGCTATTTGTTAAGTGCTTACTATGTACCAAGCACTGTTCTAAGCGCTGGGGTAGATACAAGGTAATCAGGTTGTCCCATGTGGAGCTCACAGTCTTAATCCCCATTTTACAGAGGCACAGAGAAATGAAGTGATTTACCCAAGGTCACACAGAAGAGAAGTGGTGAAGCCTAGATTAGAACCCACGTCCTCCGACTTCCAAGTCCGGGCTCCCTCCACTAAGACACACTGCTTAAATCTAGGGGTGGAGACAAATGCAAAAAAATTACAAGAAGGAGGGACAGGAGAATGGATAGAAGGATGCTTGGATGAGTATTTTAAAATGTCCCTGTGAGCAGGGATCGTGATTACTAACTTTAATACACTGAGAAACAGCGTGGCCTAGTAGAAAGAGTGGGAATTCCTAGGTTCTAATCCCAGCTCTACCACTTACCTGCTTGTGTGACTTTGGGCAAGTCACTTAACTTCTCTGTGCCTCGGTTCCTTCATCTCCAAATGGGGACTCACAACAAGTTCTCTCTCCTAATCTACTTTAGTGGTTGGCACATTTTAAGAGCTTAACAAACATCACAATTATCATCATTATTATTGTTATTGTACTTTTCTGAGTGCTTAGTACATGCTCAGCACAGAGCAAGTACAATAAATACCTTTGATTGATTGACTGATATGTACAGAAGGGATATTTGATCTTTGGGGGGTGGGAAGGGGGCGGAAAAATGCAGAAGTGCAGCCACTTTGCTTAGCTATCAACTGTCTCTGGGGCCAATTTCCAGACATCTAAGAGCTACACAAAAGAAAGCTAGACAAGACCCTGCCACTCACCTTCACAAGCCCCAACTGGTGCCCTCATTGTGAATCCAGCACACTCTCCCTCTTTCTTTACTTTCCTCCAGTGGTTCGACCCTGATCACCACAAACTTCCTTGCTCTTCCCACCTGAAACCAACTTCCTTCCCCTTTATTCCCACCTGCACCTTTCCCCTTCTCCCTCCTTTTGCTCACACTTGTATTACTTCTGCTGTTCTCTTCTTCCAGATTTGGGAAGAATGTGGAGATATCTCACCTTTGGAATAGCGGCTGTCAAAACAGTATTTTCTTACTACAGCCTTGCCCTTCCCTGACTCCTTCTGGAAGTGAGGACCTAATTGTACAGTATTTTTTAGAATTGAGGATTTGAAACTCCATCTGCTCCAGACTTTTACCTGTTAGTTCACTTGATAACTGCATGTGGCTCAGGCTGGCATAGTTATTTCAGCTGTAGAGAGATGCATTAATTTGCTGCTGTGCTGTCGCGACGGAAGGAAATGCAGGCGAAAATCTGCTTATGGCAAGAAAGATAAATTAGAGGATTTTTAGTCATCATTATTACATCTGCATCTTCTCACTGCTGGGCATTGTGATTACCCCCTTTCAGTAGAAACAAGAAGCAAGCATACTTGTGCTTCGTTCAGAAAATGCAGGATGTTCAGCTCCACTTACCAGTTCAAAACCAAATAGGCTCATTTATCCCCTTTTTCTCTGCAGCTTCCAACTTCATTCTTAAAAGAAAGCATAGCACTAAATAAAATGTAGGGCTAGTCTTTCTTCATGCCAACCACATAATTCAACCGTATGTTTTCCTCCCAGAGAGTTTCCAAGAGACACGGGAGAGACGGGACAGGTGCAGGAAAACTGTTCCATGAACTGGATTCAGACGGCATGAACTCAGTGGCATCCCATCCAGATCGGTACAGCTGGCACGCGTGATAGAGATGTGCTGAGCTTGGTAAAGATAACTTGAGTGCTCAGCAAAATACATTATTGCAGTATTAGAAAGTGATGCACTCAAAACATGTGTTTTTAATGGATTCCCAGACTGCTAACGATGAACATTTTTAATGATGTGTGGATAGTTCAGATCTATGGCTAAGTGCTACCTGCAAATCTTAGTTATCAAGGAAGAATGTCTGGGGTGATCATTTTGATATATGGCCCAGCTGCCACTTGAAGGTATAGCTAGTATAATTTTCAATCTGCCTCCAATATTTTTCATATGCATACTTTCATCTTTGCACATTTGTGTGCACATGTACATATATACACAGAGATGATAATATTAATAATAATATTATTATTATTAATGAAGTGCTTTCTGTCTATCACGAATGGGTAGATACAAGATAATCAGGTTACAAACAGCCTCTGTTCCACAAGGGCTCACGGTCTAAAGGGGAGGGAGAATAAGTATTTAATGTCTATTTACAGATCAGGGAACTGAGACACAGAGAAGTTAAGTCACTTGACCAGGGTCAAACAGCAGGCAAGTGACAGAGTGGAAACTGGAATTCAGATCTCCTGATTCCCAGGCCCTTGTTCTTTCTTTCTTTCTTTCTTTCTTTCTTTCTTTCTTTCTTTCTTTCTTTCTTTCTTTCTTTCTTTCTTTCTTTCTTTCTTTCTTTTCTTTCTTTCTTTCTTTCATTCAAGCATATTTATTGAGCACTTACTGTTTGCCAAACATTGTACTAAGCATTTGGGAAAGTAGAATATAACAATAAAAAGACAAATTTCCTGCCCACAAGGAGCTTAAAGTCTAGGAAGCAGACTGACAGAGCGCGGGCCTGGTAGTCAGAAGGTCATGGATTCTATTCCCAGCTCTGCCTGTCTGCTGGGTGACCTTGGGCAAGTGACTTCACTTCTCTGTGCCTCATTTATCTCATCTGTAAAATGGGGATTGAAACTGTGAGTCCCACAGGGGCAAGGACTGCGTTCAAATCGATTGCTCGTATCCACCCCACATTTAGTGCAGTGCCTGGCACATAGTAAGCACTTAAATACTTAAATATATAATAATAATAATATATACTTTAATATATAATACTTAAATATTAAAAATTTATTTTTAATCTTTCCACTACCACAATTTAGTCCTGAGGCTAAATGACTGGGCAAATAGGTATTCTGCTCCAAAGGCTCTTAAATGAAGATGATCACACATTTTGCCTTTCTAATCTGTTCTTTCACAAATAACTCTTCCAGGAAGATCCTCTTTTTAACTGACCTAATACTTCCTGCTGTAATTTCAGTCTATTTCCTCTTGTTCCAGCTCCCACTTGTCCTTCTCTCCTCCTCCAGGTCCCCCAAGATCCAGAGTTTCAGGCAGCGGTCAGTAGCCAGGACCTTGGGCAAGTCACTTAATTTCTCTGTAACTCAGTTACCTCATCTGTAAAGTGATGATGGTGGTATTTGTTAAGCGCTTACTATGTACAAAGCACTGTTCTAAGTGCTGGGGGGATACAGGTTGATCAGGTTGTCCCACGTGGGGCTCACAGTCTCCATCCCGCGCTTAGAACAGTGCTCTGCACATAGTAAGCGCTTAACAAATACCAACATTATTATTCCCATTTTACAGATGAGGGAACTGAGGCACAGAGAAATGAAGTGATTTGCCCAAAGTCACACAGCTGGCAAGTGGCGGAGCCGGGATTCAAACCCATGACCATAAAGTGGGGATTAAGACTGTAAACCCCACGTGAGACATGGACCATGTCCAACCAGTTTAACTTGTGTCTACCCTAGCGCTTAGTACGGTGTCTGGCTAGTAAGTGCTTAACAAATTCCATAAAATTCAACAAAAAAACTCCACAGTCTGGTGAGAGTCCCCTACATCATACTGGAAACCCTTGATGGTTAACGCTCTCTCTTTTGCAGACCACCACATGACCCGAATGCCAGTGCTCTTCACCGTGGTGATTTGTGGTCTGAAAGGGTAATTCTGGTCTACCCCATCTCACTCTCCTAGAGCTAATTCTGTTCCTCCTGGTGCTCTAGCCAAATTTCCTTCTCTCCCTCGCCACGGCAAAGGGGCCGAAAGCCTGCACCTGGCTCAATCTTATTCCCTTCTTCTTCTCTCTCATGCCACACTCCTATTACTCTGATAATTGAGTAAGTCCATCCTGAGGGATGTGAATACTAGAACTAAACTGCCAAACCTGGGAATGCTCCCAAATGCTGCTAAAGTGAATCACTCACCTGTGCCAGTGCATATGACAACATTGGATTTGTTCAGTCAGGTCATGCTGAGTTCAGTTGCAGAACTGGTCCAAAATTTCAGAATTGAACTTCCACTTACTAGGAGTTTACTAGCAATAATAATAATGTTGGTGTTTGTTAAGTGCAGAGCAGAGCACTGTTCTAAGAGCTGGGGTAGATACAGGGTAATCAGGTTGTCCCACATGAGGCTCACAGTCTTAAACCCCATTTTACAGATGAGGGAACTGAGGCCCACAGAAGTCAAGTGACTTGCCCACAGTCGCACAGCTGGCAAGTGGCAGAGCTGGAATTCGAACCCATGACCTCTGGCTCCCATGCCCATGCTCTTTCCACTGAGCCACGCTGCTTCTCTACTCAATACTCAACTTTAATACTATTACCACTAATAAATGGTACTTGCTAAGCTCTTATTCATTCAATCATATTTATTGAGTGCTTACTTGGTGCAGAGCTCTGTACTAAGTGCTTGGGAAAGCACAGTATAAGTTACTATGTGCCAAGCACTGTTCTAAGTACTGGGGTAGATACAAGTTAATCACGTTAGACACAGTTCCTGTCCCACATGAGGGCTCACACTCTTGATCCCCACTTTACAGATAAGGTAACAGGTCCAGAGAAGTTGTGACTTGCCCAAGATCACACAGCAGATGTGGTGGAGCCAGGATTAGAGCCCAGGTTCTTCTGACTCCCAGACCTGTGCCCTATCCACTAGGCCATGCTGCTTACACTCAAGTTTCCCATGTAATGTGAATGAACTAATGATATAGTGATGGAAAAACACATTGTGATCCCAGTGTCAGAGGCATCATGTAAGAGCACAGGCATCTTAAAACAGGGCTTTAGAATGAGGGTTTTAATTTTGTAATCCACAAACCTTCTTGACTTTCACCTGATGTGATGGAAGTCGGGCAGCCCCTAAGCCCTTTGATCTTTATCAACTGTGGGGAAATTCAAAAACTCAACCAGGTGGTTGGCAGTAGAAACCTGAACTAGCAAACTCAAACCATTGATCACAGCTGTGCAGTCCCCGCAGAAATTTACTGCATTGATTTTCATGGTTTAGAACCTGGTTTGATGGTTTAGACCTATGGAAATACTCTGAGTCCTTGAATCTTGGAGGTTTCTGTGGTCACAGATGGCCTATCAATATCCTTGGACTCTTCAGCCAGATGTCTTGAATTGGTAGATTCCTTGATGAATTTGTCATCACAAAGTATTTTTCCAATACCGTGGTCCCTGTTCCTCCAGCACAACTTTACAGATGCTTTCCTCTTCCATATTCATCTTAATTTCTTAGCTGGCAAATCCTCACATCAATTTGGTACCCTGTTTCATCTTCTCTTGCAGATACCAATTTGCATCTTCTTCAGGCTGTTCACAGATGGTAATAATAATAATAATAATTTGACCACTAATGTGCCAAGTACTGCACTAAATGCTGAGAATACAAGATAATCAGGTCAGACACAGACAGTCCCTGTCCCACAAAGGACTCGTCATCTAAAGGAGGTGGGCGAGGGGCAAACACGAATTTCATCCTTATTTTACAGATGAGAAAACTGAGGCACATAGAAAGTAAGTGACTTGCCCAAGGTCACCCAACACCCAAGGGGGTGGAGCTGGGATTATCATCCAGGTCCCCCCTGATTTTCTGGCCTAGGCTCTTTCTACCAGGCCATGCCGCTTCCCCGCCACAGTCCAATAACTTCAGCCCAGATTCTGCCCTTGACATTTTTGAGTATAGCATTTTCCCACCACACTTTACACTTGACTCCTCAGTTCTGCTTTTTGAATGTGATCTTATATATATATCCACACACACATATATACATATAAATACACACACATGTATATAATAATAATAATGATGGTATTTGTTAAGCGCTTACTGTGTGTCAAGCACTGTTGCAAATGCTGGGGGAGACACAAGGTTATCAGGTTGTCCCAGGTGGGGCTCACGGTCTTAATCCCCATTTTACAGATGAGGTAACTAAGGCACAGAGAAGTTAAATGACTTGCCTAAAGTCACACAGGTGATAAGTGGCGGGCCAGAGTTAGAACCCACGACCTCTGACTCCCAAGCCTGGGATCTTTCCACTAAGTCACGCTGCTTCTCTATATATGATTTGTGTGTGTGTACATGTAGGTGTGCATGCATTATAGGCATACAACCCACAAAGTATCAGTCATTCCCCTGCCTTTTTATCCACTCTTGCTTGCAGGACAGTCTCCCAGTGAGTTCCTATCTACTTGGGCAGGTGTGACTAGAGAGGCTTGATGTATCTTGTAAAGACCAAGTAAGTCACCTCACTGGCTTTGCCTCACCAGGCTTTAACCTATTCCAGTTCCTTTAAATGTTAGGTCCAATTTCCCAAACATTCAGTCAATTTCATTCTCCTCTGGACCCCCTCCAAGGGATTTAGTGCCCAAGGAAGACCTGGACTAGTACAGCGGAAGGTTTACTGTCTCTCGTGTCGCTACCTACACTCTTGTTTACATTATCAATCCCTGAAGGACCTATATAAAATACCAATTGTTTTTATTCGTGTGCAAAAAGAACATCCCATTATTCGTTCTATTAATTGAAGCATTCTTCTTGGGAAAAGAGAGAAAACCTTTTCATTTGGCCTTATTTTTGCTGTATCTATTTTTGGATCAAATTCCTAGATCTGTAAGTGCTTTTCAGTCTGCCAATTAGAAGAAACTTCAAGAACAGCAGCATGAATCATGACCGGAAGGGGCAATTACCATCCCATAAAATTATGGCCCGAATCAAATTACAATCAACCTGTCAACATAGTTTGCGGCAATCTTTATGTGGAAATCAAGATTGAGAAAGAAGAGAATCTTACTTGCGACTTTCACTGTGGGGTTTAACTGTCAAATAGGTTATTCGACTCATCAATGAAGTCATCATTAAAAGACATCAGTGCCCTTTCGTTTCATTCCCGCTTGGGCCTCCACTTGGTAAATGGTCCATGTAAGTGAACTCGTGGACAGATAGGTAGCTTTATTTCACCAGGTAAGTCCCCTTCAGGTCTCTTCCAGAGTACCAGTCTCATTTAGCAAACCCCCTTGGGCACCAGCTGGGCTATAGCTCAGACAGGAAAAATTATCCAGCAAAGTAGAAATGTACATTCTTTGCTGATTCTTAAAATGCTTTAAACCAGTCTCTTCAGTAAGCAAAAGACAATTTTCTATGGCTTTTCACATTTGCAGGAACTTCACAGATCTTATACCCCCAAATCATTAAATCTGTACTACCTCATCATTTTTACAAAGCACTTTGTGGGGCTTTAATAATGGAGCGTGCAATCAAGAGTGGGGTTTACTGAGCCCGGAGAAAATGACCAGGCCAGAAGGATGCTGTTAAAAGAGAAGAGTTGAGATTCCCCCTGGAGTTAACAGTGCAAATGCATCCATGCATGTTAGTTCAGGAAGAGGAGGTGAGGTGGTGGCGGTAATGAGGGAAAGAAAAGGACACAGATCTGGGAGTCAAGCAAAATGCTAAACTGAAAAGGAAACTCCCCCTAAAGATTATCTCTTATCTTTATATTCATTCCTGTGCTCCTACAAAGTATGTGGGCTTAACGACTAGCAGCTGTTCCATTAGGAACAAGATAGAGGAATGAGATGGAAGCACAGGTTTGGGTGGCCAGGTTTCGGTGGAAGGAGAGGAGAAAACTGACCCTTTCCAGTGGCCAATTGGACTTGGTCTCTGTGGAATGGGACTAGTCCACGCAGGGCTCTATCCCATACGTTTAAGCTACTATGCTGTGCTGTACTCCAAAACGTTAAACTAACAGGGCCCCTGTTCCTTTCATTATTTAATAGCACATTTTTGTAGGGGAATTTTAAACATTCACATTTAATTCCTTTAACCTACCTACTTTGGGAAATTTGAGACTGCTTGTAATTTCCTTGAGAGCAGGGATCTCTTTTACTTCTACTATATGTTACCAAGTGCCTAGAAAAGTACTCCGAACATGGTAGGTTCTCAATAAATACAGTAGATGGATGGATAGGTAGGTGGGTGGTGGGCTGGATGTGTGGATGGGTGGATGGATGGATGGATGACTGAATAGATGGAAGATGTGAATAGGTGAGTTGGTGGTAGATTTTATATATATATATATCTGTAACATATATTTAATCTTTTTATTCATTTAGATTAATGTCTGTCTCCCCCTACAGACTGTGAGCTCATTGTGGCCAGGAAATGTGTTTGATGTTGTACTTACTCTCCCAAACGCTTCATACAGTGTTTGCACACAGCGAGCGCTCAGTAAATATGATCAATAATAATAATAGATTCTTCCAGAACAAATTGGTGGGACAGAATGGGAAGGCATTGTTTCTTTTTGCTGTAGAAAATTTTAATATCCACACTTACAGTTTATCATCATTCTCCAGCTCCCTGTTTAAACCAAATTCTTGACAAGAGCTTTTCCAGTTCATTAGGAAAACATAAACACCTAAATTCTAAACCCCAGTACCTACCTTCTTCCTTACTCTTTCAACTCAGACAACTGCTAAGAGTAGAAGGGGAGCTGTAGACATCTAAGCCTGGGTAGAAGAAAGGCAAAATCTTTCTAAAAGAGATTTTCCAGGTCTTCTAATGCCCACTATTAGGCTTATTCAGATCTGAATAAAAACGTGGTCCTGGCTTTCTATATCTAGTAAAAACATATGGGACAAAAGCGAGACTTCTGCTACCCAGTCAGTTTCCAGAGAAAAAAGCTTAGCTGGCTACAAAAGATTTAATAAGAACAAAGCACAAAGTGAGACAAAGTGTGCTCAGTCAGCAGTTTTACTGGTAAAGTGTGCAAAAACTTATTGTACCATTAAGGTATGCAATCCAATTACTAAAATATGTAAAAATTGAAATAATAAACATGCAGTTTGATGAGATGGGCACATAAAAATTGCAGCAGTAAAAGCGTGTGGGAGAATCAATAAAGTTTATGAAAATGAACTAGCAGAGCATGTACACGTGTTACTTAGGCACGCAACTCAAACTGTACTAAGGTAATGATGAAAATCCCTTTTTGATCTAAAATGATGTTCTTAGCCACCGGTTAATGCAACTTTACGTGCGAGCAGATATATCCGATTCCTTTTAGGGTCAACCTAATTTCTTTCAGACCTTGAGCCTGTGCTTTTTCTCCAGATTGGGTACTGTAACAGAGCCGAGAGCTGAGAAAGAGTCACTGTGGGCAAGGGAACTTGTCTGTTAAATTGTTATATCGTACTCTTCCAAGCGCTTGGTACAGTTCTCTGCCCACGGTAAGCGCTCAATACCTACGATCGATCGATCGATTGTCAACAAATGCATACCCCTTTCCTAAACAGTCTTGAAATGTTTGCGCGACCAGCACAAACCATCATCACAAAGTAGCTGACAGCAACATGCATCAGAAACCTAGAGATCAGCCCTGATGCCAGGCTTGTATTCTTGTCCTTGTGTAAAGCTTCGTTTCTTTTGTTTCTCGTTCTAATACCTTTCAGACCTTAAGCTTGCGAGTCCTGTGCTAATTAGCATGGCCAATTTATTCTCTTGGGCTTGGATGGATTCCATGTCATACATTTGCCCAGAGGAAAGGGATCAGGAAAGGATATATTAAAAACAAAAACCTCACATCTCACTGTACAAACCCAGAATTTTCTCTCCCATTTCATCTGCGAAAAGTGCAACGAAGACGCTCTCCCACAGATGAAGCCCAAACCGAAAGATCGTGGGCATGGGATGAACGTGAACAACGCTGGAAGTGCTGCCTCTGGAAAGAAAAGCGTGTGAATGAAGTGTTGAGCAGTTTGGGCTCCAAACCAGACTGGAGGGTCTTGAGTTCCACCCAATTACCTAGGAAGGTGACTGCAGCCCAAGAATGCATCTCTGCTTTCTAACTTTATGGCCCTTCTGTTTCCTTTATTATCCCAAATTGACACATTTTCCTTGATCTTTCCCCTTGGCTGGAGAGATGTGTTCAAAGGTGGTTTTCCCAAATGAGGAAGTAAGTTCCTCAGGCAGATTTGTTGCTGTGTGTTTAGGTAACCTCGGGGCTCTGCATCGCCTCTCTGTGAAGGCCTGATGTCTGCTCATTTGCTGATTGCCCTAGTCTTTCTGTAAACTTTCCTCTCTTACCTCTTCTAGAGTCTCCTCGATGCTCTTTTCCAGGACTCTGTCCTTTCTACCACCTAGCAAAAAGGGGAGAACGTCTCCCCCAGGACCTGAGCAGGAGCTGGAAACTATTAAAGGGGACATGTCTTTTTTTCCTTCTTTTTTTTTCTTTTTTTCATCTCAGTGTTTCCCATTCTGCTGCTGTTAGCCTTATCCTCATGCTTCAGTGAGTTTTCTCCCAGCAGGGAAACTGCCTGCTACAGGGTGTTTTGCTGCTTTCATAAATCTCTAATTAGGTCCCTATCTGATTTAACAAGAAGTCAATGCCGTCCCCAGTATTCCTGAAGTCTTTACAAATCTTTGCTTTGAAATCCCCGGAGAGCAAAAATGGTGCCCCCCAAATCAGCCTTCTTCTTTACCTTGAAAATATCCCCGGCAAAACACCCCCCGCCTTCTCTAAATAAAAAATAAAATGAAATAAAAGCATTCTTTATAGACCTCTAATTAATAGTTTGTTTTTATTTTTCAATATTTGGTGGTTGATTTAGTTTAAGGTACTCAAGGGATTTGAGCTACATGGATTAAATAACAGCTGCTGGAAGGTTGGGCATGCTTTTCTTTCTCTCTTTTAATTGGTAGCAGCACAATCGGTAACAAGGTGAGACCAACTCCATTTTGCTGAGAGAGGAGGAAAGTTTTTTATTATTATAGTTCTAAAAATATCTTGTACTTTCTTTGAAAAGAGGAAGTGAAAAGTCCAGCTTTCCATTAGCCGGAAATTAACAACCGTGGACTCGATCAAGAGGAGAGGGAGAAAGAAGAATTCCTTAGCACATCTGAGGGCCTCTCTACTGTCAGGAGCATCTCACCCAATACAGACATACAAAAAGGAGAAAGGGATTTCTGATATTGCTCAAGAAATGCAAAAAGAACTTGGTGATTGAATTCAATCAACAAAGTTTTAGCTCCTCTAATTTGTGACTGCTTTGTGGCCCTTGGATTTTGAGTAGGAACTTCAAGGTTGTCAGGAGTTTGAAGGAATCATAGCGGTTTGTACATGCATTAATCATAAAATTGGCAGCCCAAAATGGGACACAAGCCATTCATTCAATATTTATTGAGTGCTTACTATGTGCAGAACACTGTACTAAATGCTTGGGAGAGTACATTACAGTACGATAAACAGACACATTTGCAAAAATTCCCTTTTGGATCTTGTGAGAAATAAAGAAAAGAGTGAATCGGGAAATAGGAGAGCAACAAAGCAAATCTGAGCATGTTCAAGGTCCCTTTTGGGCTACATCTCCCAGAAGCACAGATCGGAAATCGAGGATACAAATACGAAATTCCAAATGGGAGACTGGAGATAGTGAATTTGCAGATTACCCAGAGGATCCCGGATATATTATTCTCCTATAGCACCAGCGGTAAGCTTAATCAAGAGCGAGGCTCAGTGAAGAACGCAATCTCCTTCTGCAGCAAGAGATGCAAGCGAATAAAGTCTAGTGGATAGAGCAAGGCCTGGGAGTCAGAAGGTTATGGGTTCTAATCCCCGCTCTGCCACTTGTCTGCTGTGTGGCCTTGGGCAAGTCACTTTACCTCTCTGTGCCTCAGTTACCGCATCTATAAATGGGGATTGAGACTGTGAACCCGACGTGGGACAGGGACTGTGTCCAATTTAATTTGCTTTTATCCACCCAGCCTTGCTATGTGCCTTGCAAGTGCTTAATAATAATAATAATGATGATGATGACAGCATTTGATGAGCATTTACTATGTGCCAAGCACTGTTCTAAGCCTGGGGGGGGGGATACAAGGTAATCAGGTTGTCCCAGATGGGGCTCCCAGTCTTAATCCCCATTTTACAGATGAGGTAACTGAGGCACAGAAAAGTTAAGTGACTTACCCAAAGTCACACAGTTGACAAGTGGCCGGCATTAGAACCCATGACCTCTGACTCCCAAGCCCGCGTTCTTTCCCCTGAGCCACGCTGCTTCTCAACAATAACCATAACTATTAGGTGAAAAAAGGCAGAGTGGCATGGGGCAGGAAGACATCCCAAAAGATTATCTTCTCCATCTATTTTGACCAAGGAAGGCCTCAAGAGCCCTAGAAGGACTGTTAGCCTGAAAGGAAAGTCTCAACTCAAACTGGCATTGCAGCCGCGCAAGTGGATCCTAAGGGAGAGTTAGAAGATAAACTCTCCCTAAGACTGTAAATTCCTTAAGGTCAGGAATTGTGTCTACTAACTCTATTGTTCTTTCACAAGAGTTTAAAACAGGATTAGCACTTAGGAAATACTAGTGATTGATGAACAAGGGGAGAAAAGGCAAGGGAATTGAGATGGGTGGATGCGGCAGGTTGGAGGTTATATATTTCCGCATGCCCTCTCTACCCTCTAAAGAAAGCTCACCTCCTCCAGGAGGCCTTTCCAGACTAAGCCCCCCTTTCCTCTGCTCCTCCTCCCCTCCCCATTGCCCCGACTCGCTCCCTCTGCTCTACTCCCCTCCCCACTCCACAGCGCTTTTGTAAATATGTACATATTTATTATTCTATTTATTTTATTAATGATGCATATATATCTATAATTCTATTTATTTATATTGATGCTATTGATGCCTGTTTACTTGTTTTGATGTCTATCTCCCTCCTTCTGGACTGTGAGCCCACTGTTGGGCCGGGATTGTCTCTACATGTTCTGAATTGTACTTTCCAAGTGCATAGTACAGTGCCCTGCACACAGTAAGCGCTCAATAAATAAAATTGAATGAATGAATGAAGGAAGGAAAAAGAAACATATAGTCTCTATGGATCGGGAACAACTCCAGGGCATCTAAGAAGAGGAATTTCTGCATCAAGGGAGGGGAAGGTGGATAGGGAGTTCGGAAGGGGTGGAATAACCAGGGATAAGAGTGAATCCAGAGCACAGAGGTGTTGGTAGATGGTGAGAAATGAATTTGGGGAGTTGAAGATGTGTGGGTGAGATGGCAGATAAGAAAGATGTGTTCAGAATAGGGCAACCAGTAAAGTACACTTACCAGATAGGGACAGACCCAGTTAAAACTGGGCTGTCCAGTGTAAAATTGGACAATTAGCCCATCCTCTCACAACCCTTGTTGTGCTTGTTTTAAACATTTATAGGAGTATTTGAGAATGTACGAACACTGACCAAATGAAATCCAAAGTGACTGCTCTCAGCACACTCCGATTTTGACCTTCTGTGATGGAGGTAAAGGGACCACAAATAGAAGGCAATTGCCTCTTGAAATTGACTCTGGCGAGCTGAGTCTTGGAGTTGGCGAAATATGATTCAATCTCTGCTGTGCTGTTTGCTTTCCTCCCTGGTCATGGACCCACGTTGTCTTTATCAGGGAGCAGTTGATTCATAGCTCTTTTTCTGAAATAAGAATTACAAATATTTTTCTTCAGTATTTGAGATTGTCAAAGATCACATTATTAGGTGGTTTCTGCCTGGGTGACTTCCTGCCCGAGGTTGAGGGCAGCACCTAAACTGTGCTGGCTGTTCTGCCGGGAAGAATCGAGGATCCCAGCAATGGCGCAGTGGATAGATCCCGGGCCTGGGAGTCAGAAGGTCATGGGTTCCAATCCCGGCTCTGCCTCTTGTCTGCTGTGTGACCTTGAGCAAGTCACTTCACTTCTCTGGGCCTCGCTTACCTCATCTGTAAAATGGGGGTCGATGCTGTGAGCCCCACAGGGGACGGGGACTGTGTCCAATCCTATTTGTTTGTATCCACCCAATGCTTAGTACAGTGCCTGGCACATAGTAAGCGCTTAACAAGTATTATAATTAAAGCCGGTCTCACGACGGCGGGGTTGGGGGTGGGGGCACAGGAGGCTCCAACTCCCCCAGAATACACAGGGAGGTGGCTCTGCAGCAGGAATAGGGAGATGGAAGAGGGCTCCAGCTCCTCTGAGGTCAGGGATATAAACAAGTGACATCTATGGCGAGAGGGGAAGGGAAAGACCTCCAGCTTTTCCGGATTTGGGATACTGACAAAGGTAGGTTCTGGTGCCCTTATAATAATAATAATGTTGGTATTTGTTAAGCACTTACTATGTGCAGAACACCGTTCTAAGCGCTGGGGTAGACACAGGGGAATCAGGTTGTCCCACGTGGGGCTCACGGTCTTAATCCCCATTTTACAGATGAGGTAACTGAGGCACAGAGAAGTTAAGTGACTTGCCCACAGTCACACAGCTGACAAGTGGCCGAGGCGGGATTCGAACCCATGACCTCTGACTCCAAAGCCCTGTGTTCTTTCCACTGAGCCACGCTGCTTCTCTAACCTTATCGACCGGAGAGCTCAGGTTGCTGTTCCTCCTGCTTTCCTCTGTCCCCTTTCCTCTGAGTTCAGATTCCTGCCTCCCCCCCTTTTTTTAAGTGGTATTTGCTAAGCCCTTTCTATGTGCCAGGCACTGTACTAAGTGCTGGAGTAGATAGAACAATGCTTTGCACATAGTAAGCGCTTAACAAATGCCATCATTATTATTCTTCTTCCTATTACAAGGTAATCAGGTTGGGCACAGTCCATGTCTCACTTGGGGCTCACAATCTTAATCCCCATTTTGTAGATGAGGTAACTAAGGCTCAGAGAAATTAAATGACTGGCCCAAGGTCGCACAGCAAACAAGCGGCAGAGCCGGGATTAGAACCCAGGTCCTCCTGCCTAAGGTCGTACTCTATCCAATAAGCCACTCCGCTTCTTCCCGCTTCACCTTTACCTCCTTCTCCTTGCTCCTTGTGTTTTGGAATCAGGTGGCGAGTGGATTTTCACCAAATCCTCCCCCAGTACCGTCCTCCCCTCCCACTTCCCGGTGCTCAGCTCCGTCGAGCTGGGGACCCAGGCCCCACCCCACTTCGGTCTGGAATCAGGCAGGGGGTCCGAACCTGGTGCTTCGCGTCCGCTCAGCATTCAAGCCCTGGACTCTGGCTGCACGGTGGCGGCAAATCCGGGAGGAGCGGGAGACGGACTCTCACGGCGACAACCACTGACTAGCCAAAAGGACCGGACGATGACCCGGCAGCAAATGAAAGGACACCGAGGATTCGCGACTTTCCTATCGCTGCGGACGATGCCGTCATCATCCCTGTTTCAAAAGCCCGTAACCTTGTCGTTATCCCCAACTCGTCTCTCCCGTTCAATCCACGTCAACAAATCCTGTCGATCGTGCCTTCACAACATCTCTAGAATCCACTTTCTGCTCTAACCGAACGGCTCCCTATCTGTTGCCGAATTGTACATTCCAAGCCCTTAGTACAGTGCTCTGCACATAGGAAGCGCCGCTCAATAAATACTCCTGAATGAATGAACGCTACGGTGCCGACCTAAGCACTCCCATCCCGCGTCGACTACCGCGCATCGACTTCCTTGCTAACCTTCCCGCTCCCTGCCTCTCTTTTCTCCGGTCCATACCTCACACTGCTGCCTGGGTCATTGTCCTGAAAAACCGTTCAGCCCACCCACCTCCACATCAAAGAGAAACTCTTTACCACTGGCTTTCAGGAACACAAGCAGTTCTCCCTCTCCTACCTTTCCTCCCTGATAGCCTTCTCCAATCCAGCTGGCCCGTTTTGCTTCTCTAATGCCCTCCTACTCCCTGAAACTCAATCTCATCCATCTCACTGCTGGCCCCTTGCCCACATCATCCCTCTGACCTGTAACTCCCTCCCCCTTCATATCTGACAGACCACCCCGCTCCCCACCTTGGTATTGTCAGCTGTGGGACCGTGGGCAAGTCACTTAACTTCTCTGTGCCTCGGTTACCTCATCTGTAAAAGGGGATTAACAGCGTGAGCCTCACGAGGGACAACCCGATTACCCTGTATCCACCCCAGCGCTTAGGACGGTGCTCTGCACATAGTAAGCGCTTAACAAATACCAACATTATTATTATAGGGAATAGAACAGAGGCGTGTGAGTCAGAAGGTCTTGTGTTCTAATCCGGCTACTCCATTTGTCTGCTGTTCGGCCTTAGGCAAGTCACTTAACTTCGCTGTGCCTCGGTTACCTCATCTGTCAAGTGGGGATTAAGACTGCAAGCCCTATATGGGACGGGGATCGTATCCAACCCGATTTGCTTGGATCCACGCCAGTGCTTAGTACATTGCCTGACACATAATAAGCACTTAATAAATACCACATTTATTATTACTATCATTATTATTATACCCCATCCTAAAATCACATCTCCATCCAGAGGCCTTCCCTGACTAAGCCCTCATTTCTACCACTCGTTCTACTGTCTGTGCTGTCCACGCATTTGGATCTTTACATCTTAAGCATTTGTCATTCATCTTCCCTGAGCTCCACGATACTTTTGTGTATATCCAGTTCCCCAATATAAAATTCACTTTAATGCACGCCCTAGACTGTAATCTCCTTGTGGGCAGGGATCGTGTCTACCGGCTCTATTGTTTCGTACTCTCCCAAGTGCTTAGTAATAACTCAGTACAGTGCTCTGCACGTAGTAAGCGCTCAATAAATACTACTGAATGAATGAATAATAATAATAATTCTGATATTTCATTCAAAAGTATTTATTGAGCACTGTACTAAGCGCTTGGACTGTACAAATCGGCAACAGATAGAGACGGTCCCTGCCCTTTGACTGGCTCACAGTCTAATGTGTTAAGTGCTGTACTGTGTGCCAGGCACTGTACTGCGTACTATGTTCTCTGCACATAGAAAGTGCTCAGTAAACACCGTTGATTGATTGGGAGGGCTGACAAACTGAATGTGTCAGCCAGGGGAGGGAATATGTAAATGGACAGAGCAATAAATGCCCTGCTAAATGCTCAGTGCCTGGATCTGCAAATGTGGGCTGAGACCTTCTGGGATGGGGTGGGGATGAAAGAATGAACTGCTTGTTGGAGAGCCTTCCACCCTTGTAAATTACCCATTTTCGGGACCTGCATAATTATGAGTTGACTGAAAGGTCATATATATTATCAATCAAAATTAGCTATAACCCAATACATTCAATTTTTTATACTGTACTCATTAATGTTTCCCATTCCTTCCTACACTGAGCAGAAAAATAATGCTGTGAGAAGGTTGTAGAATTTCTTTTTCCGGAGGCCTTTAAAAACTGAACAGATTTTCATCCGACTGGATTTGTTTAACTGTAACCCTAAGAGGAGCGGAGTCGTCTAGTGGATAGAGCACGGGCCTTGGAGTCGGAAGGAGCTGGGTTCTGGTTTCGGCTTTGCCGCTTGCCTACTGTGTGACCTTGGATAAGTCACTTAACCTCTCTGGGCCTCAGTTTCTTTGTCCGCAAAATGGGTATTAAGACGGTGAGCCCCTTGTGGGACATGAACTAGGTCCAACCTGATTAGCTTGTATCTACCCCAGTGCTTAGAACGGTGCTTTGCACATAGTAAGCGCTTAACAAATACCACCATTATTATTATTATTACTAACTTTATTGAGCGTTCACTGTGTACAGAGCACCGTACTAAGTGCTTGGAAGAGTAAAGTATAAGAGTCTGGGCTCCACTATTTGCCTGCTGTGTAACCGTGGGCAAGTCATTTCTCTGGGCCTCAGTTTCCTCATCTATAAAAAGGGGATTAAATCTTCCTTCTCCCTACTGTTTAGACTTGTGAGCCCCACGTGGGACAGTGACCACCCGATTATCTTGTAACTACGCCAGTGCTTAGTACAGGGCTTGCTTGGCAGATGGTAAAAAATACACAGTTATTATTATTTTTATTCAGCCATAAACACGTTCTGCACATTCAGTGCATACTAGGCTGTACTTCTGCCCAGGAATATGATAGACAGGGAAGAGAGCATGAATGGCGCTGCCCCAAACATTAACACTATAATTGAATCCACCATGGAGATTCTCGGTCCTGAAGTCAGAAGAGCTACGCTCACCCATCATTCCCTAAGGGAGGCTCCACTGGGTTTTCTCAAGCGGTGATGTTCATTCATTCATTCAATCGTATTTATTGAGCGCTTACTATGTGCAGAGCACTGCATTTGCATCACACGGGTGATGTGCCCGGACAGAGCCCGGGCCTGGGAGTCAGAAGGTCATGGGTTCTAATTCCGGCTCCACCACTTGTCTGCTGTGTGAGCTTGGGCGAGTCGCTTCACTTCTCTGGGCCTCAGTGACCTCACCTGTAAAACGGGGATGTAGACTGTGAGCCCCACGTGGAACCGCCTGATTACCTTGGATCTATCCCAGTGCTCAGAACAGTGCTTGGCAAACAGTAAGTGCTTAACAAATACCATCATTATTATATACCGCCCGTCAATGGGCAGAGATTGTCTCTATCTGTTGCCGAATTGTACGTTCCAAGCACTTAGTACAGTGCTCTGCACATAGTAAGCACTCAGTAAATACTATTGAATGAAATACTATCGAATATACCGATGACGACGCTAGAGAGACAGATACCTGAGGTCGCAGAAAGTCAAAATCCCAGGTAGGATTGGGCTTTTGAGAATCAGCATGGCGTAGTAGATAGAGCATGGGCATGGGAATCAGAAGGTCATGAGTTCTAATCCCAACTCCGCCACTTGTCTGCTTTGCCACCTTGGGCAAATCACTTCACTTCTCTGTGCCTCAGTTACCTCATCTGTAAAATGGGGACTGAAACAGTGAGCCCCACATGAGACGGGGACTCCGTCCGATCTGATTTGCCTGTATCTACATCAGTGCTTAGTGTAGTGCCTGGCATATAGTAAGTGCTTAACAAATACCATAATTATTATTAATGACTATTATTATTATTATCAGAGGCCTGGCTACCGTCTTTAAGGGCAGTGTGAAGGACAGCCTCTACTAGCCCTCCTCTCTGTCCCGGAGGGATTCACCCGTGAGACACATTTTGTAGAAAGTAGACATTATCTGGGCCATACTCCAACCAGAAAGAAAAAAAGAATCAAAAGAATCCATCACTATTCCACACACCACATCACTGTAAATACAGAGCCAGAATAGACACTTGATAAAATTTTAATCTGCCCTTTTAATCACTTCCAAGTTACTCTGGTTATAGCTTCAGCGGCTGGCAACGTTGTGGAGATCTCGTGCTTATATCGCCAGCAACATTTCTAAGCTACCAGAAACAAAGTCTGCTGTTTCTTCAAAGGTCACATCCATCAGAGGTTTTATTTTCCCGTCTAACTTTGTTTTAATGGAGTGGGACTTTGGAAAGAGGAAGGCCCGGTAAAGTGCCGAAAACAGAATGTTTCGCCTGTAAGTAGAGACTGTAAGTTCACTGTGGGCAGGGATCGTGTCTATCAACTATACTGTTTTTCCCAAGGACTTTGCAGTCAATCAATCAATGGTATTTATTTATTGAGCGTTGACTGTGCGCAGAGCACTGTACGAGCGCTTGCGAAAGTATAATTCGACCGAGTTGGTAGACACGTTCCCTGGCCGCAAGGAGCTTACAGTCTAGTCTATTGACAGCTCACTACACACAGTAAGCGCTCAATATTCATTCATTCAATCGTATTTACTGAGCGCTTACTGTGTGCAGAGCACTGTACTAAGCACTTGGAAAGTACAATTCAGCAACAAATAGAGACAATCCCTGCCCACAACGGGCTCACAGTCTGGGGGGGCGGGGGGAAGGACATCAAAACAAGTAAACATGCATTAATAGCATCAATGTAAATAAATAGAATTATAGATATATACACATCATTAATAAAAATAAAGCACGTGACTTAGTGGAAAGAGCACGGGCTTGGGAGTCAGACGTCATGAGTTCTAATCCCGCTTCTGACACTTGTCAGCTGTGTGACTTTGGGCAAGTCACTTAACATCTCTGTGCTTCAGTTCCCTCATCTGTAAAATGGGAATTAAAACTGTGGGCCCCGCATGGGACAACCTGGTTACCTTGTATCTCCCCCAGTGCTTAGAACAGTGGTTGCCACATAGTCAGCACTTAGCAAATACTGTTATTATTATTATTATATACATACAAGTGCTGCGGGGAGGGTGGGTAAAGCAAAAGGAATGAGTCTGGGTGATAGGGAGGGGTTGGGGAGGGATAAATATCATTGATCAATTGATTGATAACAGATGTCTTATAGAGAATTAATAAGCAGGTGGTGATGATGATAACATTGATCAATTGATGAAAGTGAGCCATGTGTTTTAATGCTAAGGCTCTTCATGTGGATGTCTTCATGATCCCTTTATGCCGGTAACACACGACTATTTACTGTGCACCTTAATAATAATAATAATGTTGGTATTTGTTAAGTGCTTACTATGTGCCAAGCACTGTTCTAAGCACTGGGGTAGATACAGGGTAATCAGGTTGTCCCACGTGAGGCTCACAGTTAATCCCCATTTTACAGATGAGGGAACTGAAGCACAGAGAAGTTAAGTGACTTGCCCACAGTCACACAGCTGACAAGTGGCAGAGCTGGAATTCGAACTCATGACCTCTGACTCCCAAGCCCGTGCTCTTTCCACTGAGCCATGCTGCTTCTCATTTTTCTTATTTTTCTTCACCTCCCTCCTCCCCAGTTTCTCCTGATTTAGATCTTCCAACTATCTTCAGGCTCAAGTCCAATTTTGCGTAAAAGGCATTGCCACGGTAAACTAACTTGTGTGAGATACAAAGACCTCGCAAGTTCTTTACAGGTGGTAATCTGATTGATTTTTGAGTATGGCCTTGCTGCTCTACAACCCTCGCCAAATGAGAGTCTTAAAATAACACAATCATAATATACTTGAGGGGGTCCAAGCTAGAAGCTAATCGCATTGCAAATTTTTAGAAAAAATCTTAGTCTTTCCAAACAGGATAGCTCAAACCATCAATAAATAATCATATAGTCCACTGCTGTAAAGTTAATCAGATTTGTAGTATTTAAATACCATTTGTTAGAATGCATATTTTCAAATATTTCAAATCGTACCTGCTAATAAGTCCAAGGTGAGTATTCATTAAACGGTCATTCGGATTTTAAAACCTCAAACAGTTAATTGTAATAAAAACCTTTTTTGTGTTGGGAACAGCCTGTATCAGTAGTGGTATTTCAATGAATGGCATTTAGCATGTACTGCATGAAGAGCTCTGTACAAAGTGCTTGAGAGAGTACAACGCAACAGAGCTGATAGACATGTTCCCTTTCCATAAGAAGCTTACAGTTTAGAGGGGGGCGACGGCCATTAATATAAATTACAGATATGAACGTAAGTGCTGTGAAGGAGGGTTGACTATCAAGTTAGATCCAATGCTATAGGTGATACAGAAGGGAGAGGGAGTAGGACACAAGCTGTGTCTTCACCAGCCAGAAATACTCCCCGGGGAGCCAACTGGGAAGCAGTGTGGCCTGAGAGACAGAGAACCTGGATTCTGATCCCAGCTCCACCACTCTTCTCCCGTGTGAAGTTGGGCAAGTCACTTAACTTCTCTGTGCTTCAGTGTCCTCATCTGTAAAATGGGGATTATATCGTACTCCCTCCTACTTGGACTTTGAACCCCATATGGGACAAGGGACCGTGTCCTATCTGATTATTTCTATCTACCCAAGCACAGTGCCTGGCACTTAGTAAGCTCTTCACAAATACCACTTGAGACAACCAAAACTGCCTAAGACCTGTTGTTTCTGGAGCCTTTTCTGAAGAGACGGTGGATAGGGGTCTTTCTGCTCCTGATTGGGACCTTCTGGCCCCACTGACCTGTCTGGTGACAGCAGAAGCAGTTGGGAGGTTCTCATGACAGAAATGGGGTGCAGGCCTCTAGTTCCCCACAGCTACTCTAACCTCTAGCCACCCGCTTTTTTTATGGTATTTGTTAAGCTTTTTCTCTGTGTTTAATGCTGTCCTAAGCACTGAAGTAGATATATATTGATTAGGTTGGACATAGTCCCTGTCCCGTATGTCACTCACGGTCTAAGTAGGAGGGAGGATAGGAGAACTGAGGCACAGAGAAGTTAAGTGACTTGCCTAAGGTCACACAGCAAGCATTTGGCCAAGGTGGGCTTGGTACAGTGCTCTGCACACCGTAAGCACTCAATAGATACGACTGATAAATGAACCCAGGTCCTCTGTCTTCCAGGCCCACGCTCTTTCCACTTTCCACTGCTTCTCCAACAGGTCTCTTATAAAGGGCAGCAACACCAGTTGGCCTTTGGAGGGTAGCAGAAACCCAAGGACCTCTTGAAGCATCGTGCTCCCCAGAGCCACTCTTTCCTATAGGCCCGGAATCGGTTCCTCACGCGGCAAAAAGGAGGAGCCTACAGTAGGCCTCCAGCCTCTCATGGTTGCATCTGGAGAGTTTCCAGTCCTCTACCAGTCTCGACTATGAGAGGGAGAGTCAAGCAGAGACCTACTCATTCCATTCCTAGCTTGGGCGGTGGCTAGCGAGTGGAAGGCAATCCGCTACAGGTCAAAACTCCCCCATGCTGGGCAGCAGCGGCATAGGAGACAGTCGAGGGCGGAGACTAGAGTTTACTGCGTGCAAGGCGGCAATGGTAAACCACTTCCATATTTTTACCAAGAAAACTCTATGGATACATTACCGAAACGATTGCAGATGGAGAGCGGGGCGTTCTGGGAGAGATGTGTCCGTGGTGTCACTATGGGTCGGTGACGACTCGACGGCATAAGGCAAGACATTAGGCCTCTGTCTGCCCTGGAAAACCCAAACCTTTCCTTTAACGCACAGGCCTCCGTTATTTTTCCTCTCCTTACCACCCCAAAATGTGTCAGTGCTAATTCTCATCACGTGCCTTTGCACAGTGAGGAGCAGATGATTGGCTGAGCCACATATGCTTTACACATTTACGAGCTCGCAAACCTTCCCAGCAGCCTGAACGCTGTTCTTCCCACATCGACTGATGCCATAGCAGCAAAGCTTCGAACACTAGGGCTGTACACTCCAACCTGATCGTATTCAAATCCTTTTCGCCCAATACTCCTTAGTTTCTTCTAGGTGTAGACTTAATTTCTTTCTTGTCTTGTGTTATGCCATCAAGTTGTCTCCGCCCTATAGCGACTCCATGGACGCATCTCTCCCAGAACACCCCACCTCCATCTGTCATCGTTCCGGTAGTGGATCCGGAGAGTTTGCTCGATCAAAATCCGGAAGCGGTTTATCGTTGCCTTCTTCCACACAGTCAGCTTGAGTCTCTGCTCTCGACTGTCTCCGGTGCCGCTGCTGCCCAGCACGGGTGAGTTTTGACTTGTAGCAGATGCCCTGCAACTCGTTAGCCACTGCCCAAGCTAGGAATGGACTCTCCTTCCCAGAGCTGAGACTGGTAGAGTACTGGAAACTCTCCAGGTGCCATCCTGAAAGAGGAAGAATTTCTTTCGAGCCTGTTTTAATTTGTTTAATTGGATCATTGAGAAGGTGGAGGCAGAATGGCTCAGGGCTCACAGGTGTTGGGCACTCACACTCCCACAGACACAGACACACACACTCAAGCACACCTGAAATGAGTTGGTGATATAGTCTAGCTAGTCTGAGATAATCCCTAGTCTGCCTGCTTATATTTTGGATCAGACTATGGTATAAATAAGCAGAATCCTCATCAGATGCAAAGTACAGAGGATTATTTTAAGTGGAAGATTCCCAAACAAAATCACCGATTCCCAATTTCAAGCCGCAGCATATGGCAAATGTCCCCTGGTAGATTCCACGACAATTTGGCATACTTGGCTCCGTGAAAGGTTAATGAAGCTTGATCGTGGATCACACCTGTGTCGCAGTACACCCTGGATCTTTGCTCTCGGTGTTATAACGATCCTGCCCCGTGTGCTCCGTGACCAAAATCTCTCCTCTGGTCCTGTGTTCTCGTCTCCTTAGTTAGCATGATCTCCTTAGATCGTGAGCCCCCTCAGATTGAAAACCCCCAAGGGACGAGACTTTTTCTAATTCCCTCCTGTGTATTCTCTCCCGGCACTTAGTCCAGTGTTCCGTACACAGTAAGCGCTTAATAATGATCATGGTACTCACATGCTTACTGTGTGCGGTACACTGGACTAAGTGCTGGGGTGATCAGCTTGGACACGTTCCCCAACCCACATGGAGCTCAAAGTCTAAGTAGGAGGAAGTAGGATTACAAACGAGGGAACAGACACAGAGAAGTGAAGTGACTTACCTAAAGTCACACGTAAAACAAGTGGTGGAGACGGGATAAGAACTCAGGTCCTCTGACTCCCAGGCCCGTGCACTTTCCACTAGGCCACACTGCTTCTCCACTAGTAGTAGTAATAAATACTATTACTGCTGCTGTTGAGGTCAGGCTCCCCTTTGTCTCTGATGAACTACAGATGCTCTTCTGTCATCCAAAAGAAAGAAAAATATTGAACCAAGTCAATACTGGGGTTGCCCAGAGCTTAGAAGTCATACATGTATCCAAGATGCCTTAAGTCACACAGCCCCAATCTCACTGGGACCAGCCCAGGAAGACAATGGGGAAAGAATAAGCATTTTGTCTGCTGTGTGACCTTGGCCAAGCCACTTAACTTCTCTGTGCCTCAGTTGCCACTTGTCAGCTGTGTGACTGTGGGCAAGTCACTTCACTTCTCTGTACCTCAGTGACCTCATCTGTAAAATGGGGATTCACTGTGAGCCTCACGTGGGACAACCTGATTGCCCTGTATCTACCCCAGAACTTAGAACAGTGCTCTAAGCACATAGTAAGCGCTTAACAAATACCAACATTAATATTATTATTATTACCTCATCTGTAAAATGGGGATTAGGACTGCGAGCCCCACGTGGGACAACCTGATTACCTAATATCTACCCCAGCACTTAAAACAGTGCTTGGCACATAGTAAGCACTTAACAAATACCATTATTATTATTATTATGGTAAAGATCAGGGTGGGGACATTGCCAAAAAGGCACTCTCTCCCCCGGAGGAAACACCTTTCTCTCCCAACCTTCCCCCTATCATTGTCACCATCCCTTTGCATTCTATTTTTTATGGCATTTGTTAAGTGCTTACTACGTGCCAGGCACTTTACTGATCGCTAGGGTAGACACAAGCTAATCAGGTTGGACACAGCCCCTATCCCACATGGGGCTCACAGACTTAATCCCCATTTTACAGATGAGGTAAGTGAGGCTCAGAGAAGTGAAGTGACTTCCCCAAGGTCACACAGCTGACAAGTAGTGGAGCCAGGATTGGAACCCAGGTCCTTTGGACTCCCGGGCCCCTACTCTATCGACTAGGACACACTCTCCAATCCAGGTTTCACACAAAGCTTCTAGTCCTGAAGTAGCCCGGTGTCAGAAGAGGCGAGCGGAAAGCGGCCGTGGAGGCGGAACGACCGTTTTCCCCATTAATCCGCTCCCGTGTCCCGGCCGTGGCGTCACCCGACGATCTGAACCATTCAGGGGTTTCATCCGAGCACGGTGAGTTCCTTGGATTTCCCTTGGCTTCTGCAAATGGGGAACTGCTCTGCTCCCGAGGCGTCTCGCTCTGGCTGCCGTCCACGGAGTAAGTGACTTAAGAGTCTCCGGCTGCCGACGGGCATCCATGTTCCTCAACTTGCCAGGGACATTCTGTGGCTTAGTGTTTCTGTCAAGAAGCAGATCAGTAAAAATAGAACCTGCTCAAGCAGAAAGCACAACCTTATAAAACTGAGAAAAATGCCGGTGGCAGAGTCCGAATGCTTATTTACGGGGACGGAAAAACGCCAGCCCGCGGGGAACGGTTCCCACTTTGTTTAGTACCCTAAGTTCACGTCTGTCTGTTGAGGCTGGCCGGCTGTCAGTCCTGCCAAACTGAGGTGGGGTGAGATGGAGGGTGACAGTCGCGTATCCCCCTACCTCCAGAGGAGAGGGGCAAACGGGCTTAAAAGGCACAGAGTGATTGAGTGTGCGTGGGGCAAAAGAAATGGGTGGGGGCATAACAAATCGGCGGGGGTGCCCTTTACCGTTTGCCACCCACACCGTGGGAGGGAAGAAAGAAGTACATACCAAATTGTGCCATGGGGACTAAGAAGAGCTGCTCTTTGGAGGAGAACTCTTCTCCTCGATGAGTACGTCTCCATACGTCTCGACCCAGCTGGGCAGTGTAGCACTGGGGGATCACAGGCACAAACACAAAAAGCAGTGTGGCCTGGTGGAAAGAACACGGGCCCGAGAGTCCGAAGGTCCTGGATTCTAATTCCCGCTCTGCCATTTGTCTGCTGTGTGACCTTAGGTAAGTCACTTCACTTCTCTCTGTGCCTCAATTACCTCATCTATAAAATAGGGATTAAGACTGCAAGCCCTGTGTGGGTCGGACAGCGTCCAACCTGATTTTTTTGCATCGACCCCAGCGCTTAGTACAGCGCCTGGCACATTGTAAGCTCTTAACCAATACCATTATTATTATTAGTGTTTTTCCTAGGCTCGGTGCTTTCAGCTGAAGTCTTCGCTGGGAGGCGGAACTGCAGAGAGTGATGGGAACACAGCCGTGTTTCTCGAAGAGTTGGGCACCAGATCATCGCAACAGAAATCCCTATCTGGATGCCTAGGAGACTTAGAACTGCAGAATTTCCAAGTTGAATTGTTAGAGAGACCCCTGGCAAAACTCTATCCTCCTCTTGCTTTTCTTCTTTACTGTTTTCCTCCATCTCCTTCCAACCTCCACCCCATCCACGCCTATTTCAGCCCCCAGTCGGCCTCTAGCTGTAGATTACATACAGACCTCTCAGAAATCTAGGCCGTACACTATGTGAGCTCTGAGAAGAATGCCCTTTGATTCTCAATCTACACCCAGTCCCTTGGAGAGGTCACCAACTACCATGTCTACACGATGGCTCCCAAATCTACTTCTCCATCCCCCTCTCCTTTGAAAGCTTGCGTTTCCTCCTGCCTCTGGGTCATCTCTACGTGGATGTCCAGCTGATACCTCCACAGAAAATGTCCCAAACTGAACTCCTCATCTTCCCTCTCACTCTCCTCCCTGCGACTTTCCTTCATTGTTGACAGTGCAACCATCCTCCTTGTCTCACTCACATATTCAGTTAGTCACCTCATCTCCAGAATAACCGACCCTTTCCTCCTCATCCAAACTGCTATCGCGCTGGTCCATGAGCTTGTTATTTCCTTTCTCATCTACTTCATCGGCCTCTTCTGTGACCTCCCTACCTCCAGGCTCTCCCCTTTCCGGCCCATACTTCACTCTCTTGCCCTGATCATTTTCCTAAAATATCACCCCGTGAACATCTCCCCATTCCTCAAACATCTCAATCATTGCCCATCCCTCTCGGCACCAAGCAGAAACTTCTGACATCCGGATCGAAGGAACTCGATCAGCTCTCTCTTTATCCCCCGTCCTCTTCCACTGCAAACCAGACCATACGCTTCACTCTTCTAATGCCAACTTAGTCAGTATATGTCTCACTTTCATCTTTCTTACTTCTGATGTCTTTCTCACATCCACCCTCCAGCATAGAAATCCTTCCATATTCACATCCAGCAGATCACTGCTCTCCTCTCTTCAAGTCCTACTAAAATCACATCTCTTTTAAACCTTCCCTGACTAATCTTTCGCCTCCCTACCTCCCCAAACCACCAATTAACTTGAGTCCTCCCTCCCTAAACACTTAGATACCTACCTTTCCTCCGTCACTGAATTAACGTCTCAGGCGAAGAGCCGGGATCGGGTCCCTTTTGCATTCTGAGTCTAGAACGAACGAGAATCCAAAGGTGGTACAAGGGATAAAAGTTTATTGGTTACAAATATTAATCTAAGTAGGTAAATGATCAGATAAGCACCTCAAATGAATTCTTTGTAGGTGATATTTATTTAGATCTAGCCTCAAATACCTATATCCATTCCTTCATGCGCCTTGAGGCAAGCCAAATACTGTAATTAAATATGGCTCGATGGTTACTGAGCTCCTGAGTCCCCCTCCTAATAAAAATAATAATAATAATTAATAATAGCAATTATGGTACTTTTAAAGCCCTTACTATGTGCCAAGCCTTGTACCCACGTGGAGCTCACAGTCTTAATCGCCATTTTACAGATGAGGTTAAAGGAGGCCCAGAGAAGTTACGTGCCTTAACCAAGGACACAGAGCAGACAAGAGTGGAGTCGGGATTAGGACCCGGGTCTTTCTGACTCCCAGGCCTGTGCTCCGTCCACTGCGCCACACTGCTACTCTTCACTCGAGCTGGTCAGGATGTATCCCATTTCTCAAGCAGCTTCATCAGTGCCAGCAAAAAGTCAAACTCAACATCAAATAGCAGGACAAGATTACCTGCCCACGGTAAGTGCTCGATAAATACTAAATGGGGGCTGAAATAGTGGTGAATAGGGGTGGAGGTTGGAAGGAGATGGAGGAAAACAGCAAAGAAGAAAAGCAAGAGGAGGTCAGAATTTTGCCAGGGGTCTCTTTAACAATTCAACTTTGAAATTCTGCAGTTCTAAGTCTCCTAGGCATCCAGATAAGCAAGATACTCTGCCCACGGTAAGTGCTCGATAAATACTATTGAATGAATGAATGAACAGAGTCTTGGAAAATGGTGAGCTAACAACCAGTGAGGTAATGGTCTTTACAATACAGTTTTGCCGAATGGGAGCGTGAAGGGAATTGACACCGAGAAGAGACCAAAGTGACTCCTGTACGGTGAATTAAAAAAGGGGTATATGCAAGAAGCGGGTGCCGAACAAGTATTTTGAAGATAGAATGAAGTACGGTCTCAGAAATTACAGTATCAGAGTGGAGTGTTGGGAAACTGCCATAGCAGACACATTAGCCTTTGTCAGCAATCGGGAGAGAGATTTGCTTTCTTAATAAAGATCAGGATACCAAGACACTTGCTTCACAAGTGACAAAAGCATCAGCAAAGAAAAACACAATAAAGAATGGATCGTTGGAGAGATAAATGTGTGTATTTAGAAGCGGCATGGCTTAGTGGACAGAGCACTGGCTTGGGAGTCGGAAGGACCTGGGTTCTAATCCCGGCTCCATCATTCGTCTGCTGCGTGACCTTGGGTGAGTCATTTCACTTCCTCTGGGCCTCAGTTACCCCATCTGTAAAATGGAAATTAAGAGTATGAGCCCCATGAGGGACAGGGACCATGTCCAACCTGATTAGCTTGAATCTACCCCAGTGCTTAGAACAGTGCTTGACACATAGTAAGCGCTTAACAGATACCATCATTATAGAGAAGCAGCGTGGCATAGTGGATAGAGCACGGGCCTGGGAGTCAGAAGGTCATGGATTCTAACACCGACTCTGCCACTTCTCTGCTCTGTGACCCTGGGCAAGTCACTTCACTTCTCTGTGCCTCAGTTCCCTCATCTGTAAGATGGGGATTGAACCCCATGTGGGACAGGGACTGTGTCCAACCCGATTTGCTTGTCTCCACCCCAGCGCTTAGTACAGTGCCTAGCACACAGTAAGTACTTAACAAATACCACAATTATTATTATATAGTTATATGTAATAAATCAGTGATGATTTCAATGAGGGATAAACTGAGCCCAAACTACAGACCTTATTTCCATTTTAATGTGGCTGTACACATTTAAAACTTCTCCTTTTAGCAGTAATGTCATTTATTAGTTCTTACAGTGAGTGAAGTGCTACATTAAGCCCGGAGAAAGATATAAGCACTCTGATTCAGACATATCACTGGCTCACCATGTGGGCTCTCAAATTTAAAAGGGAGATGACTATGGACATAGAAGGAAAAACATCACCTTAAATTTAGCAATTCAGCAAGAGCAACAATTTGAGAAAACTACAGGTCAGAGGAATAGACTGTAAGCTCACTGTAGGCAGGGAATGAGTCTGTTTATTGTTGTAACTATACTCTCCCAAGCGCTTAATACCGTGCTTTGCACACAGTAAGCGCTCAATAAATCCAACTGAACGAATGAATAGTGCATTATTGCTGGGCAAGAATACCCCACAGGCTCCATACTACCCCAGGTGGGGTGCTCCTGGATCCAAATTGTCACAAACTGCCATTATTCTAACTTGTAGAGGACTCTTTCCTTGATAATTTATAACTAAGCGTCAAATACACACCATGCACTGGGCCAAGTGGGAGAGTAGCCCATTTCTCTACCCATTTCTCTCCCGTGGAAACAGGGCTCTGAATCATGATGGCAGGTGACAAGATGGGGGGTAGAGAGGAGGAAAGACACTGAAATCCACAGAATCTCCTCCCCGACAACATCCCAGCCGTAGTCAGTTAGAGAAGCAGCGTGGCTCAGTGGAAAGAGCACGGGCTTTGGAGTCAGAGTTCATGGGTTCGAATCCCGGCTCGGCCACTTGTCAGCTGTGTGACTGTGGGCAAGTCACTTAACTTCTCTGGGCCTCGGTGACCTCATCTGTAAAATGGGGATTAAGACTGTGAGCCCCACGTGGGACAACCTGATTCCCCTGTGTCTACCCCAGTGCTTAGAACAGTGCTTTGCACATAGTAAGCGCTTAACAAATACCAACATAATAATAGTCTTGGGGGACCCAGGCCGCTCTGCTTATTCACCCATCTTCAGTACTTTCAGAAATGAAGTTTAAAAATATTCCCTAAACGATTACCCTTTCTATGGCAAGACACACGTGCTATGTCCCACAATTTGGTAAGTTAGAGACTATCCCTACCCAAAATGATAGCAACGATTTCAGAGAAGGGAAAGAGGCCAGACACGTGAACCGATCAAGAATGCCAAAGAAGACTATGTGGTTTCTAGAAAGTTCATTGCAATGACATTAGAAAGTTGGCTCTCTGAAAAATATTCCATTTAAAGCCTCCAACTTAGAAGCAAAATATTATCATGGGACTGACCATGGAAGAGCAAGAGAAAAGGGTCTAGTTCCAGTTGTATCCTGAGTTAAATACCTGGGCAATGTCCCTTTTAGGACACCACAGTTTGCTAGCATTTACTACCTGCTATAAATTAGGACTCCCGAACACTGCCTTTTATTACTTCAGGTAGGGTGATCCCAGCTTTTCAAAGGCAACTTAGAAACTGTAAATTACTTTTAACAACTGCATGAGAGAGAAGGGGAAAAAAATCTCAACCTGGATTATCCTTTTTTTAATTCTTCCTCCACCTCTGTGCTTGCGTGGGTGGGGCATTAGTGCAAAAGCAGGTTTTATTGGGTCCTGCTATTTACCTGAACCAGCTACTCTACCCTCTCTTTTGAAGGAACATCAAAGGGACCTCTTTCATTAGCTTCCTAGTCCGTCTGAGAACACAGCTCCACGTAGTATTCAATCCACCAAATAGAGGCAAATCATTCAGGGGACCAAGTCACCACACCTCACTCCATCCAGCACTTAAAAAGACCAGCCATACACTCAGATTCAGTTTTTCGGCTTGGTTTTACGGCTTTAGCCATGTTAAACCAGTGATGTGTTCGCTAACCCCAAATACATCAGGGTCATTTTATAGCCCAGACAGATTTGGAAATTCAGCATGTGGGAGAAGCACGGCTTAGTGGAAAGAGCCCGGGCTTGGGAGTCACAGGTCTTGGGTTCTTATCTCAGCTCTGCCACTTAGCAGCTGTGTGACTTTGGGCAAATCACTTAACTTCCCTGGGCCTCAGTTACCTCATCTGTAAAAAGGGAATTAAAACTGTGAGCCACAGGTGGGACAACCTGATCACCTTGTATCTCCCCCAGTGCTTAGAATAGTGCTCGGCACATAGTAAGCGCTAAACAAACACCAACATCATCATCAGCTGGTATCCACCATGCCCATTGGTACCTGGCCACACTTCCGGAACTGAAAAAAGCTAATAAAATCCTGACTCTCCTCTTCCAACCAATTCCCTGTTCTCCAATCCGTTCTCTTTGTCGGTCTTTTCCTCCCATTCGTCACCTCCTTCCTCCTTTCTACTGCTCAGGCCTTATTCATTCTTTTCTTCCCTGTATGATAAAGCACAGTGTTTTGGAATGTATGGAATTAGATCTCTATGGAAAGAAAAGGTAAAATATAATAATAATGATGGTATTTGTTAAGCACTTACTATGTGCAAAGCACTGTTCTAAGCGCTGGGGGGGATACAAGGTGATCAGGTTGTCCCACGTGGGGCTCACAGTCTTCATCCCCATTTTACAGATGAGGTAACTGGGGCAGAGAAGTGAAGTGACTTGCCCCAAGTCACACAGCTGACAAGTGGCAGAGCCAGGATTAGAACCCATGACCTCTGACTCCTAAGCCCGGGCTCTTTCCAATATATGGGCTTGTTTGTTCTAGGTTTGGAGATTAAGAGAGGAAGAAGACAGGGGGTGTCTAGAAGTGCGGTAAAAGACACCACTGGTAAATGTAGGTGGGGTCAGTGAAAGTTCTGCACAGAGGTAGGTCCTTCTTGAGCCCTCCTTAGATTGTGAGCTGGCTGAGGAACAGGGTCTGTGTCTAATTCCCACTTGTGTATTCTCTCCCGGGTGCTTAGAACAGTATTCTGCACACCGTTAAGCGCTTAATAAATACTCTTTCTACTATCACTGATAGTACTATTTCCTCTCCCCATGAGCCTGTGATGATCCTTCCATCTCAGTCAATACCCACTGCCCATCCTTTGATGAGAAGCAGCGTGGCTCAGTGGCAAGAGCACGACCTTGGGAGTCAGAAGTCATGGGTTCGAATCCGGATCTGTCACTTGTCAGCTGTGTGACTGTGGGCAAGTCACTTCACTTCTCTGTGCCTCAGTTACCTCATCTGGAAAATGGGGATGAAGACTGTGAACCCCACGTGGGACAACCCGATTACCCTGTATCTCCCCCAGCGCTTAGAACAGTGCTCTGCACATAGTAAGCGCTTAACAAATACCAACATCATTATCCTTTAAGACCAATAACAAACTAGCCTAAATTTCTCTTCACGGGCTACCTAGTGAGACAACAACTAGGCCATTGAACGTCACAAAAGTCTCGGAGATCTGGCAGAAGTGAACTCTTCACACCATGCTTGGCCCTAGTCCAGAACCTCTGGGGCTAAAACAGACTAGCTGCTACTTCACCTGCCGAAGAGCTGAGGCCTTGAATTGGAGCCCATGTCAGAGAGCATATTCCTGTTCTATTTTGGACAAGAAAGACCCAAGACAAAACAGGGATAGAAGCAGCGTGGCTCAGTGGAAAGAGCACAGGCTTGGGAGTCAGAGGTCGTGGGTTCTAATCCCGGCTCTACCACTTATCAGTTGTGTGACTTTCGGCAAGTCACTTAACTTCTCTGTGCCTCAGTTACCTCATCTGTAAAATGGGGATTAAGACGGTGAGCCCCACGTGAGACAACCTAATTACCTTGTATCTATCCAGCGCTTAGAACAGTGCTTGGCACATAGTAAGGGCTTAACAAATACTAAAATTATTAAGTACACCTGAGCCTGTAGATCAAGGGGTCTACTATTAGGGCTAGGGCTATTAGGGCTATTAGGTGGGCGATGGGGTTTTCTTAAGGACTAGTAATAATAATAATTGTGGCGTTTGTTAAGCGCTTACTATGTACCAGTCACTGTACTAAGCACTGGGGCGAATACAAGCAAATAGTTTGGACACAGTCCCTGTCCCACATGGAGCTCGCCGTCTCGATCTCCATTTTACAGATGAGATACCTGAGGCACAAAGAAATGAAGCGACTTGCCCAAGGTCACAGAGAAGACAAGTGGTGGAGCCAGGATTAGAACCTATGACCTTCTGACTCTCAAGCCTGGGCTCTATCCTACCTGATGTGACCCACCCTTTCCCTTGTAACAAGTTGCTCCCGGAGCAACGTAACCACTAAATTTAGACTCCAGCAATCTAGAATGGGCCCAGAAATACACTATCAAAAACACTTGTAGGGTTGGGCTTCATAGTAGGAGTCTAAATTCAGTGGTTTAATCGCTCCACAGGTTTATAGGAAGGGATGAGTATCTGTGTCTCAACCCCACCAACTTCTGTTAATGAATAGGTGGACCTCTCAAAATTAGGATGGACATCCAAAACCGGCACCCTTGAGCCAGAAAATTTAGTATAATCTGGCAGTGGAAAAGCTGTTGGTCTATCAGATTTTTGACCTGCCTTTGTCATGCTAAATTTCAAAGTTTATGAGGGTTAAACTGTTCAACTGGGATGGAATTAAGCTCCCTGTGGGCAGAGAACATGTCAACCAACTGTGTTATATTGTACCCACCAAGAACTTAGAAGAGTGCTCTGCACATAGTAAGCACTCAATAAATGCGACTGATTGCTTAATGGCGAAGAGTGGCCTCAGGCTACTCCATGGGGGGAATTTTCTACCCCTTGTCCAGGACGATATTTTCTCTCATAAACTGAGCTATATATCTCACTCTAAACGATTTAAAATCATTCCAGTATGAGTTCATAGTGTCTAGGTCCCCGGTTGAAGCATCATTTCCCCTTCTTTACCTATATTTTTCTCTATTTATCAGCCTCTCATTCTGCAAGTTTTTATATTGTGATATAAAGAGAAGAGTAGAACATCTTTCATTACAATCTTCAGAATCCAAAAATTACATTTATGAGCTCTAACTTGGAGAAAATTGAGTTGGAAAGTGTTAGTTCAACCTAGTGCTTAGGGAGTGCTTAATAAATGTTAAATATTTATTGGGGTTAAGTATAGAGTGGGGTGGGAGGGACCATGAACTTCTGACTGCAACAGTGAGGGGAGACTCTGTGAAAGGTAGGAAGCTGGCATGAAACAAAATTAATCCTGTATCTAAAAGTAACATCTTCCTGCCACTCTCCTTCTGTAGACAATCTGCCACTATTAAGTAGGTGAATAAGAATGGATTTCAGTTGACTCCTTTTATCCTAAAATAAGAGACAGCATGGAACTATTCTAAAGGGAGAAGGGACACTCAGCTGTAATCCCTGAAGAGAACTCATTTTATCACATTTTCTATTCCCCACCAGTTGCCTTCATCACATCCTTCTCTGTTTAGGGAAATTATCCCAAGTCCTTAATCACCACTTCCCCGGGAACTCAGTCCTGCAAAGGATTTTGAAACAATTCCTTCACGGGCTTATGACCTAACAAAGAAACTCCGGGTTACTTGGAACCTGGAAGCTACACAGCTCATTAAGGTTGGAAAGAGGTCTAGAGCACACCAAATTCTATGCAAATCAGCGCTGATGAGCACTTAACTAATCTGTTTACAAACCAGGGCTGCTGGGCAGGCCTCAGTGATTTTTCTATCAAAGCAAAGTACTGTTCTTTATGGGCATCTGGTTGTCCCTGAATGGGTAGTTTAAACATATACTCTTTCTTCAAAGTAAGATCAAAGGCTTTATTACTTCTAAATGAGTGCATTATTTCCACTTACTACCTTCTTGTTTGCAATTTGTGTTTATTAACAGCAGTGTCTCAGATTTACTTTGTGAGTTACTAGTTTCTGAAAACATTACGGCAGTTTTATGGACCACCGTGTACATTTGTGGAGATTATGTAGCGTAATACATGGTGTGGTCCATCAGATACAAGGACATTAAGCAAAAAAAAAAAAATCTGCAAAGATGACAATATCTGACCATACAGAATTCATTTGTGATTTTTTTTTTAAAGAAGCCATCTGGTGCATTTAGACTAATTCAGGGAAAGCCACCAACTATGAAGGCCTGCAGATTAGACAACCACCAAGCATTTTGTTCTTTGAAGTTATGACTGAGTTTTCCCTAAACCACCAGATTTGATTGGTATTCGGACAAAATGACCAGGAAGTAGCATCGATGTAATACTTTGAGAAAAATATAATTTTTATATGTTCTATTAAAGAGAATCAACACAACACTCAGATGGGGCCATAAAATCTCCTATGTTTTTTTCTAGGACCTGAGCAATCCTGCCAGAACCCAAACTTGTTCCGAGGCTCTGTAATTAAAATCCTGTCCTTCACTCTTAGGGTCTAAGAACCTGATGTGCTGTTACAAATGATGCGTCTTGCCAAGTCCCATGCAGTGACACCTTTAGCATGAACTTGGGATGCCGCAGACCTGAAGAAGATGCAATCACTTTAAGAAGTTCGGCAACATATTTTCATAGGGTTGATGCTAACTGGAAATCTGTGGTCGATAGAATTCGAAATGAAAAATACTTTTTTTTTCAAAAAATCGGCAACCAGGACAAAGGTAGCTAAAGCCTTTGATGACATGGAAGTGGGGAAGGTCGACAAAGGTCTTGATTCTAGAGAGGTCCAAAAATTTACAGAGATTGAGAAAAGGTACCCCAAATCTTCTGGGTAGACTATATTTACTTCAAAAATATCACCATGACAGTGAAATATACCCATAAGTCAATATGGGATTTTTTTCAATGGTATTTGCTAAGTGCTTACTATGTGCCAGGCACTGTACTAAGTACTGAGGTGGAGATGTTTCTTTGTCTATTTACAAGCACCTAGGGTAGTGCTATGCAGAAAGTAGGTGCTCAACAAATAATAATAGTACTTAATTCTACCCTTCTTCCTACTAAAAAGCATTTGTGAACAAGCCCAGTAGAAGAAGAGTAAAGCAAGATACGAAGGAGGAGATGAGAGGAACCTATACGGTGGCACACGGCCATGAGTGAGAAACCGATATGATAGTTCTTCCGGTTAGATTACTGCTTAATCAAGAATTCCCAATTTGCCATAATGTCTGTATTGCAGAAAGAAAGCTTTGCCTACAACCATATAAAGGAGATCTAAGATAAAGAAGAAATCTGAAGTGTTTAGACCGAAGTTCTACATTCGGTTAACGTTAACTCTCTGATTTATCCTTCACTTCAACATTGACTTTTTTTTTTTTTTTTGTCTTTGAGAGTAAAGGTTAATTTCTGCTGAAAGTAAAGATAAAGTAAATACCAGTTAGGAGGTAACTTGTAGACTACATTTACATTAGCACAAATAAGCTATCATGTCTCACTGGCAATCTTAGCTCATTAAAGGCACAAAACTAAACGAAGCAAAGAGAATGAATCATGCTTGACAATTACAGAGAACGTAGGCCTCAGGTCAGGGTTAAGGTCAACAAGGAAAGTGTAGGAAGGAGAGGAGGTTCAAGCGGCATTTGTTCTTACAGTATCTGTAATTAGAAATATAACAGAAATAGTTCTAAATAACACCCTGATTTTCAGGCAAGCTGGCATTCTAAAAATACTCTCGTGCCGAATGGTAAATGCGATCAGAGGTGAATGTCACTGGCGAAAACCATAAATCTAATGTAATAATCGGCTTGAGCTTATGTGTATGAAGCCCTACACTCAAAGAGAAGATAAAACTCACATTTTGGGGGAGAACTGACTTCTCCCGGCTATTGGGATAGCATTTTTAAAATTTCATTTGTTAAACGCTTACGACGAGCCGGGCACCCTACGTAGATATAAGCTGAGTAGGTAGGACACAGTCCATGTCCCATATAATAATAATAATGGTATTTGTTAAGCGATTACTATGTGCCAGACACTGTACTAAGTGCTGGGGTAGATACAAGCTAATTGAGTGGGATACAGTCTCTGCCCCACGTAGGGCTCACAGTCTTAATTCCCATTTTAACAGATGAGGTAATTGAGGCACAGAGAAGTTAAATGACTTGTCCAAGGTCACCCAGCAGACAAGAGGTAGAGCAGGGATCAGAATCAGGTACTTCTAATTCTCAGGGCTGTGCTCTATCCATTAGGCCGTGCTGCTTCTCATTACATTACCTCTTCCTCTGCACCCAAATGACACTTCCAGTTCATTTGGTTTCAAAAGGTGAGCAGAGCTGTTCACTCTTGAGCAAAGTCCAGTAACCGTATAAAATGAAAACAAAATAAAATGTTTGACTGCTTATATTGACAAATTTCGCAATATAAAAAATCAAATCGGCTATATTAAAGGACCTTAGAAGAGAAGCAGCGTGGCCTTGTCAGAAAGAGCCTGGGCCTGGGAGTCAGAGGACCTGAGTTCTAATTCTGACTTTGCTATGTGACCTTGGGCAAGTCACTGAAATTATTAGGCTTGGGAGTCAGATGATGTGGGTTCTAATCCTGGCTCTGCCACTTGTCTGCTGTGTGAACTTGGGCAAGTCACTTCTCTGTGTCTCAGTTACCTCATCTGTAAAATGAGAATTAAGACTGTGAGCCCCATGTTGGACAACGTGATTACTTTGTATCTACCCCAGGGCTTAGAACAGGCCCTGGCACACAGTAAGCACTTAACAAATACCATCAGTATTATTATTATTATTATTAAATTCTCTGCACCTCAGTTTCCTCATCTGTAAAATGGGATTAAATCCTACTCCCTCCTATCTAAACTGTGAGCCCCATGCAGGACAGGGACTGTGTCTCGCCTCATAACCTTATGTTCATTCATTCAATCATATTTATTGAGCAGTTACTGTGTGTGGAGCACTCTACTAAGCATTTGGGAGAGTACAATACAATAATAAACCGATCCATTCCCTGTTCACAACGAGCTTGAAGTCTAGAGTGGGGAGAGACAGACATCAAAGCAAATAAATAAATTACAGATATATACATAAATATACAGATATATACATAATAATAATAATGTTGATATTTGTTAAGCGCTTACTATGTGCAGAGCACTGTTCTAAGCGCTGGGGTATACAGGGTAATCCAGGTTGTCCCACATGAGGCTCACAATCTTCATCCCCATTTTACAGATGAGGTAACTGAGGCACAGAGAAGTGAAGTCACTTGCCCACAGATGGATGAGCAACCACGGGAGTTTTTTTGAAGAGCGGGGTGACAACTCCTGAACGTTTCTGTAGAAAAAATGATCGGAGCAAGGGAGTTAAGTATGGACTGGAGTGGGGAGAGAATACAGGAGGCTGGAAGGACAGCAAGGAGGATGATGCAGTAATCCAGGAGGGACCGGATGCGTGATTGTATTAACGTGGTAACAGTTTGGATGGAGAGGAGAGGGTGGATTTTAGCAATGTTGTGAAGGTGGGACCGACAGGATTTAGTAATGGATCTAATTCATCCCCCCTCCCAGCCTCCCGGCACTTACGTTCATATCTGTAATTTATTTTAATGTCTGCCTCCCCCTCTAGACTGTGAGATCAGCGCTTATAATAATGTTGGTATTTGTTAAGCGCTTACTATGTGCCGAGCACTGTTCTAAGCGCTGGGGTAGACATAGGGGAATCAGGTTGTCCCACGTGGGGCTCACAATCTTAATCCCCATTTTACAGATGAGGGAACTGAGGCACAGAGAAGTTAAGTGACTTGCCCACAGTCACACAGCCGACAAGTGGCAGAGCTGGGATTCGAACTCATGAGCCCTGACTCCAAAGCCCGTGCTCTTTCCACTGAGCCACGCTGCTTATTACAACGCTCTGCACACAGTACGTGCTTAGTAAATAGGAATGAGTGAATGAATAAATGAACGACTAGAACAACGTTTGACACATTGAAAGGCTTATCATTGTTATTATTATTTCAAGAAAACCCAACAGTTTCAGACTACCGTAAGATTTAGATGATATTCACTCTTTCAATAGTATTTATTGAGCGCTTACTATGTGCACAGCACTGTCCTAAGCATTTGGAATGTACAATTCGGCGACGGATAGAGACAATCCCTGTCCAATGAAGGGCTCACAGTCTAATCAGACGTCTAACTAGAGTCTAATTAGAGAAGCAGCGTAGCTTAGTGGAAAGAGCCCGGGTTTAGGAGTCAGAGGTCATGGGTTCTAATCCCAGCTCCGCCACCTGTCAGCTGTGTGACCACGGGCAAGTCACTTCACTTCTCGGTGCTTCAGTTACCTCATCTGTAAAATGGGGATGAAGACTGTGAGCCCTACTTGGGATAGCCTGATTACCTTGTATCTACCCCAGCGCTTAGAACAGTGCTTGGCACATAGTAAGCGCTTAACAAATACCAACGTTATTATTAATCAGGGGAGACGTATTTATTGAGCACTTACTGTGTACAGAGCACTGAATTAAGTGCTTAGCACCATACATTCCAAGCATGTATACGATTTGTACATTCCAAGCGCTTAGTACAGTGCTCTGCACACAGTAAGCGCTCAATAAATACTATTGAATGTATACATCAAAAGAAGCTGAATCAACACTCTTCCAAACAGGACATCATATGAATTCTTGGTGACTCAAGGAAAAGAGAAGTACGGAATTATTTTTCAATTCTACTCCCACCAGGGAAGAACTTTGGCTTCTCTTATACAGAGAATAGCGAATCACTCACTCTGTTCTTTCCTGTAACAATCCCAACTACAGATCAATTTGGGGCATCGTTTTTAATCACTGAAGATGTAAATGCCAAGTTCTGTCCTTTTGAAGATGAAAAAAATACACTCAAATTTGAGGGAGCTCTCTGCCCCGCCAAAGCTATGAAATGCACACCAACTCTGCCCTTTTATTTTATGGGTTTGGCTGCGAGAAATGTTTCCAAAGCTTCTCTCGCCAACTACAGTATTTTAGATACTCCTGCCAATACATGGGACCTCACTGAACACTGCCTGTGCATCACGTTCACTGAAGTAGTTCATTCTAGAAGAGCCTCTCTCATCAGCACTTTCCCAGAAATAATAAGTGATCATTAATTAGAAAGCATTGATTCTGAAACCTGCCCTTCGCGATACAAAATCGTAACACTGCAATATGCGTTACTTACCGACGAACAATATGTACCATTTAGTCAAATTGTTGAAGACATGGGCAAAGTTTTGAAATGATATCTGTCCCCAGTTTTTTCACCTCTTTCAAATGCTAAACAAGGAGAGCTGACGGTAAGCTCGCTGTGGGCAGGAAATGTGTCTGTTTATTGCTGTATTGCACTCTCCCGAGCGCTTAGTACGGTGCTCTGCACACAGTAAGCGCTCAATAAATATGATTAAATGAATGAATGAATGAATGGAGGCAACAGCTGAATCTCCTCTGTCATCCGTTTTGGAATGGAGCAATCCTCATTTACTGTATTCTCCTCTGCACTTAATTCTGAAGTGGTTTTACCGCTATGAGTGAAACCCAGTCTTCTCGCTAAGCGTACGTGAATTATTAAATGAAGAATACAATTAAGTATTAAAAGGTCACGTTCGATATATCTGTCCCAGATGAAAGACGACCTCACGTCTGGGTCAGTGCAATGCATAAATTGGTTTATGGGCCTAGGACCTTGTATGGAATGTTACAAATCCCTCTGATGTCCTTAAGCTCCCTCTTCAATTGAGCTGAAAGATGGCTAAAAACTCGCACAGGCAGACTGCTCCCTATTGGCTATCCATTTGAGAAAGCTCAGGGGTGCAGTTATTCCAGTTGAGGCTGGCAGTAACCCGAGCCACTTAGCTAACGGGGCCGGTTCCTGACAGCTGCCTGGGTGGAATTTACACATTTGGATAACTCTGCTCCACTCTCTGGGCAACGACGGTTTCTTTTTCGGCGGCCGGTGGGGGCGAAGGGGGAGAGCGTCTGACACGTCGAGATACAGGGGAAGATCAAGATTTGATGCCGAGAAGGGCAGTCCCAAATCAAAGAGAAGCTCCAGATTCAATTCCAGTTTGGCCTCCACTGTGACTCGGGTCATTCCAACATGTCACATTCTGGATAAAGGACTGAATTCTGAATTGTGCAGTGAGCGCCGAAAAGAGGGGTGAAAGACATTTACATGAGGTTTCGTATTTTTACCACACGTGCCTGGTCCCAACGGTATTTACTGTAGTTCAAAGTGGGCATATAATTATTTTCTCACAAGTCTTCTTAGGTGATTGAAGGAATATGAGAATAAGAATCACAGTAAGAAAAGGTTGTGCGTCTAACTCACGCTTGCCATTCATGGTGGTTTTTACTTCACATCAGCTTTTCCAAATGAGTATCAGTATGCAGCCTGGAGTAGATTTTAGTTTGGGAGCAGTGTAGATTTTTCAAGGTAATGAAGTGATTTAACCAAGGAGATTTTCAAAATATCAAACCCATGTGTTGCATTCAATTTGCATTAGAACACGCTGGGTCAATAGTGCAAAAGGTCAACAATATTACACCTACTCTTCCTGTTAGAGTAAGACTACTGTTCAATAACTGCAGCTGGCACTTACCCCAAATCACCACAACATGAAGAGGGGACAAATTTGTCAGACTGGGAGAAAAATCATAACGAGGCTCCATGAAAGGACTGCAGTCCACTAAAACTTCTATTTAAGGGTAGCGACAGATATCGTAATGGTACAAAAAAATGCTCTTTTTTAATATTCTTTGCTAGCACGGTTATTATTAAATACAATCTTAGGAAATAAAGCTCGTGTTTTCTCTTTTTAGTGATCCACAACCTCAGTCTTGAAGAAGAAACAGAACAGCCTTAAGCAACATTTTAAAGAAATTTATTTAATGGTACCAATTGGCAAATACGTGGAACATTTAGGATATCTAAAATATTAGTTTTCAGGGAAGTGGAATTATGCTAAAAAGTAATATGCGTGTAAACATTCAGAACAATGTGCTAAGAGTGGCTGGAATTGTAATATCTCCAAGTGGTGTATTACAGTATTCTCGGTTCTGCCAAAACACAGGTTTTCAACTACATATTTTAGATAGTCTACGGAGGAAGAATTAGAACATTTTCTTCCTATAATAATCATCTGTCTAGATATAACACCAGAAGGTATTGGAAAAATTGACGGTGCACGTACGCACGATGATGGATACAGGGTATAAAAGTATGGGTTCCTCCAAAGGTAGGATTTTTGCTAGTACGCTTCCCTGCATCATAGGTGAACTTGGGTCCCTTACTAAATATACCATGTTGAGATGGTGTCAGAAGTCAGATATCTCCTCCTTGGGAGGCTAATTTAACACTTTCAATTCAATAAAATTCTATTTCACGGCCTTGTCAGTCCATGAGCTGGTAGACCTGGGTGGCCTGTAAAAGTTAGTGTACCTTCAAAAAATGTCTTTACTAAAGTCACTCAGAGTCCCCTTTGTCCTTTCACTGTGGGCAGGGAATATATGTTTACTGCTATACTGTATTCTCCCACTGCTTAGTACGGTGCTCTGCACACAGTAAGCGCTCAACCAATTTCACTGTCTGACGTAGTCCAGGGGTGCCCCAATTTCCGGAATACCCATCGGGAATGGATAAGTCTGCTCTGAAGCCACAGTAGCTTGGCTCAAAGGGTCCCCTCGAACCTCAGCTTTTAAAATCCCTGCACCGCTCACGGACACTACTGGGTTCAATCAGTTGCCAGGTGAGGAGTTGAGGTGACCTATCGTGACATCATATTAGCATCACCCTGATCTACGCATCCCACTTCACGTCACTGCCTCCAATACACTTGGCTCACCTGGTTTTTGACCATCAGCTCAGTCTGAGCTTAGGAATATTTTAAGAAAGACAAAAACAGTTTCACGGCAGGTATAACCAGCACTGAAATTTATTTGAAGTCAAAATACGGCGTATTTATTTTGATTTAGGATTAGAGAATAATAACCTAAAGCAAATATACACTGTTGGCTCTGTAGCAGGTCCTGAATTATTCTTCTAAAGTCCAAAAATATGGGAATAGAAGAAAAATACAAAAATGAGTTTGCAGAATAGAGGCCCAAACTGTAAAACATGTAGCCACGGCTTCTCATTTACTTGACTTAACCTCTTGAACATCAATCAGAATCTTAATAACATGGAAAAAACCCACCACTTGTTAGCAAGTCAAAAACCTAATCGGCGGGCAGGGGAGGAAGATGCTTATTTTGCTTCTTCACGGTAACTTAATCGACCCTTACTCATCTTAAGACACACTCTCCCCGGTTAAAATAATTGATAGCTGGTTGATCTGCAACATGGAGTGACGATGCCACCTTAAACATTCAAAGATTATGCTCTCAGATAGTAAGAGTATTAATCAAGGGAATATTTAATTCCTAATAAAGAAAAAAGGGGGGTTAATTTAGGCTGTGGTTTGGTGAGACTTTGGCGGTGGTCCTTCAAAGTGAAAGGTATTTCATATAACATGTATTAGCCAAAATAAACTAAGAGAAACAAACTGCTTTGAAAAAAAAAAAAAAGGATGAAAATCCTGGAGTTCATTGTGACCTAGACAATCAAAAGCAGACCGGTCTGTGAGAGATAAGGACCCGTGACCTTTCATTAAACCCATTTTCTGGTGCAGTATACTGCAAGGACTCTCCAAAATGGTGTTTGGTTTCCAGCGGTGACTGCTGCCAAAAAGCCAGCTCACAAGCTCTCCTCTTCACGTAGAAACTGGAACACAGAGGAGAAGTCTTTCTGGGAATAGCCCTTAGCACACATCAATCTGTAGATCTGATGTGCCAGAGATCCCAAAGGGACTGGGCTCTTAGTGTTGGTTGCTGAGTCCTGCGCCAATCCTAGATCCTGAAATCAAGGAAGGGAGGGAAAAACAGAACAGGCGATTAAAACTGACCCAAGGACCCCCACACCAATAAGCTTAGGTGTTAAGAAGAAAAACACATATCTCCCAGACTAAACCAGGCACAGAAGCTCCAGAAACTTTGGGTTAGTTTATTTTATTTCCACAGAGTTGCAAAAAAGCAAAAAATAAAAATAAAAAAAAAAACCTAAAAAAAAATCAGCATTTTATTCTTGCCTCTCCTTCCCCGCTCCTTGTTTTTCCCCTAAGAAGAGCAACAGAAGTGTGATGATGTTTCAGATGGTCAACCACAAAACCACTGTATTAAAATTGTAGCAGTCTCTCTGGAAAAACAACTTGGCAAAGTGTTTTTCAATACTGCTAGGATCTCTGCACCTATATCTGCCACGGTTCTGGATTCACTGAGCATTACCACTCTGATAAGTCTCTCTAGAGGCTTTAAAAGCATTCTTTCCACCCTGAAAAACAGCTGTCATCAAATCTTCTCCTTAAAAGACATGGGGGGGGGGGGGGGGGAGGCTTTTCAAGCTAAAACTGAACTCTGTGAATCCACCCTACTTAAAATGTGACTTGACAAGCTAAAACTGAACTCCATGAGTCCACCCTACTTAAAATGTGACTTGACAATTGCTTCCAAAAAATGGATAGTTGAATCTCACTTGTGGAAAATGAAGCATAATTATAGTAAAAGTAATTTAAACCTTCAGATAAGCTTATAAGACCCTTTACTAAAGTTTGACTATTAACCTTCTTTACAAGAGCCAAAAAAAGCCTCAACCAACCAAAAAAACCAAAAAAGAAAAAGGAGCCAAATGACTTATTTGGCATTTCATCTATTCTTTACTCGGACATGTTAACAGGACAGTGCAAGCAGAAAGGGTAAGGCATCAATCAATTAATCAATGGTATTTTTTTGAGGCCTGTGTGCAAGGTACTGTATAGAGTGTTCTGCACATAGTAAGCGCTCAATAAATACGATTGGATGAACGAATGAGAGCACTTGGGAAAAGTACGATAGAATTAGCAGACATAGTGGGGAGTTTACAATCTGTTAGGGGAGATAGACTCAAAATAAATTACAGGTAGTTTATTATCATCCCTCTAGACTGTAACTTCATGGTGGGCAGGGGAAGCTTCTACCAACTCGATTGTATTGTACGCTTCCAAGTACTTAGAAGAGTGCTCTGCACAGAAGAAATGCTCAGTAAAGACGATTGATAGATGATTAAATGTTTATGTTGTGCAGACTACTGTACTAAGGGACAGGGAAAAAATACACAGGAGAAAATTAAAAATGGCCCCTGGTCCTCAGGGTCTCACGAGAAGACGATAAAAATGCCAAAACGATGTAAAAGGCGAGGGCGATGATACATACGAGGGGGAGAAGGGGAGCTCAGTGTCTGGAGGAAGACGGAGAATGGAATGTAACACCAAGCAAAACAGATACTCCAGCCCTTCATTCGTTCATTCAATTGTATTTATTGAGGGCTGCCTGTGCACAGAACACTGTACTAATCACTCGGGAGAATACAAAATAATAGTATAAACATTCCCTTGCATTATCAAGAAGACACCATCTCACAGGAAATTAATGTATTCCATATGTAAATCTCATTCCCAATCACTAGTAAATTTTACTCTAAAACTATCGTGTCATTTAATAATTGAATAATGATTGAATAATGCAGTAGAATGGACAATTGTCCACATTTACTACCAACAGAGGAGGCTCTGGTGCTAACTCTCAATCCTCTTCTTTCACTCTTCTTTGCCTCTACGACGACACCATATTGCAAATTATTTATAGATACTCTGTACGACTGTCTCCTCCTGAAGATCACAAGATCCTAGGGATCAGAGACTGAGTCTTTCGGGTGGTACTTTCTCAAATGCTGAGTACAGGTATACTGTATTCAGTAGTTGTTCACTAAATACTATTGCTACTACTACTAATAATAATTGTGGTATTTTTTAAGCACTGATTATATGTCAGGCATTTGTACTAAGCACTGGGGTACATAGACGATAATAGGGTTGGACACAGTCCCTGTCCCACATAGGGCTCATAGACTAAATCCCCATTTTACAGATGAGGGAGCTGAAGCACAGAGAAGTTATGTGACTTGCTCGACGTCACACAGCAGATAAGTGGCAGATCTGGGATTAGAACCCAGGTCCTTCTGACTCCCAGGCTCATGCTCTATCCATTAGGCCTTGTTGCTGCTGCTGCACATGGCACAGTGGTTAGAACACGGGCCTGGGAGTCAGAAGGGTCATGGGTTCCAATCCCGGCCTCACCGCATATCTGCTGTGTGGCCTCGGGGAAGTCACTTTATTTCTCTGGGCTTCAGTGACCTCATCTGTAAAATGGGGATTGAGACTGTGAGCCCCATGCGGGACAGGAACCCTGTCCAACCTGATAGCGTGTTTCTACCCCAGCGCTTAGAACAGTGCTTGACACACAGTAAGCGCTTAACAACTATCATTATTATTACTATTAACCTGAAAAAGTGAAAAGTAACCAAAAAGTGTTAAGGAAAAGTGGATTCGATTTTTTCTGATGCTTTAATATTCACATATGGAAAGTCTGAATGAGACTACGATTTCTCTATCTGTTAGCATTTCATCACTACCGATGAAAATTGAATCATTCCCTGCCCGGCCGAGCCCACCTATGAGGGCATCTCTGGTGGGCACCTAGGTGATTGCTCATATATCGAAAAGGTGCCAGGCAAACAATGAATTGCCTATTTTGCAATTTTTGACGCATCACCCAAGGGGCTGTAATAAAAAAATATCCGCTCAACCAAAATGCAATGGAAATCAATATATTAGCAGCAGACTAAAAGGGGAGGTGATGTTGAACTGGAAGTAGGTTTTCCTGAAAATTGCACTTACATCTCTTCTAAGCTGATAATACTAACCGATAATATTTGGAAAACCGTTAAGCTTTAGACATTTGGGTGCCAATCTGAAATACTCTATGTCTGCAGAATAGGTTGCGGAGATAACATCTAGCAATCTTGGCTCAGGGACAGGTCTTCAGACCAGAAGCAGGTTAGTAGATTGGCTGTGGAGGAAAATCCTTGGCTCCCTCTAGACTCTAAGCTTGATGTGGGCAGGGAAAATGTCTGCCAACCCAAGCGCTTAGTACATAGCAAGTGTTCAATAAACACCACTGACTAATTCATTCACACGTTATCTTCCCTTCCCGACCCTGCCCTCTCCCGAACTTTCCCGTCACTGCAGACGGCACGACCGCCCTTCCCGTCTCACAAGCCCCTAACCTCGGTGTCATCCTTGACTCCGCTCTCTCATTCACCCCGCACATCCAATCCGTCGCCAAAGCCTGCCGGTCTCACCTTCACAACGTCGCCAAGATCCGCCCTTTCCTCTCCTTCCAAACCGCTACTACCTTAGTAAGATCACATCCTATCCACTGCATCAGCCTCCTTTCTGAACTCCCCACCTCCTGTCTCTCCCCCATTCAGTCCATACTTCACTCCGCTGCCCAGATTATCTTTCTACAGAAACTTTCAGGCCATGTCACCCTCCTCCTCAAAAATCTCCAGTGGTTGCCTATCAGCCTCCTTATCAAACAAAAACTCCCCACTATTGGCTTTAAAGCTGTCCATCACCTTGCCCCTTCCACCTCACCTCCCCCTTCTCTCCTTCTAGATCCCAGCCCACACACTCCGCTCCTCTGGTGCTAACCTTCTCTGCGTCGATCTCGCCTGTCTCGCCGCCGACCCCTGGCCCACGTCCTACCTCTGGTCTGGAACACTCTCCCTCCTCAAATTCGCCAAACAATCACTCTTCATCCCCTTCAAAGCCCTACTGAAGGTACACCTCCTCCAAGAGGCCTTCCCAGACTAAGAACCCTTTTCCTCAGCTCCCCCTCCCTTCCGCATCACCCCGACTCGTTCCCTTAGCTCTTCCCACCCCCCGTCCCTCAGCGCTGACGAATATAGCTATAATTCTATTTATTAATATCGATGCCTGTTTACTCATTTTGATGTCTGCCTCCCCTCCCCTAGACTGTAAGTCCGCTGTGGGCAGGGACTGCCTCTTTTTATGCTGCACTGCACTTTCAAGCACTTAGTGCTCTGCACATAGTAAGTGCTCAACAAATACCACTGAACGAATGGAGTATTAAAAAATATTCCGATTTACATAAGAAAAAGAATGGTGTTCACCAACAAATCTTTGTGCTAGACGATCACGACGACGGAATGACGTAAAAAGCACACCATCTCATCTTACTACACACACTCTTTCCCAACCCGCCAACAGACATCCCCGACACACACTGCACATTTACAGTACCTTAGCCATAAGCGTAGATCCAAAGCCGCCCTGGTAATTATTACCAGAGGGTACACCTTCCATCACCCCCGGGACAGGATTGTAAGTGTCGCTTGACCAACAACGACCTGAGCTCATATTTAGGATTTTGGCCAACAGCTTTGGGTCGAGCCCTAACCTGTGAAAGGTCAAGGAAAAGCAGGGTTAATGACAAAAAACGCAAGGAATGGGTGCCTTGTTTTATACCGTGAAGACATTCCGTTATTTCTCTTCCTTTCAGACAGGTCCTGAAAAATGATATTGGAGGAGAGGCGCCCTCTGCAAATTAAGGGTCATCAACAGAGGCCAGTAATAAAATTTCTGAGCCAGTGCCTTCTGCATTAAGACATTCTGCATTCTGTTCTTTTATTTTGTTCTTTAAGAAAAAAAAAATACACACGATATTTGAGGGTTGTATTTGCTTTTCATAAGCCCTGGGCTTCAGATAATTGATTATGCACATTACTACATGCCTGTACCTTTTCAGAATCTTAAACCAAAATGTTCTCTCCAACTGTGTGATGATCAAATTTTGTACGCAACTGAAAAAGTGGCAAGTAAATAATGCAACAAGGGAGCATTTAAGGAAGGGTATTTATATGCATATTTAGTCTTTTAGATCTTACAAAAATAAATGCCAGAGATAGCTAGGATGCGGAACTCAAAAGACCATGCTCGGACGGAAATATACTTCCAGTTATGTCTCAGTCTATCGAAGGGTTAAAAAACAATACGATTTGTAATCTTGTTTTGGAAGCTAGTCCGCCTTAGAGTTGTGACATATGCTCCCTATCTATTCAGAAACATGTATTATAGTCCGGGGTCAAATGCTGATAAGGTTACTGATCCTGATAAAACAAAGCTTGTCCGAGCAGAAACATCATTTGTTCTACCACCGGGCTTTGTTGGCATAAGGGCTGTTCGATGTGGGCTTGAAATAAAATGGCATCTTTGGTAGGTATTTTCATCCAGTTGTGAAGCATGTTTCTGCTCAGCATCGTTTAAATATTCATTTACCCCAGATTTACCAGGTTCATTATTAAAAAGATTAGTCTTTTTAGTTCATTATTACTTAACAGGAGTCTTCTCAAATAGGAAGGTGACACAAAATATTGCAACAGAGAATAGGAATTTGGCCATGAGATAGGATCTTGGACCCCAGGGATATGTTCTGAATGTGGGCCTATGAAAACAACAGATTCAGATTAATTTAATAATCCATCAATATGTATTTGTTTGGCTCTTTCAGTGAACGCGACTCTAGTAAATTTGAATGGTCTAACGATCGGAAAACAAAGCACAACATTTACCAAATCAACCACAACAGTTTCTGTTCGAGAATGGCGTTTCAGAAAGAGTTTCAACATTCAAATCCCACGAAGGCGCTTTTCCACATGTCATCACAGAGCAGAGAAAGTCTGTATTGGGTGTTTTACTTGTGGTTTGGATTGAATGTTTTTTCCTTTAATAATATTAGGCGACAATACTCTGTTGGCAACGTTTTCCTTATGGAAACATACAAGTCATCTACTGAACAATTGCAAAAAGCAGAAAAAACAAATAACCAATTAATGTTAAGTGTATGCAAATAAATACATATAAATGAGTAACTTCCAGTGGTTGCCCATCCACCTCCGCATCGAACAGAAACTCCTTAAGGGATTCAGTCGGCTCTTCCCCTCCTATCTCACCTTGCTCACCTCCTACTACAATCCAGCCCGCACACTCCACTCCTCTAATGCCAACTTACTTACTGTACCAAGATCTTGTCTATCTCGCCACCAACCACTTCTCCATGTCCTCCCTCTCTCTTTATATCAGACAGGCCACCACACTCCCCACCTTCAAATCCACCCTAAAATCATATCTCCTCCGAGAGGCCTTCCCCGACTAACTTCCCCTAACTACGCTCTCTTTGATGTAACCTATGCTCTTGGATTTATACCCTTTAAACACTTGATATTCACTCCGCCTTCGGTCCCGCTGCATTTATCAATCGGCGGTAGTTATTGAGCGCTTCCTTTGGGCAGAGCACTGTATTAAGTGATTGGGAGAGTAGAGTAAAATGGAGTTGGTAGACTTGTTCCCTCCCCAAAATGAGTTTACAGTCTAGAGGGGGAGACAGACATTAATATAAATACACAGATCCAAGAGCCTTTATGTACATATCCTTATACCCTGCCATTTCCCTATTGGCAATTTATTTCAATGTCTATCTCCTCCTTTACATTGTAAGCTCCTTGTGGCAGGGATCCCGCCTGCCAACTCCACTGTATTGTACTCTCCCAGTCCCTTAAAGCAGCGCTCTGCACACGGTAAGTACCAAACAAATACCAGTGATTGATGTGCAATCCAATCACTGTTCTGAGCAGTACTCCGAAGGTCTTATGTAAGAAAATTAAGAGATTGGAAAAATAACCTTCTCACTAAAAATAAATTTCCACAACTTCCTGGTCTGCGTTCATGAAAAATACTCAAGACTTCGTAAACGTACTACTTCTCCGTAAAGGTGGATGTCAGTGTTCACTAGACCCTGAATATTGGAGAGGCTACCGATAAAGCATGAAGATGGCCCTGAAAAACAGGGGAATAAAATTGGACGATGGGTTCAGAGAGGGTAAAGTGTACAATACACCAAATACGTAGCACCCAACTGTCCATTAATATATATTCTGATGTCTTTTGAGACATCAGACATTCAAAATATAATCATCGATATATGCGTAGGATGAACACAGACGATTATTACCCGGAAAAATTCTGAAGAAAAATAACTAAAAGGAAATCGTGGTGGCGATTTACATTACTTTAGAGCTCTTCTCCACCAGGCTGATTCCCTTCAAGGAACTGCTTATACTTTTTTCTTCCTTTCCTGTTTTTTTCCTAACAGCAAGTGTATCATTAAAAAGAGCAAGTTAGAAGTGTTTTGCATTTCATCTTTTTGAGGATTCTGCTGCTGGCACATCTATAACTGACAGTTAAAATTAGACGTGGTATTAAAATCAGTTACTGAAGTCCTCTGTCTTCTACAATGCCCAAGGCTTGTAATGGTCTGAAACCAGCCAGAATATACAGTAATTGTCATTCAGTGCGAGTCTATCCCAGAAAGTCATGCTTCACTGGAGAAGACTGAGTTTCCATTTGAAATCAACAAATTAATCCAAGACAGGTATCTGAAAGGGCAAGTTTAATAGGAAGCAGCTACTGGGCTCTCAACCATGATAAAATGTTATTGCTGTTTCCCTGTAAATTGGCTGGGAACATATGATCCTTTCTGCATAAGAGCTCCATTGCTGTTCAAGAGATATACTGCTCAAGCTATCAAAATGATGACAGTCTGTCAGTCCCCATAATAACTTGCCACTGGACGTGGTTAGAGTGTGCGCGCGTGCGTGCACGTCTCTCCTACGATTGCCGAAATGTTCCCTGATATAAACAGAGAATGAATCCCGTGCCCCGACCGCATTTATAATGCAACGCAAATAAACGTCACCGTGTCAGATCTACTCACCTTTGAAAATAAAAATCTTATATGAACTACATGGGGGAGTAGGAGCCGGCGATGCACGAATTGCAATAAAATAAAAAATAATTTGAGCGTCTGCCCTGAACTCAAACCGGAACCGTAAGGGCTAAAAAAGTTTGGTTAACTTTTGATTGTTGACTTTAAAATGTTTCCAACATGCCTGCATTCTGGTCTTAGGCAAGAACCCAGAACGGAAGCAACTACAAACCAGAATAAAAGCAGTTCTGTGGTATACCACGCCTAGCGTGAAATGCCAGAACTCTCTGGAGAAAAGCACCTGCTTCTAGAGCAAAAGCAAGGCTGAGGTAAATAGAGTGTGCTTTGTGATCACTTCATATGCTGAAAAATCCTATTGCGGCTAGACTGTTGTATCAGGCTTATTGCCGGTCTCCGTGATTCCAGCCTCCACCTCCTCCAACCTTTACCACGAGCTCCTATAAGGCCAATTTTCTTGACGTGCCCCTTGACTAACATCTGCCCGCTCTTCAAGCCCCTCCAATGGCTTCCTAGTTTCCTCTGTATCTCACAGTTGTCTTCAAGGTTCTCTACAGATCAGCCCTACTATATCTATCTGGCCTCTCAGGGTCGTACCTGGAGAGTTTCCAGTCCTCTACCGGTCTCGAATACGGGAAGGAGAGTCAAGCAGAGGCCTACCTATTCCATTCCTAGCTTGGCCAGTGGCTAGCAAGTGGAAGGCCATCTGCTACAGGTCAAAAACTCACCTACGCTGGGCAGCAGCGGCACGGGAGAGAGTCGAGGGCGGAGACTCAAGTTTACAGCGCGGAAGGAGGCGAGGGTAAACCGCTTCTGTATTTTTACCAAGAAAACTCTGCGGATCCACTCTCGGAATGATTGCAGACGGAGGTGGGGCGTTCTGGGAGAGAAGTGTCCATGGCATTGCTACGGGTCAGACACGACTTGCCGGCATACAAGATATCTAACTCGTCTCTTCACCTCACCCTTTAGACTCTAAGTTAGGTTGTGGGCAGGGAACGTGTCTACCAACTCTGTTATCCTGTACTCTCCCAAAATGCTTTTTACAGTGCTCTGCACACAGTAAGCACTCAATAAATACGAGCGACTGATACGCCCCAGTTTGCTCTTTTCATTCTTCTCAAGCTGACCCAGTTTTACTTCACGCTCACCTGCTTCAACTCCATCCACTGGCTCAGGCTGTTCCATTGGCCTGGAACATCCTCACCTCCACCAGTCCAACAGACCACAGTTCTCCCTATTTCAAAGCCATCATAAAATCCTACCTTCTTCAACTAGTAGCCCCCGATTAACTCTCAGTATCCCAAGTCACATTAATCCATCAGTCACCCTAGAACTTACATATTCATTTACATACCTTCCCAGTATCTATCTATCTATCTATCTATCTATCTATCTATCTATCTATCTATCTATCTATCTATCTATCTCCTATAGATCTCTCTCTCTCTCTCTAAAATATATATATTTTATATATATTACTGAGTTCTTCCTATATAATATATATATAGAGAGAGAGAGATCTATAGGAATTTTATATATCTATAGATATATAGAGAGATCTATAGGAATTTTATATATCTATAGATCTATAGATCTGTATAGATCTATATAGATATATATGTACACAGACATGTATAGACACACAAAGAGAAAAAGTGATTATAATATACGTATACACACACACATATGTGAATATGTGCGTTTTTTTGTGTATACATATGTTACAATCATTTTTACTCTATATGTCTATTTACATATGTGTGTGCACGTATATATGGATTTATAGATATGTATGTGTGTGTGTATATGTATGTTATAATCACTTTTTCTTTAATGGCATTTGTCAAGTGCTTACTATGTGCCAGGCACCCTACTAAGTGCTTCAGGATAATCAGGTTGGACACAGTCCCACATAGGGCTCACATTCTTAATTAGAGAAGCAGCGGGGCACAGTGGAAAGAGCCCGGGCTTGGGAGTCAGAGTTCATGGGTTCGAATCCCGGCTCTGCCGCTTGCCAGCTGTGTGACTTTGGGCAAGTCACTTAACTTCTCTGTGCCTCAGTCACCTCATCTGTAAAATGGGGATTAAAACTGTGAGCCCCCTGTGGAACAACCTGATCTCCTTGTATCCACCAGCGCTTAGAACAGTGCTTTGCACATAGTAAGTGCTTAACAAATACCACCATTTTTTAATCCCCATTTTATAGATGAGGCAACTGAGGCACAGAGAAGTTAAGTGACTTGCCTGGGACATACAGCAGACAAATGCCATTGAGAAGCAGCTTGGCTCAGTGGAAAGAGCACGGGCTTGGAAGTCAGCGGTCATGGGTTCTAATCCCAATTCCGCCACTTGTCAGCTGTGTGACTTTGGGACAACCTGATTCCCTTGTATCCCCCCAGTGCTTAGAACAGTGCTTGGCACATAGTAAGCGCTTAACAAATACTATTGTTATTATTATCCAGGATTAGGACACGAATCCTCCAACTTCCAATTGATCGATTATATTATTGAGTTCTTCCTATAGGCAGAGCACAATACAACAGAGTCGATAGATACTCTCTCTGCTCACGAGAAGAAGCGGTGTGGCCTAGTGGGGAATCAGTGTGGCCTAACGGAAAGATCACGGGGCTGGAAATCAGACCAGGGCCCCGGGCCCACCACTTGTCTGCTCTGTGATCATGGGTAAGTCACTTAACTTCTCCGTGCTTCAGTTACCTCATCTGTAAAATGGGGATTATATTATCCTCCCTCCAATTTAGACTGTGAACCCTATGTGAGAGAGGGTCTGCTGTGTAACCTGATTACCTTGTTTCTATCCCCGCACTTAGAACAGTGCTTGACACTCAGTAAGCACTTAACAAACACCACAAAAAGAAAACAAAATAGGATCTTACAGTCTAGATAGTTAATCAAACAAATCATTTTTGGATATGTGCACAAGTGCTATGGGGCCGTTGGGTGAATAATAAATGTCCACAGTCCTATAAATCAATCATATTGAGTGCTTACTATGTGCAGAGAACTGTACTTACTGCTTGAGGGAGTACAGCATAATAGAATTAGCAGACACGTTCTCTGCCACGACGGGCTTACGATCTGGAATACAGATCCAAGTGCACCGATGAAGCAAAAGGGAAAGTGAGTTAATCGAGCTTAATCGGGGAAGGCCTTCTGGAGGAGATGTGACCTTAAAATGGCTTTGAAGGTGGGGAGGGTGGTGATTTGACTGTAAGCTCATTACGGGCAGGGAACGCGTCTAATTGTTATATCGTACTCTCCCAAGTGCTTAGAGTGCTCTGCACATAAGTGCTCAATAAATTCGATTAATTATTGATGGTGGGGGAGGGAGTTAGACTGTAAGCCCGTCAAACAGAAGGGACTGTCTCTATCTGTTGCCGACTTGTTCATTCCAAGAGCTTAGTACAGTGCTCTGCACATAGTAAGCGCTCAATAAATAAATACTATTGAATGAGTTCCACACCAGAGAGAGGATGTGGGAAAGGGGTTGGCGGTGAGACACACGAGATCAGCGCACAGTGAGCAAGTTGGCATTAGAAGAGCAAAGTATAACAGGAGATGAGGTGGTAAGGTTAGGAGGGGGCAAACTGATGGAATTCTTTAAAGCCAATAATAAGGAGTTTCTGTTTGATGTGAAGGTGGATGGGCAACCACTGGAGGTTCTTGAGGAATGGGGTGATGTGGACTGAACTTTTTTTTTCTTTAAGAAAAAACAATCCAGTCAGCAGAGTGAAGTAAGAATGGGAGAGAGGAGAGATGGGGGCAGGGGGATTAGCGAGGAGACAGACGCAGTAGTCAAGGCTTGGAAGGATAAGTGCTTAGACCACCGTAAGCAGTTTGAATGGAGAGGAAAGGGCAAATTTTAATAGTGCTGGGGTGGATACGAGCAAATCGAGATGGACACATGCCCTGCCCCTTGTGGGGCTCACAGCCTCAATCTCCATTTTCCAGATGAGGTAACTGAGGCCCAGAGAAGTGAAGTGACTTGCTCAAGATCATTCAGCAGACAAGTGGTGGAGCCCCGGGTAGAACCCATGACCTCTGACTCCCAGGCCCGTGCTCTATCCACTACGCCTCCTTACTTCAGTTAGCAGACACGTTCCCTGCCCATAACGAGCTTAGAGTCTACAGGACTCAATAAAGATTAGAACTGATCAGGTTTTTTTTTTTTCTGTCAGCCTTCATTAATCAATAAGAAGGAAACACACATGTTCCTGAAAACAACTAAACTACAAGTCTGAAATCATCAGGAATAGACGACTTGATTTGTAAATATTGTTGTTGTGGATCTTGAAGATATACACACTTATTTTCTATCCCCACTAAAATAGCCACCGGAGTGAACAGAACATAAAAGCAGCTGAGACGGTCTGATACTATTTTGTAGGAATTTACTACTTGGGAATTTATGCTCGCTGATGCCAATTTTCTTTTTGCTTTTTCTCCTTGCTAAGCTCTATAAATCGTGGCTGCTATCTAGACTCTATTAGAGAACAATTCTGTCGTTTTAAAACACGTCTGTAAACCATGGAGAAGAGACAATAGTAGGGGCATTTGTATTTTAGTGCTTCTAAACCACTGAAAACCGTTTTAAGAACGGAAGATAAAAGATCATACATTTTGAAAAATGGACTTGTGAATTACGTTATCAGGCAGCAACTCATTAATACAATCTAGGGGACAGGCAAGTTATAGATTATTTTTAATAAATCACGTTAAGACCTACCATACGGTATGTTTTGTTCGTGACACTTGTTTATCTACAATACCTGTTCTTTGAGTCTAGTTTCAGTACCTTAATATTCCTAATATTCTAGATATTGTTTATAACATAATGCAACTGGGCTGATGGTAAACAGAAAATGGTATGTATGGCAACTTTCAACTCTTTCACTGCAAAGCTTCTAATTTTCTAAAGTAGAATGTGAAGGTCTTTAAACAGTCCGTCTTCAACTCAGTCCACCATTAAAATCCTGTTCGTGAAACGCTGTATGTTTAAGAGGAATGTTCTAGGGAAATCGGGAAGTTCCGCAAAGAGTAGAGATTAGAGCCAGCAGAAGAAAGCTGAATATGGTTCGCGTTAATATTTTCATCAACAGTATTTCTTCAGTGTCTACTGCATGTGGAGCACTGAACAAGGCATTCTGAGGGTCAGTCAATTAATCCATCGCTTACTGTGCGCAAGTAGAAGTGTCTATTCCTTTAAATAAGATATCTGTTTGATAAAACCTGCAGTGCTTAATTTGCTTCACAAAGACGGCTCACAAGAGACAGTCTTTTTCACCCACGGATTTGGGTGTTCGTTTGCTACCTTTTCCAACCTGCTATTGTTTGGAGGTAGTAGGATACCAGGTAAAATACGGGTTGTAGTGAGGGAGGGAATAAGGACTGTACCAAGGCCACGGTGCGTGAGGCAATAGTCTCTGCCCTATGTAAGGATGTCCAAAACAAGACTTGCAAGGATAGAAATAAATCAGGGAATGATGTGTGGGAGAAAATTCACCCACCTAAAAGCCTAACTAAACTTAGCCTTTCAGTCGGGCTCTTCTCGTTCAAATAGTAAATCTCATCTTTACCTACAACCCGTTAAAATCAAAATGTGACCAACTATGCTATGCTGCTAATACCCTTTCATTTTGGATGCAATTTTGGCCCCGGAAATTTCCATCTTTAACTGCCTTACGCATAGACATGAAAATAAACGTTACGGAATAGATATTTTTCAATTATGGCAACTTTCCTCAGCCTAAATCTGACTACGATGCAGATTTCTCCACCCTGAATTACAATTGGTCTTGACAATGGCTGTATGCAATACTACCAGTTTTTATTAAGGCAGATATGCCCCATCTTACAGGCGTTCAATTTTTAAATGTAAATGGTTCGGGATATTGATAAACCAATTAGCACTGATGCAAAGCAAATTCCTCTTTTATCTCAATTACAACATGACAACTTAATAGGTCAAGATAGTCTAACATCTGAGACAAGGGCAATTCAATAAAACAACAGCATCTTGATATGGTAATTAAGAGGAAATGTGAATCCATTACCCTGTTTTTTAAAATATCTCAAGTGCTCTTGCTACTTTTATTGCTCATATCAAAAACTGTGATATGCAAGGTTGTTGTTGTCTGATAAATATCTACAATATCTAGGTTCTGGTGAGTGGCATAAGGTGGTGAGCCTAAAGGGATAATGCAAATCACTTCTGAGCCAATAGCTCAATAGGCAATTCTGAAACAAAATATCCGTTTTAAAGTGTAGGAGAGGAGTCCTAAAGTATTCCAAGATTTAATAGATAAGTCCTCTGGAAAATTCCATGTTGCAAAAAAACCATATGATCAAGGAGATAGTTGTTAAAATTAAAATGTTAACACTAAGAAACCGAACATTCAGATGAACACTCTGAGGTCAGGCAAAGAACAAAATTCTGAAACTAGTTTACGCAGAGAAGTAGGAAAATACTGTAAATTTTTCTCAACAAAATCTTTTCCTCTTCTCCCTCTCCCTTCTAAGTCACCTATGACTTAGAGCTGTATTCTTTACGCGCTTGACACTCATCCCACCCTCAGGCCCACAGCACTTATTAGAATATACAATTTATTTAATTATATTAATGTCTGTCTCCCCTTTTAAATTGTAAACTCCTTGTAGGCAAGGAATGTGTCTACCAACTCTGCTGCACTGTACTCTCCCAAGGGCTTAATCGATCATACATCGATTCTTTTGAAATATGGTGTTGGAGAAGGCTTTTGCGATACCATGGATGGCTTGAAAAAAAAACACCAAATGGATTTTGGTGCAAATTAAACCAAAGTGGTCTTTGGAAGGCCAAATGACTCGATTAAGATTAGCACATTTTTGGACACAGTCAGGAGGACTAATTCTCTGGAGAAGACACTAATGCTAGGAAAAGTCCAGGGAAAACGTGGAAGATGCAGACCGGCGGCTAGATCGATAGAGACCATGACAATGATAATGGAAGAACCATTAGAAAGGTTGCAGATTATGGCAGAGGACAGGACGTTCTGGAGAAAGTATATCCATGGAGTCGCTAAGAATCGGAAACGACTCGACGGCACATAATAGTAAGTGCTTAAGACAGTGCTCTGCACACGGTGAGTACTCAATAAATACACTGATATACACTGATTGACTGACGTGTGACAAACCACCATCATGAATGACAAGATGATACATATATGGATTTTAGCTCTAGGGTTTCAGCCTAGTTCATCTTGAGCACAAGCAATGCCATTATCAACAGCCCAGAATCCCATCTCTAACAGTGGCAAGGGGATGCTTGAGGACACTATGCGACAAATGCTCACTGACAAACACCTGAGCACATTTACATTTCATTGTGAATGTCTCCCACATTTCACTACAGAAGAAATGAAGGTTATTCAAAAATAAGGTAATTTTAGATGAAAATAATGACATTGTATATACCACTAAAGAAGACCATTCAAGTTCTCAAGGGCCCTACTGCTGGTTAAATAAGGTCTATTATCTTCTAATATTGAAAGACTTGCAATGTTTTTCCAGCAGAAACTGAACTGTCTCTCTCGCCACAGGATTTTTCAAGCAGAACATATAAAAATACTACAAAGAAAAAGCACACATACACACACACGATAAAATCCAACAAACCTTATTCCAAGATTCATGGCTTCGGCAGTTCCAATCATTCCAATAGCTAACAGCATGTTATTGCAGATCTTTGCAGCCTGAAAATAAATTCAATATCTGATAAGCCTGTTTCCAGTGCATTCTTCCAGTGGCCATTCCCAATTCCACTGGCTTTAAATGGCTTCTTCCAAAAGTAACCCTAATGGGCTTGATTCTCTGTAGGGCTTGAGATCCTCCCTGTTAATAAGTTAGGGGTTTGGGCTGGGGGAATTACTTTTTTTCAAGTTGCTAGGGAGACATTTAATGCCTGGCAGTAGGCTGCGTTAAGTTTGTCAAATGTAGTACTCTGCAGTGCAGAAACTCCAACAACTTATTTACTTGGACTCAAAGTGCACCAAGAGCGCAGAGTCTCTGACGTTTCGAGATTATCCAAGATGACAAAGACACGTTAGGCATGAAGGAAGAGAGAAGGGGCAGGGGCCGTGCTGTCGGCTGGGAAATAACTGGGAAAGTGTGTGCAGTTCTCTGCTCCCACTCCCACTCATACAGCACTTTGTTTCAAACCTCTTTTACTTTAAGTGAAAAGTTGAAGGACATGCAAAAATGAACAGTAAATTCAAATACCCAGGACTTTATTTTGGGAGGGGCTACGTTAGGAGACCAGAACTGAAATCCGGTTCTAGGCCTGAGGATTTCCTGTCACAATGCTCTAAACGACAATGCGTTTAATGTATCCAATACATTACTACTGCAATGCAGCAAACGGTCCCTTGGCGACCTAAGAAGAGAGAGTGCTTAAAGTAACCAGACACAGAAAATTAGGCAAGACAATCGCAAGGTTTGCCTTCTTATCCTCATAAAGTATCATGTCACATGTTATTCATTTTATATTACCTTACCTCCTACTCTTTCTAGTTTCAAACACTGACAGGCAACCCCAGTTTGGTCTCCCCTAACACCTTGCCAGAGGAACTCCAAAAACCTAAAGCATGGATCAGTTGAAGTAGCGTAGCCTAGTGGACAGAGCACGGGCCTGGGAGTCAGAAGATCACAGGTTCCAGTCCCGGCTCTGGCACTTATCTGCTGGGTGACCTTGGGCAAGTGACTTCACTTCTCTGGGCCTCAGTTACCTCATCTGTAAAATGGGGATTAAGACTGTGAGCCCCACGTGGGACCGGGACTGTGTCCAACCCGATTTGCCTGTATCCATCCCAGCGCTTAGTACAGCGCCTGGCACATAAATACCATTATTATCATTATTATTATTCCCCTCTCTGAAATCTCTCGGGAAAGAGTTGGGAGAGGGAAAGATTCCAGGGGACTTTTTTATCCCATCTTATGCTGTTGAGTCGTCTCCGACCTATAGCGATTCTACGGACACATCTCCCCCAGAACGCCCCACCTCCACCTGCGATCGTTCTGGTAGTGGATCCATAGAGATTTCTCGGTCAAAAAAATCGGAGATGGTTTACCCGTTGCCTCCTTCCATGCAGTAAACTTGAGTCTCCTCCCTCGACTCTCTCCCAGACTACTGAGCATAAATGGGCAAACTTATTTACGCGCCGTAGCTCAGACAGGTGTTTGTTGTTAGTCCCACAGTGCAGCAGATCAAACTTCCCCGGTGGAGAGCTTGGGTGAGCGACCTCAAGAGAAGCAAAAGCAAAGCAACAGAAGGAGGAGAGTTAAAGAGAAGGAAGAAGATGTGGTGATGATTTGGGATTGTAGATACCAGCGTGGCTCAGTGGAAAGAGCACAGGGCTTTGGAGTCAGAGGTCATGGGTTCGAACCCCGGCTACGCCACTTGTCAGCTGTGTGACTTTGGGCAAGTCACTTAACTTCTCGGTGCCTCAATTGCCTCATCTGTAAAATGGGGATTAAGACCGTGAGCCTCACGTGGGATAACTGGATTCCCCTGTGTCTACCCCAGCGCTTAGAACAGTGCTCTGCACATAGTAAGCGCTTAACAAATACCAACATTATTATTATTATTATTATCTTGCCCCACTTGGCTTATCTGAAATCCGGTCACTGATTCCACTGGTCCGGGCTGTCCTTAATTGCCAATTTACCTTATGGGGGTTCTCACTCGGTAGATGTGAAAGAACATTCACAGCAGTTCCGCGGTCCTTGAGTGAAGATGAACTGCACTGATATTTCCAAATTTACACCATTTCGGCTTTGCGGTACATTTGTTCGATTTTCTTTCTTTTGGTACTAGGGCTGGGAGGCTGGGCAAGGGGTAAGGAAGTGCCCTCGAAAGCGGTGAGGCGTTGGGGAGCCATTTTAAAAGAACTATCACCAAGTGGAGCCCTCAGGGAGGGTAGACAGATCCATACTCTTCCACTGAAGGAAAGCCAGCGACCAACTTCACTGACTTATCCTAAGTACATGAACATAGCTATATTACCCATCTATAATTGACTGATAATACAGTCTGGGTATTTGGCTCCTGGATTAAGGTCAGATATCCTATCTCCCATTTATAACATTGTCCCAAATGGAAAAGACCATCACAATATGGTTACGTGTACAGTTACGTTTATTATGTTTTGGCCCAGCATCTTAATTTGCCAGGCCTTCGAACGGGGTCGTTACTTCAATCTAAAATTATTCCACCTAGAGTTCTAGCACACAATTAAGGAAAAAAAAAGATGAAAGTAGCCACTGAAAGACAGAGCACTAGCCACCCAAAAGGAGACAGCTTTAAAGTAGATCTGCAGAGGCTATTGATATGAGGCATTAAGATGGTGGCTAATGGCATCATTTTTCCTTTGTTTTTCTTGAAATATGGAAATATATGCCAGTTTTGTTCGAAACTACCATTAATGGATTCCACTGGAAATAACAAGGAGGATTAATTTATCTTTGGATGGATTAGTATACGAATACTTAAGAAGAAGGTTGGTGGAGAAAAATGAGCGGGGAGGTAAAGAAGCGAATAAGAAATGTCACCAGAGGAGAAAGGAAAATGAGGAAATTTCACATCGGAGAGCCAGCTTCACCATCAGGTATTACCTGGCCAGTTCCAACGGCACCACAGAACACCACATTAGATCCCATGCATCCCAACAATTCTTTGGCAGCAGCGAATTCTTGCTCTGCTCCTCCAACCATGAACGTAAGGTTTCCGGCCCGAGCAGCTCCCACACCTAAAGAAAAATTGGGGAGGAAAAGAAAGAGCTGATCACTAACACGCCAAAATGGTTTTAAACTAGCTCGCAAAGCAAACCGAAGGCCTGATGAAAATACTGGAAGTCTGGATTGTGTTTGGATTCTCAGTCTGCATGAAGTTAATATAAAGCATTCCTCTAAAACTGTAAGCTCCTTGAGGGTAAGGATTGTGTCTGCCAACTCTATTGTCTTATACTCTCCCCGGTGCTTACTACAGTGTTTTGCACACAATAAGTGCTCAGTAAATACTACTGATTGACTGAAATGGGGCCACGATGACCAGGGATGTCCATCAGATTCTCCATGGCCACACTATAAGGCAACTGGGAATTTGGGGGACAATGACGGTAACTGTGATGACCGTATTTGTTTCCTGACCTTGTCATCAGCTCAGGGAAAGCAAAAATCCTTTTGTAAGCCAAAATCATATCATAGGCTGTGCTCACTCAGAACAGATCTCAAATACCTACAGGCTCTTTTAGCATACAACATTCGAAAGATCTAATCAGAACAGAAGATCTCTTCATCTGAATGCAGAGCATAGAACTCAGTGTTTAATTTAATCTCTGTGCTTGGCAGTCAATTTTTTGGGTGTGATTATAAAATCGAAATAAAATGAAATTTGCGCATCTACAGATTGATTCCATCTCTGAGCATTCACCCCACTCCTGTGACGCATATTTACTACCAGCATCTGGAGACAGAACCACAATATAAACATCTGAATAATACATTTTGGAAGAATTACAAATATTTCCTTTATAGACCAGGCTGAAAATTTTACAATTTTTTCTGTAAAAAAAAAAAAATCAATTCTAAAAATCAAGTTAACTGTAAATTTTAACTAGCAAGATGCTGTCAGCTCTTGCTTATTCAGTACTATTATCCAAACACGATAATCTTCCCGTTCTTTTCACTGATCATCAGTACTATGTAGGACACACGGCGGGGGGGGGGGGGGGGGGGGGGGAATTAAAATCAAATCTCTATGCTTGTGACTTCTTGGAACTTTTAAAAGATTTGATGGAGGAAGGCAAATTAAAAGATAAAGTGGGGCTTTGGCTTATTTTTACGGATTTACTGCATCGGTACAATTCCTCTCTGCCTAACAGAACTGGCCCCATAGAACAATACACCACACACATTTAGCATGGACTCGGGATATGAAGAAATCAGACTGGGCTTAAATGAAATTAGGCTTTGGGAAACAACAACAAGTGAAAACAGGATCAAAAGAACTAGTTCTAGTCTTCAAGGGGAAAGGAGGAATAAGCATTTATCTTAATACTAAACATATCAAGTTACGATTTTCAACACAGATTCCGTTATTTTAGATGAGAACAGCAAGTGGAAGAGCTATTTACACCCTCTCTTTACAACTCTTTTTTACAATACAGCTAGGAATGAAGACACCATAATTGTCTGCACCATGCATCAAACCTGGACCCATTAGAATAGACAGCTGCAAGTAATGGCCTACTTTTGAATTTAATGTATTCAACAAGAGCCACTGTTTTAATACATGAAAAGCCCTAGCGAGAGTGTCCATATTTCATTCAAATTGTGAACTATTTTGCCATTGCAAAGTCAAACAGCCCTACCATTAGGGTTCATACTATTTTTAACTAGTGAAGTATTAGGGCTGAAATAAGCCAACGCAATGGTAGAAAAGCGATCTTGGAAAATTGAGTGTGTCACTCCAGGAAGATCTGAAAGGCAGGTGAAAAATATTCTGCTATTCATCACCCTTTCAAACACTTTGGAACTGTATGTGTAGAGCTGTCCCTCTACGAGACTGAGCCTTTAATAAATGTATCTATGTGAGTCAAACACCATGATCGCATTATGAGTTTCATGATTGTCACCCTGTCAGCTTCCAATTTACTTTGCACATGACGGCAGAGATCCTGACATTAATGTTTTTCAGTTATCTTGTCCGGTTTCCAGAGCTATTTTTATTTAAACCACATAACTTTTACTACTAATCCTGTGATCTGATCTGCAGCAAATTAAATAGACAATTGAAGTCAAAAGCTTACAAACAAAATCTAGTACTCCCCATCATAGGTCAATAGCTTGGTATCTAGATCACGGATTGCTAAATAGCTTCAGAGAGTCATTTATTAGAGGAAAATTAATGCTGACAATAGTTCTCAGCTGGTTAATCTTTTGACAGCTGCACTTTCTCATTTGTTCGAACACTTACGTTTCAAGTAGGAAAAATAAATCGTTAAGCAAAATAAGAAAAAAAAAAGAAGAAAAAACAATTCATCTTAAAATTCTGGGAGATATCTATTTCTTCTGGTTCCAACATTTCTACCCCCTCTTTAAGCAAAATGTACATTCACTAGAGTCTACATCTAATTTTGGGGTGCAGGCTCTGAAAGAGATTTCCAAGGAACTGAGCAGTTTAAGTTTAAGCGAAACTATGGCCAAACGCTATCTACTAATTTGAACACAGAACTACATGTATCAGTAGAACTCCATACAACTGACCTAGAAGTCTCTATCTGTTGCCAAATTGTACTTTCCAAGAGCTTAGTACAGTGCTCCGCATACAGTAAGTGCTCAATAAATATGACTGAATGAAATTCAGATTTTAGCTCTCGTAAAATAGTTATTTGACATTCTAGACAGAAGGAACATTTAGGAAATTCAGATTGCAACTTCACATCACATTAAAAAAAAAAGTGTTAGAGAAGCAGTGTGGCCTGGTGGAAAGAGGACGGGCCTGGGTTCTAAACCCAGCTCCACCACCTATCTGCTGTGTGACCTTGGACAAATCACTCGAGTGGCTCAGTGGAAAGAGCCTGGGCTTGGGAGTCGGCGGTCATGGGTTTGAATTCCGGCTCCGCCACATGTCAACTGTGTGACTGTGGGCAACCACGTGTCAACTGTGTGACTGTGGGCAAGTCACTTAACTTCTCTGTGCCTCAGTTCCCTTAATCTGTAAAACAGGGATTAAGACTGTGAGCCTCATGTGGGACAACCTGATTACCCTATACCTACCCCAGCACTTAGAACAGTGCTCTGCACATAGTAAGCGCTTAACAAATACCAACATTACAAATACCAACATTAGTTAACTTCTCTGTGTCTCAGTTACACAAGGGGGATTACATATATGAGCACTCTATAGGGAAGGGATTGCGTCCCACTCGATTATCTTCTATCTACCACAGTGCTTAGTAAAGCGCCTGGCACTTAGTAAGCACCCAAATACCACAATTATTATCATTATTATTAGTTTTCTTATTTGAAATGGCTAACTCCATTTTCTGGAAAGGAAATAAAGCCAGTCACTGGGTTTTAAAGAAGAATTTTAATTTCACCCACTATCCTAAGTATCCAAGGCTAGAACAGTGAAGCCAATAGCCAACTTCCACATATCAATCAGTGGTATTCACTAAGCACTTACCGTGTGTGGAGAATTGCATTAAGTGCTGGGGAGACTATAATACAATAGATTTGGCGAATACGATCCCGGCCTACAAGGAATGGCTTCACTAAAATTTTTCAAATTGATTTTGAACTGCCCAAGAAACACAGTCTGTTTTTGTCTGTCTCCCCTGATTAGACTGTAAGCCCGTCAGTGGGCAGGGACTATCTCTGTTGTCGATTTGTACATTCCAAGCACTTAGTACAGTGCTCTGCACATAGTAAGCGCTCAATAAATACTACTGAATGGATGAAATGAATGAACAGTGAACAGCCGAGTCCCACCAACAGACCCCCAAGCCAAGTCTTTATTAATCTTGCCTTATTTACAATTCTTGAACTATTAAGCAAACAATCAGTGGCATTTATTTAGTGCTTACCGGGGTCAGAGCATTGCATTAAACTCTTGAAAAAGCACAACAGAGTTGGTAGATGTTCCCCGCCCACCAAGAAAGTACAGTCCAGAGAGGGAGACAGACATTGAATAAATTATGAATATGTACATAAGTGCTGTAGCGCTGAGAGCGGGGTGATTATTAAGTACCTAAAAGGTACCGATCCAGGTGCATAGGAGATGCAGAAAGGAGAGGGTGCAGGGGAAATGAGGGCTAGGTTGGGGAGAGCCTCGTGGAGGAGCTGAGAAGCAGCATGGCTCAGTGGAAAGAGACCGGGCTTGGGAGTCAGAGATCGTGGGTGTGAATCCCAGCTCTGCCACTTAGCTGTATGATCTTGGGCAAGTCACTTCACTTCTCTGTGCCTCAGTTACCTCATCTGCAAAAATGGGGACAAAGACTGTGAGCTCCACATGGGACAACCTGATAACCTTATATCTACCCCTGCGCTTGACACATAGTAAGTGCTTAACAAATACCATCATTAATATTATGTAATTTTACTAAGGCTTTGGAGGCGGTAAGAGTGGTGGTCTGTCATATATGAAGCAGGGAGTTCCAGGCCAGAGGGAGGATGTGGTCAAGGGGTCAATGGCGAGATTGCCGAGAGAGAGAGATAAAGTGAGTAGTTTGGCAATGGAGGATCAAAGCGAGTGGGCTGAGTTATAGTAGGAAATCAGTGAGGTAAGATATGAGGAGGCAAGTTGATGGAATGTTTTAAAGCCACTGGTAACAAGTTTCTGTTTGATGTGGAGGTGGATGGGCAACCACTGAAGGTTTCTGAGGAGTGGGGAGAAGTGAATTGAATGTTTTTTTTTTTTTTTAAGAAAAACGACCCAGGCAGCAGAGTGAAATAAGGAATGGAGTGAGCAGATAAAGGATACAGGGAGGTCAGTGAGGAGGCTGTTTAGGTCAGCATAGTTGCAGTTTGGATAGAGAAGGGCAGATTTCAGTGATGCTGTGAAGGTAGAACCGAAAGGATTTAGTGACAGAATTGAATCTGTGGGTTGAATGAGAGAGATGAGTCAAGGATAATGACAAGGTTATGGGCTTCTGAGACAGGGAGGATAGTACTGTTGTCTACAGCTATAGGAAAATCAGGGGGAGGACGGGGTTTGGGTGGGAAGATGAGGAGTTGTTTTGAAACTTTAGATTTGAGGTGTCGGTGGGACATCCAAGTAGAAACGTCCTGGAGGCAGGAGGAAATGTGACACCGCAGAGGAGAGAAGTCAGGGCTGGAAAAGTCGATTTGGGAATCTTCCGTATATAGATGGTAGCTGATTCCCGTTTAGAGATGGTAGTTGAAGCTGTGGGAATGAAAAAGTCTCCAAAGGAGTGGGAGTAGACAGAGAATAGAAAAGGAGCCAGAACTGAGCCTTGAGGGACTGCCATAGTTAGAGGGTGGGGGACGGAGGAGGAGCCCATGAAAGGCACTGAGAAGGAGCAGCTAGAGAGATTAGAGAACCAGGAGAGGGCAATGTCAGGGAAGCCAAGGTAAGAAAATATTTCCAGGAGAAAGGGGTGGTCCGCATTGTTGAAAGCAGTTGAGAGGTCGAGAAGGATTAGGATGGAGTAGAGATCACTGGATAGAGCAAAAAGAAGGTCATCCATGACTTTTGAGAGGGCAGTTTCCATGGAGTGGAAGGGGTGGAAGTCAGATTGCAGGGAGTGTCAGATTGCAGAGGGTTTAGGAGAGAGTTCGAGAGGAGGAAGTGGAGGAGTGGATGTACGCAACTCAGGGAGTTTGGAGAGGAATGGCAGGAAGGAGATGGGGCAGTGACTTGAGGGAGGTGTGAGGTCAAGGGAAGGTTTTTATTTTTAGGATGGGAGATTCATTTGCATGCTTTAAAGCTGTGGGGAAAAAGCCATTGGAAAGTGAATGGTTGAAGATGGCAATCAGGGAGGGAAGAAGAGAAGGGATGAATTTGATAAGGTAAAAAGTGTAGGGTAAGAGGCTCAGGTGGAGGGGGTAGATTTTGAGCAGAAACAGGAGTTCTCTTGAGATACTGCTATGAAAGACGGAGTCGACGAAGGGGCAGGAGAAGGGAGGGACTAGAGGGGAGCGGAAAAGATATTAGGGAGATCACACCTGAAGCATTCAATTTTATCAATAAAGTGCGTGGCCGGGTCATTATGGGAAAGGGATTCAGGGTGGGAAGGGGGAGAAGCAGGGGCTTTAGGAGGAGTTAAATGCCTGAAATAGCTGGTGTGGGCAATGGGCATGGCAGTAATTAAGGATGGAGAAATAATGTCGCTGGGAGGAAAACAGGGAAGAGTTAGAGCAGGTGAGGATGATTTTGAGATGTCAGCCTGATGTCTGGATTTCTGCCAGCTGCAGTCCACAGCTTGTGCATACGAGAGGAGGAAGTGTACTGCGGAGGGGATCGAGGGCTGCGGGTTAGTGGTATGAGACTGGTGGAGGGACGGGGGAGTGAGGGAGTTGAGTCATAACGGTCTTGACAGATGAGTGGAGCTGAGTCTAGAAATAGTGGGAATGGGCTTGTTCAAAACATTCAAACTACTTTCTAACCAGGTAGAATCATGCAATGCTACGTTTCTGAATGGAGTTTCCAAGGTTCAGGATTTCAGGGTGGGATACTGTCCGAGTAATATTACTAGGAGGAGGGGTCAGACAGAGTTGGGCCAGATGTACTGTGCTTCCAACCAGCCCCTGAGGATGTGCCCCCCCCCCCAAAAAAAAAATGCAGGTGACCGAATAACCTTCCCCCGTGAGGGCTCAATAAATGCTATTACTATTACAATAGAAGCCCTATTCTATTACTACAGGCCAAGGGGCACAGACTGGCTAAGTGCCAGTGTGATGCTCTAATTCATCTTATATGTGGTAGTTCCCTTCCTCTTGTTTACCACAGACAGACATCTGAGGCCTTCAGATGGAGGGAAATTCCCTTAAAATGTATATAATTTTAAAAATAGCATTAAGCCGATTCAGATGCCCACACATAGTTCAGGTTGGTAGATACACATCAATCAGTGGTATTTACTGAATGCTCACGGTGTACATACAGAGCACGGCACTAAGCGCTTGGGAGAACAGTGGTCAGTATTTCCGGATTATTTACAATTATTTACTCTGTTCTCAGACTCGATATATGAAAATAGAAACAGATTTAAGATGTAACAGATCGCAAAATTCATGAGAAAGAAAAGTAGTGGGGCCTAGGGGAAAGAGAGCCAGGAGTCAGGGGTTTTCATACAGGTTCTGTACCTTGCCTCCTGTGTGACCTTGGGGAAGTCATTTAATTCCTCTCTGTCTCAGTTTCCTCATTTGTAAAGTGGAAGCTAATTGTTTATCTTCCTCTCCCTTAGAGTGTGAGCCCCATCAGAGGGCTTGGCATATAATAAGTCCTTAGTAAATGTCACAGTTATCAGTAGTAGTATTAGAAAAGGACGGAAATAATGGAAATACATGAACTGGAATTGATTTAAAGGCTCCAAGTGGAAAATGAATCAAAGGACAAAAACCCAGTCCAAGTATAGGCTGAAGAGCCCTTGAAAGGCCATCCTTGCAGCCTACTGCAGCGTGGCTCAGTGGAAAGAGCCCGGGCTTGGGTCAGAGGTCATGGGTTCGAATCCCGGCTCTGCCACTTGTCAGCCGGGGGACTGTGGGCAAGTCACTTCTCTGGGCCTCAGCTACCTCATCTGTAAAATGGGGATAAAGACTGTGAGCCTCACATGGGACAACCTGATTACCCTATATCTACCCCAGCGCTTAGAACAGTGCTCTGCACATAGTAAGCGCTTAACAAAAACCAACATTATTATTGTTGCTAAAGGTAATAATAATAATGGTATTTGTTAAGCGCTTACTATGTGCCAGGCACTGTTCTAAGTGCTGAATAGGCCCCTTTGCTTCCTGGGAAATGTAGTTTCTCCTTTCACTCTTGCAGTTCCCTTGCCTACTTTCAGCAGGACAAGCCCAAGCCCAAACTCTGACTCCCAAGCCCGGACTCTTTCCACTGAGTCACGCTGCTTCTGGGTTGCTTAGATGGGAACTATGCTTCCAGAGTTCTCTCCTCACCCCAGCCCTGCCTTTTTTTTTTTTTGGAGGACGTGAGTGGGAACTGGGGGCTGAGAAGAGGCAGAGAGAAAATTTCCTCTTTCCTTTCTTGGCTTTGGTACAATATTAGTCTTTTTCCAGTCCTTAGATGCAGGTTTCACGTGGTAATGAAGGTAAACTAGAGAAGAGGGAATAGGAGATCTATTTTGGGATTTGCCAATCTTAATTGGTGGCTTTAAATTTATTTCTTGACTTTCAATTGTATCTTTGGTTAAAATATAATTTGTAAACATATATAATAAGAGTTTTATAACTCTTTAGAGAAGTTAGGAAGAGTTTTCTTGGGAACTCTGCCAAACTTCACATCCCCGTTATTTCTACTGAATGCCTGGCTTGGTCAAGGGTTCCTATGGCTTCTCCTTCTAGGTTTTGAGCAAGATGATCCTTGTCTCACAAAATGAGGGAGTTTAATATACAGAAGTGGCAAACCACTGTCTATTTCAAGCTGCGTTGCTAAACTTTCATCTGGATGGCCACCAAAAAATAAATAAGTAAATAAACCAAACCGGGAACACAGTTGGCCAGAAGAGGAAGGGAAAGGATCTCGGGAGCGCAGAATCCAGAGATTCATTCAATAGTATTTATTGAGCGCTTACTATGTGCAGAGCACTGTACTAAGCACTCGGAATGTACAAATCGATGACTTCCAAGTTGTGGGACGAGAGAAGCATGGCCCTGGTAAATGAAACTACAATGCACATAAGGGTGACAAGCTTAAGGGTGCAAGAGTGACCACGAATGAAAATATTAAAGCATATTTGTGTCACTAAAATTTGCCAAAGTTAATTATCAAAAATATTTTGTGTATTTTTCCTAGGATACTAAAACTTGCTTTTCCATGGTTTAAGAAAAAGGGCTATAACATTTAAAAGTTTCCAGATCACCTTTCTACCTGGAGCACAGCTTCCCTTGCTGTGACATGGAATGGGGCTACCTCCTGTTTGATTCACCCCTCTCGATCTGTATCTCGATCTCATCAACCTCACCACTGACCCCTTGCCCAGTTCTCCCTTTCCTTCCAGATAAAGTATGAGGTATGTGCGTACTATGGTACACACCTACATACCCTAGCATATCAAATCAACCTGGTGTCAAATTCAACATTTCATTTGAAATATTACGTTTTCGACCTTGGGCGCTTTCTGACCTCTCTACTGGCCTATTCTCCACCCGCTGCTGCCCATCCACATACCCGGGGCCGGGCCTCCCTATCTTTGCCTCTTCTGGCCCCGAGAAAAACGCTGCCGCGTCCAGGGCGACCTGGGAAGGCTACACGTTGCCTCAATCAGTGGTGATTACTGAGTGCTTACTGTGGCGTAAAGCGCTGTACAAAATGTCCTTTAGGGCATCTGGCAGAACCAGACATGAGTTCTAGGTTCAGATGGACTCAAGCATCTTCCACAAAAATAGCTCTAGGCCATCACCTATCTATATGGCATCATTATGTCAAGCTGTACGCCGGCATAATGCACGTGATATCGCATGCACCTCAGGTCCATTTGTTTTGTGAGTGCCATCCCTAGTAACGCTGAAAGCACGTGCCCTGCGAAGGCACGTCTGGCGGCCGTGTGGCTCTAGACATCAGCAGTGGAGGAAGAACAAGTGGTGGAAACTCCGGGCTTGAGTGGTCCGTGAGGAGGAGGGCGAGGAGGTGGGTAGGGCTGCCCTGGGAACCAGGAGGGGAAGAAACAGAGGGGAAGCAGCATGGACGAGTGGACAGAACATGGGCCTGGGAGTCAGAAGGAACTAGGTTCATTCATTCATTCATTCAATCGTATTTACTGAGCGCTTAATGTGTGCAGAGCACTTTACTAAGTGCTTGGAAAGTACAGTTCGGCGACAAATAGAGACAACCCCTACCCACAACAACGGGCTCACAGTCTAGAAGGTTCTAATCCCGGCTCCGCCCCCGTCTGCTGTGTGACCTTGGGAACGTCGCTTCACTTCTCTGAGCCTCAGTTAACTTGTTTGTAAAATGGGAATTAAGACTGTGAGCCCCATGAGGGACACGGTCTGTGTCCAATATGATTACCCTGTATCTACCCCAGTACTCAGAACAGCGCCTGGAACATAGTAAGCGCTTAAACACTACTAAAAAAACCCCACCCACATACATACACACATACAAATAAATAAAAACAGCAGCAGGAACCCCGGGCCTAGATTTTATACATGGGTTACAGAAATCTCAGTTTGAGGGCAAATTTTATTTTTGGCACTGAAAGTCTGCTTAACAATTTCTGCGGAGTGTGTCATCCTGAGCCCTGCAGGAGAGTTCAGCCCTGTATTTCACCATGCTGGAAGTTCTCATTTAGAGTAGACACAACAGATACAGTATCTAGTGTTTTGACACATCTACC